>NW_024609838.1:35248700-35645066 GCF_016920785.2 Ixodes scapularis | reverse complement strand
CCTCCTGTTTTCCCCTCTCAGCCAAGTGCCTGGGCAAAGCCCTGGGTGCCATCCCGCCCTCTCCACGAAGCTTACACGGACAGGCTGAACCTCGCATTTGCTGTTTAACTACTGATGATGCCTCCCGCATGGGAGGCGAAACGTCTAATGAAATTGTTTTTTCTGTTATGTCAAGTCGGTGTTTTTATTTTTGATTACGGCAAAAGATCCCCGGGCGCCTCGCTTCCCCATCCTCATACCACGCTCCGTTCCACCGCACAGTCGACCATAGCGGATGCTAGAGATCGTCTTTGCCAATCGAGGGCTGAGAGAGAATCCCGTGACCTTGAGCTGGGCATAGCACACCACAGAGGGTAAGGTGACACTCGGAGCTGGATTGGCTGAGATGGCTCGTAGCGCCCTCTGCAGTCCATTATAAGGTGACACAGAGGAAATGTTTGCTCGAGCAATAAACACGTACGTTTGAGGGAAGCTCGTATCGGTTCTCTGTTCGTTAGTCCAACTTCCCAGAACACCGCGAGCGTGCGACGCCTCAGGGGCTTTGGGGGGCCTGCCGGGGGTATGGGGTGTTTCGCACGGTGAAAAGAGGATGGAAAGAGAATGACGAAGATTCGTTTCGAGCTGTGTCTATAGTCGCAGGGGTTCCGAGTATCACCGGACCCTGCGGAGGATGCGCGGGGCTGCGGTTAGGGAGCTGGTCCAAGTATGGCTGTATATATTTTTCATTTTCTCTCAACCCCGGTTCCCTCTCACCCCAGTTATGCTTACTGGGGCGGAGTTTGGGCCAATAAATAAATTTTGTCGTAAGCTGGAGGAAGCTTTGAAACAATTCACTCCCGCTGTGATGGTGCATGTGAAACATTTCGTTGCTCGCTATTGTTAATTATAGGTCGATTACATCCTTCTCTTTAAAAAAAATACAAAAAACAGCCATTCAAGATGGCCACCGTGTTCCAGAAGCCCCCCCCCCCCCCCCCCAAAGAAATTTTCTGTGCACGGCCCTGTTGCCGCTACATAGAGAAGCTTTGTGTTTCATGAAAGGTTGTGCGCACGCAGTAAGAACCGACTCGAATGACGTGGATTAGAGTTGCACATCTACAAAGCTGATCCCGAGGTATGGCTTATATTATTGTTGACTTAACATATGCACGATGTTTGTTGCTCTGTCCCATTTCGCCTCACCAAAGAAATCCGTTCCGTTCAGGGGAGAAATTCATGGTAAACATTGAATTAGGATGGATTAAACATGTCAATATTGGTTATTAGGAAAATCTTAGTTTCTCAAAAACTCCGATTCACTACCGTGAACAACACAATGCCTTACGAAAAATCAATTAAATGCATATTAAAAAAGGTTCCTTTTGATTTTTTTAAATATTTTTGCAATATAACGACAAACTAACGGCATTACTTTAGCGAAGTAAATGTAACTGTGGCAATTTACTCTTTAAATTTTGTAACTGTAACTGTAGCAGGGTTACTTTTTCCCCTGAGTAACTGTAACTGTAACACTTTTACATTCTAGCAGTAACGTGCCCATGACTGCAGTGGTTTTACTCTCTTTCAAAGACGACCATAAAAACAGGAAACATGCTGAAATAAAAAAAGGCATCGCCAGTGAAGATTTACCATCGAAGGACGACCGCGTCCATCGGTGGTAAACTTTTTTTTTGAAATTTTGAAGATTGCATTGTTATCATTTTCTACAGCAACGAAGCTGCGCCGAGAAATTTCACATGAATGCGTCCACGATTACAGCTTTGTTGAAAATTTCAGCTTTCTACATACAAGCGCCCGATTTTCTAGTGCAGTTTACATCGACACCGTAGATCGATTACTATTGAATCAGATTGCGTCAACATTTCATTGCTTCGTGACAGGAATTTTGGGTGAATGTATGGACACGCGGTGCAGGTAGTGATAATCAACCATCTATAAAAGTAATATCGTAATAACTTTTTTTCAATTTTAATTTTTTCGCTTTGCTTTCTTTTCTCCCCGCCCCCTTATTTCGACCGCTAGCCTGCTAGCCCCCCCCCCCCCCCCCCCCCCCCCCACGTGACATACCCTTCCGGGGTCCCTGGTAGAAGAGAGTTTATAGAGATTCCAAGCTGTTGCCTTACATAAAATTGAACAGCAGTCGAGGTGTTTTTACGCAGCGATGAGTCTGCGTTGGTTCCTCTTTAGCACGAATCCTTTCCAAGATTGATTTTGGTGGTCTAGACCGAACTGTGCACACGAGGGCGCATTTTCAGGTCCGAGGGTATGGCAAAGTTGCACGTAAGCCTATTTTCCCTATTTCAGCTGCCATCCAAAGGCAGGGAATAGATGAGTGTCATGGTATAGCTTACGAAAAAAAAGTCAATTAAAACTTGTCGTGGCCGAGTTGGTTCATGATGCAGTCTAGAAGTAAGTTTGCGCGACGGAAGGGACAATCACAAGCGAGTAGACACGGACAAGCGTCTCTACTCGCTTGTAGACACGCTTGTGTCGCGCAAAAAACTTCTAGACTACGCCTTAAAAAGTCATGTCATCATCTCCACGAGAGCATCTTTTGAAATGTCTAAGTTGACTATGGCTATGCAAAGGTATGGCTTGAGTGATCGGCGGAGAAGCTGTAACAGATTAATTTGATAACTATAGTTGGTTAAACATAGTGCACAAAATTGGTGCAATGGACAAACACAGGAATAAGGAGTAGACAGGACAGAGCGCTACTTACAACTGACGTTTTATGAGACGATAGAGGGAGAAAAAAGATAAAATTTAGACTAAAATCATAGAAAGAGGAGAAGAAAGACTGCTAGAGAGGGAAAGAAGAAAACAAAAAGATTTTCTACTCTTCTTTCTATGATTTTAGTCTCAATTTTATCTTTGTCTTCCTCTCTCCTCTCATAAAACATCAGTTTTAGGTAGTGCTCCGCCCTGCCCAGTACTTCTTCCTGCGTTCGTCCATTGCGCTCACTTTGTGCACTATGATCGGCAGAGCGTGAAGCGAAATGCAGTTTCGCTGAGGAAACAGCGTGATGGATCGCAAAACGCCCAATAAACAGGTGTGCCTACCTTTTTTTTTTTTTCTTATGCATTTTTATGTGATTTGGAGACTTTGGCAGAAGAAACCATTGTATAAGTGTTGTTTTTGAAATTGTGTAGAGTACCTTTTTTGGCTGGTAGGCAGCTGTTTTTGTTCAACCTCTTAATCAGTTTCTAGAGTTTCCACTTTTGAGTTAGCAGACTGGTTAATACCACAGAGATGTGTTAACTGGGTGTCAAGAGGCCATGATGCATAAATTTCCCCATGGCATGCGAATTTTCGCACGTTAGTCAGACTGGATGCCGTTTAAACGACCGGATTCCAGAGCTTGATGGAATGGTTGATGTGCAGCAAACTCTGAATCTCTATCAGTAATTGTTTTCCAGATTGGACAGGAACATCGGTGGCAATTAGTTCGTCAAACGACATTTTATGGACAGATTGTTTCCTCAGCATGCTACATTTTATCCACAGTTAATTTCATCATCGTTAGTGTCATCGACACGCCTAGCTACGTTTCGTTGAAGACAACCCTGCTGCTCTTGCAACAAACATGTGGCGTTTCGCCTGGCTTACAGGGGAGAGAAAGAAAAATGCCTGGGTGATTCACGCGCTAGATTTTATACTCTATTTCACCTTATGTCGTACCGCAGAAAAGGCGACACACGAGTTCCTTGCTCCAGGCACGGTGCCCTATAGGGGTGTCGCGAACTTTTGTCGAACCAGATTTTTTGGTCAAACTTTCGGGGTTCGACTGGGTCGAACCGGTTCGACGAACCTTCGACTTTTCACCAGATTCGACCGGTTCGATCAGTTCGACTCTGTGGACAGTGTGGTCAGACCTTGATACAAGCATGTCTAGGTTTGGAGAATTTCTTTTTTTATGCAAAGGGTTATTTTATTGTGTGAACGGCTGCAATTAAAAGATACTAATTCTATTCACTGAAGAAGTTAACAACTTAAATTTTAGTACTGTATTGACTGAAATAGCCGATCAGCGCACACGAGTCGAACCTCAATACAAGGTTCGACGAACTTTCCACTAAAAGTTCGAAAAAGTCGAACCTGGTCGAACTCGAACCGCGGCCGGTTCGCGACACCCCTAGTGCTCTACAACTCGGCACAGCGACCCCCGGAAGTGTATTTTACGTGGGGGTGCTAGCGGTTGAAATAAAGGGGCGGGGTGGGGGGATGAAGGGAAGGGGGGAAGGAATAAAAAAGTTAAAATTAATCAAATCAAGATTTTACTGAATACAGAAGGTTTATTATCACTATGTATACCGGTGGCCATACATACATACAAAATTCCTGTTACGAAGCAATGAGATGTTAACACAATCTGATCCAATAGTAGTAGATATACAATACGGCGGCATCGATCTGCGATGTCGACGTAAAATGCACTGGAAAATTGGGCTTCTGCACGTAGAAAGCAGACATTTTCAAGAAATACTGAAATAATGCTTAAAAAACAAGCGAGCTGGTGATGATTCATGGCTATAAAACCCGAGACTCAGGAACACAGAAGGGGACGAACACAACACAACAGACGTTGTGTTGTGTTCGTCCCCTTCTGTGTTCCTGGGTCTCTGGTTTTATTACCATGAATTTTCAAGAAAAGTGCATTTTAATCTTGGACGCGTTCCTAAGGAATTTCTCGGCGCAGCTTCGTTCCTGTAGAAAGTTATAACATTAACAATACATTCTTGAAACTTTCAAAAGATAGTTTACCACCGATGGACGTGGTCGTCCTTCGATGGTAAACCTTCACTGGCGATGCCCTTTTTTATTTCAGCATGTTTCCTGTTTTTATGGTCATGCTTTAAAAGAGGGTAAAAATGACTCAGTCATGAGCACGTTCCTGCTAAATAATAACGATGTTACAGTTACACAGGAAAAAAAGTAACCCTGCTAGTTACAAAATTCAAATACTAACTTGTTACAGTACAGGGTGCTGCGGGCGCGGGAGGGGAGTTTCCCACGGCGAAAAATTGTCCGGCAAAATGCATTCGGGCACCGCCACAAGCAGTGACCGCGGTCCGAGCATTTTAGTGCCGAAAGAAGAAACTAAAAGAAAAGCTCGTTGGGGATCATATACACTTGTTTATTCATACATTACATCAAAGAAACTGATTACAAGTAACGCGAGGAACTGGAATGCTCGCAGAGGAAGCACGGAACGGTTGTGAACACAAAAAGACGAACATGAGAGCGCCTCACTTGCTCTTGACAGCACCTCCTTTGGACGCTCCCTCGTGGTGCACGGTGATGGCTACCGGCTTGTTGGGGTCTTCCTTCGGGGTCTTGCGCGGTGCCTCCACGGCCAGCAGTCCTCCGGCCGACAGACTAGACGTCACCGTGTGTGGGTCCACGTCTTCGGGCAGGACGTAGCGCCTCGTGAACTCGCGCTTGACGTAGGACCCGGTCTCGTCCGACTTCTCCTCGTGCTTGCCGTGGACTACGACACAGTTGTCGACAGTCTTGACGGTGATTTCTTCCGGCGCGAAGTGACGGACGTCGACTCGGAGCGCGAACTTATTCGGGTCGCTCTCCATGACAGCCTGGGACCCGGGTCCGTGTCCGCGCTGTCGCTGTTGGTACGGACACTGCTGCTGGTTCTTAGGCTGGATGTAGAAGCGCTGGTGGTAGAATGGCGGGTCGAACAGCTCTCCGTCGAGGAAGCTGGAGCCGAAGTCGTCGTCGAAGAGACGCCTCGCCAGGTCCGAGCCGCCCAAGACGCTGCGGTTCAGAAGTGGGAACAGTGCCATCCTCAGTTAGTCTCAGAACTGAAATTCTATCGACTGAACGAGCGGAAATATGACTACGCCACAGCGTACTCCTCGTTTTATACGCCGCCGTTGGCTCTCCGGCGTGCTCTGGAAGGTTCGCGGCGGCGCGCAAGAGAAACAAAAACGAACGTTGCGATTGGAGGGTTGTAGTCACGTGACACAAAGCGGGATCGCGGTGTTTCGCGTTTTTTCAAGAATGTTCGGGAGCCCCATCATGCGCTTGGGTAGGTGGTGCCATCTTTCGGAGTAAAGAAGAACTTGGCGTAAAATGAACGGTTTTTTTTTTTTTTTTTTTTACTTTTTTGGTTTTTTTTTTTTTGTAGCTTCAAGATATACAGTTTTATTTTCTGTGGCCTCTATTAATTACTTACCATGTCATCTCCGTACGGAATTGAGACGTGGAGACCATAGAGTTATTGACGCCTTGCCAAATTTCCGTACTAGATTCTTTTTTTTTTTTCGTTGTTTAGGAAGAATTGAAGAGGCATTTTTAATGTGCGTCATGTAGTGGTAATTACCCAAAATCACGTAGTTTAGTGATATCCGTCAGGAGTGAGAGTAGAAACGAGCTGCAATGGCTGAAGCACGATGGGACGTAATATTGTTTGAATCTCGTGCCAACATGACGTAATGTCAAGTGAAGCATTCGGTCCAATCAAATTCGGCTTTGCGCTCTTTCTCGCGTTTTCTCGCATCTGCGTTCCCGAAGCTTCGCGCATTTTCGAGCAGACGACGTTGCCCACATAAAAGGAGCGTCGCCTGCTACGGGCGCTCAACACGCAGCACCTTGCTCTTGTTCTGCGCTTGGTCTACACGAAGCAAACGAGACCGCCATGGTTGTCAAGATGGTCCTCTGCCCCCTTCTCAGCGACGACCACCTCTGGTCGCCCATCAAAATGCTGGATTGGGTCGAAGACGACGACGACTGTTCGAAGCAGTGCGACCGCAGCAGACGACGGCTCTGCCAACGGAAGCGCCGAAGTGCGGCGCAAGAAGCAGAACGCTCAACCAAGTTCGAAGTTGCCTACGACGTTCGCGGCTTCGGGCCCGAAGAACTCTCGGTTCGTACCGTCGACGGGGACGTCGTGGTTCACGGCAAGCACGAAGAAACTCACGAGGACGGTGGTTTCGTAATGCGGGAGTTCACGAGGCGCTTGCCACTACCCGAGGACGTCGACCCGAAGACCGTGACGTCAAGCTTGGACACCAAGACGGGATTGCTGGCCATCGAAGCTCCGAGGACGTCAGCGAAGAAAGTCAAGATCATCCCTGTCGTCGTTGAAGAAGCCTTAGCCACTGAAAACAAGTCGACTTCTGCTTCCTGAACCATTTCTAAATAGGGATTATAAATTTCGCTCGCTCCACCTTCTCAACATTCTCATCAGTATTTGTCACAATAAATTATTTGAAAAGGCTTTATTCCCGTGCTTGTACATGTTACCTCCGCTCTTTTTTCTTGGGTGTTTTCATTGACAGGAAAACCCAAGATCAACGGCCAAAAACTATCATAGAAATGTTTTTTTTTTTTTTTTATTATTATTATTAATGTAAACTATGCTTTACTGTGGCACCTCGTCCGGATTGCCCGCACCACGTTTTAGCGGAGCCTGGTCGTTTGGCTAAGCATAGTTTATTTTTGCGGTGAAAAACAGACAATTCCTTTGGGGGTACGTTGCAGATTAGTGCAGATTGTTGAGGAGTTGGTACTGGGCGTTAAAAATATGGTAGTGCTTCAGACGAGGACAAAGGAGGAGATTGGACAACACAGAGCGCTGACATCAACTGTTTAATCGCCGTGATTTGGGAAGTACTCGTATATGCATCGCGGTCATTTCAGCAAATCCCCAGGCCTCGCCGCCGTTCAACGCGTGCACTGTTCTTGCCGGCCATAAGGTCAAGACTGTAAGAGAGATAATCGAAGCAGACGCGAACATAAAATCTGGTGCCGGCTGTGTCAGCGTCGCCTCCACTGACCTGATAGATAAGGAGGGGGCGTTCTTGCGAGCGGCGGCGAGGCCTGTGTTGATTCCGGCGTTTATGCACTTATTATACTACTGCAAGTAAGTAAGTACTGCTTCAAGATAAATGGCACATGCAACCAATCGTTGCACTTCCGGGTGTATTTTAAAAATCTTTAAAAATATCTTACTTCCTGCAAGGTCTTCTCTTTTTTTTTTTGTTGAGTGATATTAATGCGTTTTAATACCTCTCTCGTCTCCTCAAATCTGATTCAATTTTATTGGATCGCTAAATAAATCGCGCTAGCGACAAGTATGTGATTTTTTTTATTTTTTTAACGATTGATTGGAGTTATTTAGTTAGCCGTGAGACCTTCCGTCAACTAATGTCTTCCTATACTATAGAGCGGGAAAAATTAAATAAGCGAACTACAAAAACATTCTCAGTGAAAATAAATTCATTGTTTGTAAGTGAAGTTATCTTCATGATATGGTAAATCAAGATCTCTTCATTAATTTAATAAAAATAGAACAAAGATGTATACATTGTAAGTAAATAAATATATATTTGTTGTATGTAAATAAAGGCATATTCGCCGTATATTCATTATAAAAGATATATTAAATGAAAATATATTATTTGAACATACCAATAAAGATATATTCAAAAAGATATCTTGAATGAATTACAACTTATTGAATATACCAACGAAGATATATCCAATGAAGGTCTTGGCTCGATTAAAATTACAAACAAATCGTAGCTTTTGTTTTTGTGTTTATTTTCAAATGTAGAGTTTGAAAAAAAAAAAGCGGACAAAAAAAAAAAAAAAAAACCAGTGCGGACAAAAAAAAAAAAAAAAAAACCAGTGCGCACGTTGCTTTCTCCTCTCTCAGAGTCAGATGAGACGCCCTCCTTTCAAACTCTAAAACTCTGCCCAGCTGCGTGTTCTACTTCTACATTGGCGTGGTCAAGGCCAGTCCAGCTTGTAGTACAGTGTTGCGGCCCCCCGCTGTTGAGAGCGCGCAGGGTTTCGTCTCATTCCCTCGCGCTCGCGCAACTAACGAAAAAAGAAAAAAACAAGATGTTCTGCGAATTATTCATACGTCGCGCGAAGTCGCTTTTACGAGGTTTGGTTGCTGCAGGAAGAAACGGCGCTTTTGGTGTTTGAAACGCGTGCACGTCTTGACACAGGAACATAACTCTAATGTGAAATAAGCCTTGAATGGAAGAAAAAAAAAAAAAAAAAAAAAAAACTGACTTTTTTTTATTTTTTCGGTTTTTTGAGGTGACGGCTATCGTCGTAGAACTGCGGAAGATATGCGATAGCCTTAATTAACAACGTAAAACAAAAGCCTGTGCATAATTTTTGTCCATGACGCAAGCGCACTGGTGTGTGGGTACGTTTCTGTGGTACAGTGGTGTTAAAGTGGGTCGTGCAATAGCGTGTTCAAATATTAAAAAAAAAAAAAGAAATTGTTTGCTGTGTGTGTGTGGGGGGGGGGGGGGGGGGCTGAGGTGACTACGATGTTCATGACCTGGGGTGCGGAGGGGGAGAGAGAGCGGTCAAAATGCATGTGTATATTCGAGTCACTGGTATGGTAGTGTTTATTCTATGAATTAGAAACGTGAAAGCTGCTCGAAAGAGGTACGTGTCAAGACGTTTCGATATCTGTCCCCCGAGGGGTTCTACAGGGAAGGTAGCGCTAGCTTCTCTTCAGCTGCAAGGGGAGACAAGCCGGGCAACACCGCCTAGAAGAAGCCAAGGCTGGACACAGATTGGAAACAAGTGCTGCGTGACTGCTCGGCTTCCAGGCAAGTTCGAGCGGAACGTTGGCGCGCAATCGTCGTGCCATGGTCCACGTAGAAACTGATAAGGAATCTGTTATGCATAAAAAAGGAATTGACAGATAAAAACCTCTAGCATCTAGTGACGAAAATAATCCCTGGAGAAGGGGAACAAGAGGGACAAAGGACAAACACAAATCTCCAAACACAGCTAGGTGACTGGTGCGCGACCGAAAAAATCCGCCTGGTCCGGGTATCGAACCCGGGACCTCTCCATTACAGGTGGAGCGCTCTACCAATTGAGCTAACCAGGGGTTAGACATCAGTAGAGCAAACGGGTTTTATCAGCCACCACCAGTCTAACACCGACAAGGGTGAAGCTTGCAATTTAAGGTTATGATTATAATGCAATAAATGCAAAGGTGCAAGCGAGCTGGACAACAATGACGAAAATAATCCCTGGAGAAGGGGAACAAGAGGGACAAAGGACAAACACAAATCTCCAAACACAGCTAGGTGACTGGTGCGCGACCGAAAAAAATCGAAAGGGACACTGAATAAAAAGAAAAAAGTTTTGCCAAGTACTTGGATACGACACGTATGTTACAAAATAACCCCCCCCCCCCCTTTTTCCTCCTCTTCCTCTCTCTATATATATATAGGAGGATAAAAAAGGGGGGGGGGGGGGGGGAGTTTATCTTGTAACATACGTGTATATATACCGGGTGTTTCTGCGAAGACTTTCAAAAATCCTAAAACTTAAAGCGTAAAAAAAAAGAAAAAACTTTCTTCGGGAACAAACTATCAGCCACGGCGGACGTCAGGAATTTCCAAAAACATAGTAATTACCCAACTAATTAATTAAAATTTGTTAATTAACTTTTTAATTAGTGGAAATAGACATATGGTTCTAATTAGAAAGTTGCTGAGCGTTATCGAAAACCACTAAATCAGTCACTTTCAAAAAGAATTTCGGCGCGTGAGAAGCGTAGTAGTGCACTAAAGTTACCGCTCTTTGAGCAGGTACAAGGCTGGGGCTAGATAAGAGACGGAAAAATCGCGCGGGCGCCTTATCGCAACCGCTAGCTTTGTACCTGCTCAAAGAGCGGTAACTTTAGTGCACTACTACGCTTCTCACGCGCCGAAATTCTTTTTGAAAGTGACTGATTTAGTGGTTTTCGATAACGCTCAGCAACTTTCTAATTAGAACCATATGTCTATTTCCACTAATTAAAAAGTTAATTAACAAATTTTAATTAATTAGTTGGGTAATTACTATGTTTTTGGCAATTCCTGACGTCCGCCGTGGCTGGTAGTTTGTTCCCGAAGAAAGTTTTTTTCTTTTTTTTTTACGCTTTAAGTTTTAGGATTTTTTAAAGTCTTCGCAGAAACACCCGGTATATACCACAATGTTTGCGTCGCGAAATAAACAAAGACTATAACTTCCTATTTTCTTTTTCAGTCATAATTGTGCTTTACCTTGTCTTTCAGCGACCATTCCCTGTTGCCAGGGGAACGATACAATAAACAAGTCAAAGCTGGAGATTGTGTAAGCTTTATTTATAAGTTAAAAACAATATGTACAACTATACATATTACATTACACGTGTTAGGAACCGCGAACTGTCATATCTACAAGAGTCCGTAGAGCACGCAGAGCTCAGTCCACTTCCTCGACCGTGGGTCCGCCGTGGCTGGGCGCACTCTGCTGCTTCGTGCCCTGGTGCAGCTTGCTCATGATGGGCGAGCACGCCTGCTGCAGATCCTTCAGCCTGTGATCGTACTCCTCCTTCTCGGCCAGTGTGTTGGCATCCATCCAGGACAACGTTTCCTTGCACTTGTCCAGGACAGCGTCCCTGTCCGAAGAGGTCAGCCTGTCCCCGGCTTCTTCGGCGGCCTGCTTGACACCGTAGACGTATGATTCGAGCCCGTTCCTGGCCGCAACCTTCTCCCGCTGGATCTCGTCCTCGCGCTTGTACTTTTCAGCTTCGGCCAGCATGCGGTCGATGTCCTCCCTGGACAGGCGGCCCTTGTCGTTGCTGATCCGGATGCTCTCCTGTCGGCCGGTGCTCTCGTCCTTAGCCGAAACGTGCAAGATGCCGTTTGCGTCCAAATCGAAAGTCACCTCGATCTTGGGCACGCCCCGCGGCGCGGGAGGGATACCGGTCAAGTTGAAGGTTCCCAGAAGGTGGTTGTCCTTGGTCATGGCGCGCTCCCCTTCAAACACTTGGATCGTGACGGCAGGCTGGTTGTCCGAGTAGGTCGTGAACGATTGCGACGTCTTGCACGGGATCCGAGAGTTGCGTTCGACGATCTTGGTCATGACGCCGCCCGCAGTCTCGATGCCAAGGGACAAGGGCGCCACGTCCACCAGAAGCACGTCTCGGATGTTCTCGCTGGTGTCCCCGGTGAGGACCGCGGCTTGCACGGCGGCGCCGTAGGCGACCGCTTCGTCCGGGTTGATGCCCATCGAGAGCTCCTTGCCGTTGAAGAAATCCTTCAGCAGCTTCTGCACCTTGGGAATGCGCGTGGACCCTCCGACGAGAACAACATCTTGGATCCGAGACTTGTCCATCTTTGCGTCTTGCAGGGCGCGTTCCACGGGCTCGAGGGTGCTTCGGAACAGGTCCATGCAGAGTTCTTCGAAGCGGGCCCTTGTGATTTTGCTGTAGAAGTCGATTCCTTCGAAGAGGGCGTCCACTTCGATGGTGGCCTCGGCAGTGCTGGAGAGCGTCCGCTTCGCTCGCTCGCATGCCGTGCGCAGTCTCCGGACCGCTCTGGCATTTGAGCGGAGATCTTTACGGTGCTTGCGCTTGAACTCCTCGGCAAAGTAGGTGACGAGCCGGTTGTCGAAGTCCTCGCCGCCCAGGTGCGTGTCTCCTGCCGTGGACCGGACTTCGAACATGGAGCCTTCATCGATGGTGAGCACGGAGACGTCGAAGGTCCCACCGCCCAGGTCGAAGATGAGCACGTTCCTCTCTCCCTTGAGGTTCTTGTCCAGTCCGTAGGCCAGGGCGGCTGCCGTGGGCTCGTTGATGATGCGAAGCACGTTGAGGCCCGCGATGGCTCCTGCATCTTTGGTGGCCTGCCTCTGCGAATCGTTGAAGTACGCCGGCACCGTGATCACGGCGTCGCTGACTTTCTGGCCGAGAAAAGCCTCCGCCGTTTCTTTCATCTTGGTCAGCACCATGGCGCTGATCTCCTCCGGGTTGAATTTCTTCCGTTCTCCTTTGAACTCCACGTTGATCTTGGGCTTGCCAGCATCGCTCTCCACCTTGAAGGGCCAGTGTTTGAGGTCGTCCTGGATCTTGGGGTCGTCGAACTTACGTCCGATCAGTCGCTTGGCGTCGAACACGGTGTTCTCGGGGTTGAGAGCGGTCTGGGCCTTGGCAGCGTCTCCGATGAGGCGCTCGGTGTCCGTGAAAGCGACGTAACTCGGCGTGGTTCGGTTACCCTGGTCGTTTGCGATGATCTCCACGCGACCGTGCTGGAACACACCCACGCACGAGTAGGTTGTGCCAAGGTCAATGCCGATGGCCGGCGCTCCACTCTTGCTTCGGATTGGCATGGTTGTTTTCCGGGTTTCTGTCGTCTCACTCGGCGCTAAGTCGATCAGTTTTCAAAAGTTGCGCTCTCGGAGCAATGTATGGGCGGGAAGAGCGCGGCCCGCCTTTTTGTAGGCTCCGCTCTCCCTTCCAGAAGCTTCGAGAAATTGCTCAGGCGCCCCCATCCAATCAGGAGCGAGCCTCCGCGTGACGTATTCAGAGAGCGCTTGCTATTGGCTGTTGCGCAATCGAAAGCGCCAGAATCTCCTCGCGTCGTCTGCTCTCTTCTGGTTCGGCCGCGCTATTTTTGGTTTGCTGGTTGTTGGAAGCACGCGGGTAGCTTTACTTCTGGAACATTCGAAAACGTATCTATTAGTATAAAATAGAGGTAATTCTCTCATTCAACGAGGATCACGTTACGTGATCCTCGTTGAATGAGAGAATGACCTTTATTTTATACTAATAGAAAATTAAAAAATAAACAAAAACACACGCAAAAAAAAAAAAAAAGAGAAACGAAAAATGCGCGTCGAGTTGGTGACAAGCACACATGTACGGAAAATTGAGCGGGAAACATGTCAAATACTAAAAATTCTCATCCTAGAAGAAAACAAAAAGTATTCAATGGGCGACAACACTAGTCGTCTTGTTTCTTGATCGCTCGCTATTTTTTTTTCTTCTTTTTTTGTTTCTTTTTTTTAAATAAAACATAAAGTGCGCGCGCACACAGACACACACAAAAACAAAGGAATGTTATGAATGGAGGTAACCATTATCCTGAAAATAACGTGCGCTTAAAATTTTGTCTTTGCTGGCCACTTGTTCAGGCCGCCACACCCAGTATGCTCGAGACTTTTCCTAGGTTTCTTGCCACTACACTTCACGCCACAATGCGAAGGCGGGGTAGTGGGCGTCTTCGCGGCTCCTTCCGAGCATTTTGGGAGCCGCCCACACCTTTCAGAGAAATCGCGTTATCCACCTTGCGCCATCACGGAACTTGTGAAGATGTGGAAATGTTCCTCAGGTTCCAACTTCTGTTGCATAACATTGTGTTTAATACGGGCAGTTGACATTGGCCACCATACCAAACGGATCTTAACGGAAGGTAAAACCTTCCTTTGGATCTTCCACTGAATAAATAGAAAACCAGCTGTTTGATTAACCCAGCATTTTTTTTTTTTTTTTTTTTTTGTGCGAATTGGGGGGATTCACTTAAAGGTTAATTTGCCACTTTATTGTTCAATGTAAGCGTGATCTAAGGTTCTGTGTACTACACATATTCCAAACGCACACACCTTAAACTGGCCATACAAACGTAGTTTCACATCAGTTTTTTTTTTTTTAGTGCTTTAGTTAAAAGTGGTAAAATATTAAGAATAGAAAAAGAACGGCGTTCGATCGTGCATTACCTATGCCCTGTACCGGATGTTCGCCGTCGGCACACTGGTTTGTGATCTTGCTTTCAGGTGGTTATTAGTTATACATTTCGTGAACAGTATTAATTATCGCTTTTATACTGATGCTTGCCAGTCTCCTACTATGGTTCTCAGCGTTTTCTGCGCTCAGCGAGCCATCCGGGAGCCAGCTCATAAACCAGCGTGCAGACAATAAACAGGCTGGCATAGCACATCGAAAATAGAAGGCCTCCGATTTTTCTTTATTTTTTTTAACATTTCACCCTCTCTGAAAAGAATGGACAAAACTTCTCGCGAAATTAGGCTGGAGTGGATAATTTCAATGTGTTGGACCAAACGGCCTCACGGCCGTAAGGCCCAACACAATCTTAAGGCCGTATCCTGTACGGTGTACTGCGTAAAGCTAGTCTCATGAAAGCACAGATAAGCAGCAATAAAACAAACACAAAAATATCTCCCGCACACAACAGGCAACCGTTTTTTCACAATCTAATATCAGTGCATATCCTTCATTTATGGATGAGCATGAAAAATCCCCTGTATCGAGGAGATAAACAACAGAATGGTACCAAGCGCATCTGCAGTCCTCAAACGAGTTTTTGCTTGTTGTTGTTTTTTTCTGTTCCCTAAAGCATTCGTCTCTTGACACAGGAGTTGTGAAGGGCACAACACACACACCGAACTGCGCCAACAAAGCTTCAGTGCGTCAAAAGCGCAGCGGATTTGTTGGCGACGGTGGTGCCATTTCAACTCTTGGTGGCAGCAGTGCCGGCACTACCCGAATCGGGTTCGCTGCCACCTTTTCCAGTCGTCGTCGTCGCTTTGCTTGCCCGCTTCTTTCGACGTGGTTCCGTGCCGGCAAGCTCCGGCTTCTTGCGACCGCCTTTCGGAACGCTTCGAGCGCCGTTGCGAAGGGAAGACACGGTCGACTTCTTCTTGCGCCCTCGCTTGAAAGACGACACGACAGGCACGCCAGGCAACAAGCCGGGCGGTGCCATCAACTTCTTCCAGCGAAAAATGGTCGCGAACGAGACGCCCGTTAGGTACGCGGTCTGCCGCACAATGTCAGTGTACGAGGCCGATGGGCACTCTTCCCTGAGCGTCGCGTAAACGTTCATCGCGACGGCTTGCGCACCTTCCCCGAGCCGCAGGCGGCTTGTTGTGGAAGCGGTTTTGTAACATTGTGGAGACGTAGGCCTCGGAATGCTTGAGGCCGCAAAGGTAGCGGTTGTGGCCGTGAGAGCGACGGTGACTGTAGCTTGCGTGCTTGCCGTAGCCGAGTCTGAGGCAGCTGTGGTTTCGGTGGACACGGCGGGAACTACAGTGGGGACGTGAAGAGTTGTGACGGATGCAGTGGTCAGTTGCTCGCCCGAAACCGACATTTTTCGAACGTTATCGTGATTTGCGAATCGTAAACACTGCACTTGACTGAATCGCGCGTAATCTGTAATGGCGTCTGCCGCATTTGGATTTGGATCGTTGTTTTAAGCGATCGATGTTGGATCGTTGAATTCCCACTGATCAGTATTTTATCCTTAAAACTGCGTTTTTTTTTATCGCCGCACTGCTTTCTTTGACTTGTCATAAGGTATACTTGAATTTAGATACTTTTTTTGATGAAATGTATGCAAAAATTATTTTCGTTTTCTACCAGTGTTTTCTACGTTTCTTAAGAATTTTTATTCCAGCCAGGGAAGAAATGCATCCATAGCCAACGTTAGGTCGTTGTCTCCGTTGTCTCCTGCCTTTTCCGTCTGCTTTGTAGTTTTGTAGCACTTTCTGTAGCTTTCATCCTGTTTCTGCGATTCTTGCGATAGTTCCGTTTATCTAAAAAAAAAAAAAAAAAAAAAAGAAGAAAAAAAAAAAAACTGCAATGTTATGTTCTATGTATTGGTGCCGAAGCTACAAAACTAAAAACGGTCCCAAATCGCTCTGCAGGTTCCCAGAGACCACGAACGGTGAGTGCACACACACACACACACGAAAATAAAGTAGAGATGAATTGTGCATCCACACTGAGATCTCACATCAAACAGCACGCGCGACAATTGTCACAAGCAGACTTTTCCGATATACTTCGACCTAAGGACGGACTAACGCCAAAGTGCGACCTAACCCGCTCCTGGCTTTGAGACGTGCATTCATTCACGGGGCTTTGATCCTATGTCGCGCGTGTATCACTGGGGCGCGTGTTAACCTACCCGGCCTAGAGTTAGTCCTGAACAGTACATGCTGGAATGCAGCCAGCGGATTCATCGAATGCCGAGCAGCACGAGTCCGAGCACGAGCACCGATCTGGTCGTCGTCGTCTTCAGCACGCCTTGGCGCATACATTACACTCCTCCCTACTAGACCAAGACAGATAGTCCTCTAGGTAGGCAGGACGGCGTGTGAGTCTGCAGGGCCTGGATGACGCCCTGGGCACTTCTGATGGCGGATCATTTGGTTCATCCTCAAGTGTAGCATCAGCGTCGGCGTCCGGTTCCTCAGGAACTACTCCAGATGGAGGGGCGAAACTGAAGTCTAATAAAGACTTCCCTTCTGGTCCTGCAGCCGACCTTCTGCGCAGCTGGTCAACATGACGACGCCAGATTCGTCAATCTTCACTCTCAATGCGGTAGGACAATGAACCAGTCACAGCTGTGACTACTCAAGGCAACCATTTGGCGCCAGACAAGTAATTTCTTGCGTAGACATCTCCTACGCAAAATGTACGCGCCTTCTTCCCTTCCTGAAGAAATTTGTCTTCTTGTTTCCATGATGAATGGAACTGTGAGTCAGGGTGCAAGTGGTTTAATGCAGTCTTTCGTTGTCGATTCATGAGAAGTTCCGCAGGACTCCTGCCCGTCGTAGAATGTGGCAGTGCGTGCTGACGGAAAAGAAAACAAGCCAAATCGACATTTACGTCGCCTGAATCCATGTGAGTGAGTGCCTCCTTTGTCTCTCTTACCATCCTTTCCGCATGGCTATTCGATGGAGGGTGGTAAGGTGCTACAGCAACGTGTCTGATCTGGTTGCAGTTGATGAATTCAGTAAATTCGGTTGAAACGAAGGCCGTGCTATTGTCGCTTACAATTACGTCCGGCACTCCATGCGTGGCGAATAGCATCCTTAGTTTCTGAATGACTGCTGAGGACGACATTAAATTCATGATAAATACTTCTAAATGAGTCCACCACTATAAGAAAAACTTTTCCTTTGAATGGCCCAGCAAAATCAACGTGTAGCCGTGACCAGGGATGTTGAGTCGTCTCCCAGGGATGCACCGGGGCCCGTGGCATCGACGGCCTGCTCTCTTGGCACCCGAAACAGCATGCCGCTTTATCTTCGATGTCGTGGTTGATTCCAGGCCACCAGACTGTACTTCGTGCCAGTGCTTTCATCCTTACAATGCCTGGATGGGCTGTGTGCAGAACGTCAAGTATGGTGCTTTGGGCCACCTTGGGTATCACAAGTCTGCTTCCCCAAAGGATGCATCCCTTGTAAGCTGATAATCCATCTCTCCTTGTTACATAGGGTTTAAACTCGTCAGGTTGCTTGTCATCTGGCCACCCATGCATAATCCAGCGCCGGACACGCGCAAGTATTCTATCCCTTCTCGTGGATGCTGCGATTTTCTCTGCATTCCAAGGTTATTCTGGAGCGGTTTCTAGCATCCAAATGTCGGCCACAGGAATGTGTTCCTACTGTGGCTGGGGGAGGCAGCCGGCAGAGGACATCAGCATTACCCAATTTGCTGCTAGGACGGTACTGCAATTCATAGTCGTATGCAGCAAGCATCAAGCTCCACCTCGGGAGTCTTGGAGACACCATAGCTGGAATTTCCTTGTGGGGGTTTAGTAACCCAAGTAGAGGCTTGTGATCTGTGATGATAGTAACTGGTCGACCATAAATGTATTGGTGAAACTTCTTAACTCCATATATGGCCCCCAGAGCCTCACAATCTGTTTGCGAATAATTCCGCTCCGCCTTGCTTAGGGTTCTGGACCCGTAAGCTATTGGTGATTCTTTTCCAGTCGCGGACACGTGGCTCAAGACAGCTCCCAGATCGTAAGGAGAAGCGTCGCAAGTCAAAATTAAGGGCTTGTTGACATCGTAGTGCGCAAGAACAGCTGTTGACTTGAGCAGCTCCTTTGCCTTACGACAAGCTTCCGCTTCACGGACAGTCCATGTCCAGCTCGGACCTTTGTCAAGCTGTCTGTGCAGTGGCTCCAGGGTGTGGGCAGCTCCTTTGAGAAAGTGATGGTAAAAATTAAGTAGGCCGAGGAATGCCTGTAATTCCGGCTTGTTCTTCGGCTCGGGAGCTTCATGTATTGCTCTGACTTTGTCTTTGGTAGGTCGCACTCCATCTTTGTCGTCCTTGAATCTCAAGAAGACAACTTGGCTTACAATGAATGCAGATTTTTCCCCGTTAAGGCGGAGCCCGTCATCTTGGGGTCGTTGCAAAACTTCTTGCAATCATTTGTCATGCTAATCTTTAGACTTGCCGCCGATAAGGATGTCATCCAGGAAGATCAGTGCACCTTCCATTCCAGCAAGTAGCTTCTCCATGTAGCGCTGGAAGGTAGCTACTGAGACAGATACTCCAAATGGTAGTCGGTTGACTTTAAAAAGTCCCTTGTGCATCGTGATGGTGAAAAGTCTCGCTGACTGATCATCGACAGTCAACTGCTGGTAGGCCTGTGCAAGGTCAAACTGTGTGAAATGGCAGCATCCAGCCAAGTTGCTGAGGATGTTGCTCTGGTGTTGGCAATGGGTAGGATTCCGATTCCCACTTCACTGCCTTGTTAGCGGTGCTCTTGTAGTCACCGCAAATTCGCAATTCTCTGTTCTTCAATATTGAAACAATTGGTGTAGCCCAGCTCGAGTGCTTCACAGGTTCAAGGATTCCTTGCCTAACAAGCGTTTCGAGTTCCTCCTCCACCTTGGGTCGCATAGCATAAGGAATTTGTCTTGCCTTGCAGAACCTTGGTGTCGCAGAGGTGTCGACTTCCACACGAACAGGTGGTCCCCGGCTCTTCCCCAGGCCTTTGTCGAAGATGCCCTTGAACTCCTCTAGGAATCCACTACCTTGTTGGGCAGTCTCAAGCAGATGGACACCAGTGAGTCGGATTACTAGAGGCTTGAACCAGTCTCGTCCAAGAAGGCTTGCATATTCTCCCCTGACCACTAGGAGTGGTAGAGTTGCGGACTTTTCTTTGTGTTGTACCATGATGTGTACTTTGCCGAGAACGGTTACCGGTTGTTTTGTATAGGTTCTCAGCGCAACAGTGGATGGTTGCAGCCTTTGCTTCGGAATGCAAAGTCGTGCCATTGTTCTTTTGCTGATGGCAGAGAACATGCATCCGGAGTCGACCTCCATCATTGTTGACTGTTCATTAATCCTGATTTCTACGAGGATGGAGGGCTCATTAGACGAGCGGTTACACAGCTCGTATGTTTCGGTAGCATTACCGTCTAGCAGATCAGCTTGCGCTCTTCCTTGTCCTTGCCCCGAAAAGGGTTTTTTCTTCGCCTTCTTTTGGAGGCAGGCCTGGACGATATGCCCTTTGCGGCCACAAAAATGGCAAGTGGTGTTCTTGAAGTGGCAGTCCTACGGCTGATGTGTCCCGTTACTTTGGAAACAGGAAAACCCTGTTTGTTTTGTTGTAGGCCTCGTAAAACATTGGGCAGGCGTTGACGATCCAGGTCCGTCTTTAGCCATGCTGTGGACTCGGCTGACGTCTTGGGACGTGGTTCGGATAGCGTCGTTTTTTGCACATTCCGCTGCGATGGCCATCTTCTCTGCTTGAGCCAGTATAAGTTCGGCTTCACTGAGGAGACGTCATTGCAAGGATTCATCCTTCACCCCACACACGTACAATCTGGTCGCGCAAGCTGCTGTTGAGCGTGTCTCCGAGATTGCAAGTGACTACGAAACGGCGTAGATCCACGATAAATGTAGCAATTGTCTCATCGCTACGCTGAGGCCGCTTGTGGAACTTGAAACGTTCCACAATCTCCGAGGGCTTCGGTGCGAAGTGGTTCCCCAACTTCATAACAATGTCAGAGAAGTCCGTCTCAGATGGAGTCTTGGGTGGGCAGAAAGAATGCAGGATTGCACATGTCTCGGCACCACAGATGCTGCAAAAAACTGCTCGTTTCAACTTCGGTGTAGCGATTCTATTCGCCTCGAAATAGAATTCCAACCGTTGCAGGTACAACGACCATGTTTCCGGCTCACCTGCCTTGAAAGCTTCGAAAGTAAAAACTCGTTCACACTCTTGCGACCGAGTATGACTGAGAGAGACAAGATCTCTTACAACTTCTTAAATGTTTCTAGAGTGAGGGAACACACTGACATTGTGGCGCCATCTATGCGGTGACCCTAGAACTGCATTTCACAAAAGCGAAGGTTTTGCGGGATTTCCGAGGTCAAATGTGCGTAATACCCTTAGAAAGGCTCGTTTATAACATTGACAAAAGCTTTTCGAGCCAAAAAAAAAAAGGATATTGCGCGAGAAATAAAAAAAAATATGCCGGACCGCCGAGTTTACACTGCTTCCCAATAGATGGCGCCAGTGTGTTCTCTGGTTTAAGAAGTTTTAAGGAACCCAGGTTTAAGAGGTCGCAAGCAGTCGCAAGAGTGTGAACGGGCCTTAAGTGGTTACTAGTCAACCATGCTGAGTGGTTGAAGTATCACCCGCTGTTGCCGATTTCCTCGTCGCCAAATTTGTTATGTACATTTATATACAAGCTATTTACAGGTTAGTCCGGAACAGTACATGCTTGAATACAGCCAGCGGATTCCTCGAATGCCGAGTAGCACGAGTCCGAGCACGAGCACCGGTCTGGTCGTCGTCATCTTCAGCACGCCTTGGCGCATACATTACAAGTTCCTGTATATAAGCTCCTGTACGGAGCAAAGTTGCGCGTTCATTCCTCTTGAAATTCAAAGTTACGTGGGGAAGCCACGATTCACGCGTGCAGAAGCCATATAGACCCCTTTCGAAAGTCACGTAACTACTGTCAGAAGGTTGAGACCACTGTATAATGTCGGAACAACCGACACGGCAGAACATATGCATATCTAAAGTTACACAAGATGCCAATAAAATAGATTTGGTAGCATTTGAAGAGCAGGATTTCCACAGCTTCCATGCAGGGCTTCCACAGCTTCCAACAAAGAACGGTCTTTCAAAAGGGGCCTATTAACGGTAGGCAAAGTGGATAGGCCTAGTCCCCTCGAGTTTGCATGCCATGGTACACTCACATTGCCACGGTTCTGCAAGTGTTGCCCTTCAGCTTTTGATGTCGCACTCATGATGTCCACATTTTCAGTAGACAGCATGGTGAAGAACATACCCAAATGGGCCGGAATCGGACAAGACCCAGGTGGGCTGTGGACCACTGCCAGTCTTCGTCGTCGCCGCAATGTTCAGGTGAATGGTACATGAATGATGTACTGTCTATGAATGGATGATATATATGGCCTTTTGCAAAAGCAAAGAACATAAGCACAGTTGGCTAGCGGCTAATGGAGGTGTGGAGCAACCGTAGTAGAGGCTTTCCTGTGCAGCATTTGATTCATGGTGAAAAGCAACTAAAAAATGGAAACAACTAGAAGGAACAAACACAACAGGATGAAGCTGTGCTCGCAACTGAAGTTTTATTACAGTACTGGTGTGCCGTACCTCCCTCATACTTCCTTTAAGTTATGGGAGATTCGATATAGGTACAGAACAATGACCATGCGTTTTCTGTCAATTTTCCCTTCAGTCATCTCCACACCTTTGGCCTTCTTCAAGAGGGAGCTTGGTACCTTCGTCAAAAGGTTCACTGGAAACCCCGACGTCGTTAGCCTCCCTACCTGCTCCAGGAAACTGTCATTCATTGTATGGGCACACGATTTCTTGAGAGCCGAAAAGGGACACGCGACAGCAACCCCTCTCTTCACCACTTTGGAATGTCAAGACCGGTAGTCCAGAACAGGCTTCTTAGAACGGGCTCTGTAAGACCAACACATGTGAATCTCCCCCCGGCTGACCGATGGGTCTAAAAATTGTAGTACACCTTCTTTAGGTTCCTCAAAAGTGAAACTAAGTCCCCCACCACACTTACTGAAAGTTTCCAAGACAATATTCCGAGTGTAACTTCCATCAGCTCGATCCTTCATAGAGGACTAAAAAGTCCATTAAACGGAACACTTTTTTTAAGGCGGAAGAACACATGGCACTTTCTACAGCTCTGTCTACCCCAGCAAAGAAAATATCGCTCAAGATTGGCGCCACGCATGACCCAATGCTCACACTTTCTTTCTGAGGAAACATCTTATCGCACCAGCTAACCATCATGGAGCTCAAATAAAATAAACAGCTAAAGGAAGCCTTCCAGAGAGACACCGCTAGCGTTTCTAAATCCTAGTTCCTCGTTGGACTCAATGCATGACCTCACCCAGGATAACAGCTGGTTGTGGGGCAAAGAATAAAACAAGTCTTCAACATCCACACTAAAGGTTGTCCACTTTCCTGCCTCTTTATCTTTAAAGAACTACTACTGCCTCAGTGTTGTGCACCCGGTAAGGGTCTCCAATATCTAAGGGCGACAGTTGCTTCTGGAGGTACGAAGCCATCTGACGCTGCCAAGTGCCCCTTGGTAACAATGGCCCTAAATAGACAGAGGTCCTTGTGCGTTTTGGCACTGAAAAATATGTCGAGATGCAGGCCAACTGATTTTTTAATCTTCCCTTCCAGCTGCTTCAGAGAAAGGCTATAGCATAACTTCAGTGCCCCCTCTTTTACCTTGTTCAACACTACGTCCACTTGTTTAAAATATTTGTTAATGGCGGCACTAGCTTTTTCACCGAAAACTCCCTCTGGCATAACCACAAACAAACCTTCCTTGTCAGACACTAAAACATGCAACCTGTTGTCTACCAGGTATTTGACTAAAGGCTTCAATCCCACTTATCATGGACTCTCTACACTCTCAGAAATTTCGTGGACAGGTGGGATTGAAGTCTTTAGTCAAGTACCTGGTAGACAGCGGGTTGCATGTTTTGGTATCTGACAAGGAGCGTTCGTTTGTGGTTATGCCAGAGGGAGTTTTCTGTGAAAAAGCTAGTGCCACCATGAACAAAAACTTTAAACAAGTGGACGTAGCGTTGAGCAAGGTGAAAAGAGGGCAATGAAGTTATGCGATAGCCTTTCTCTGAAGCAGCTGGAAGGGAGGATTAAAAAATCATTTGGCCTGCATCTCGACATATTTTTCAGTGCCAAAACGCAAAAGGACCTCTGGCCATTTAGGGCCATTGTTACCGAAAAGGGCACTTGGCAGTGTCAGATGGCTTCGTACCTCCAGAAGCAATTGTCGCCCTTAGATGTCAGAGACTCTTACTGAGTGCACAACACTAAGGCAGTAGTAGTTCTTTAAAGATATACAGGCAGGAAAGCGGACAGCCTTTGGTGTGGATGTTGAAGATTTGTTTTATTCTTTGCCCCACAACCAGCTGTTATCCTGGGTGAGGTCATGCATTGAGTCTAACAAGAAACTAGGATTCAGAAACGCTAGCGGTGTCTCTCTAGAAGGCTTCCTTGAGCTGTTACAATTTTATTTGAGCTCCATGATGGTTGACTGGCATGATAAGATGTTTCTTCAGAAAAAGGTGTGAGCATTGGGTCATGCGTGGCGCTAATCTTGAGCGATATTTTCCGTGCTGAGGTAGGCAGACCTGTAAAAAGTGCCATATGTTCTTCTGCAGTAAAAAAAGTGTTCCGTTTCGTAAACTTTTTAGTCCTCTACGAAAAAGCTCATGGAATGTCGACACACGCAGAATATGGTTTTGGAAGCTTTCAGTAAGTGTGGTGGGGGACTTAGTTTCACGTTTGAGGAACCTAAAGCAGGTGTACTCCAATTTTTAGACCTGCCGGTCAGCCGGGGGGAGATTCACATGTGTTGGTCTTACAGACCCTGTTCTAAGAAGCCAATGCTGGACTATACACAAACTCATATCTGTTACGTCACGGCGCAGTGGTGGCGCGTCGGGCGCATTTCCGGTCTGGGGCTGTTGGCAGAAGTCCCCGTGTGAGACGTGTATTCCTGCGTTGTTTTGAAAGGAACCAGACAAAAACCTGCCTTCTCGTCAAAACGCCGCGACTGGGGCTGTACCAAAAGAGTCGAGAAAGGTTTGAGGGCCAGTTTTCATGTGCTCGGTTCGTCCAAGAACGGGGATATATGCCGTGAAAAGGGAAAACCAGACGCCGTCGGACCACAATTACTTGGGCGGGAAGCACTTTGGCTTGAATTCACGGATACTTGTGGTTGTTGGATTTATTTGTTTTGTTCCAACATGAATGCCGGAAAACCGCCAAGTTGTACGGACCACCTGCGGACTACGTTCAGTGCGTCTTCAAGTTCAAACGGCCGCCTGATCGTTCGAACCGTCGTCTGCTCTTTCAAACGTTTCTGCTTGTCGTCTGCTCTTTTAGACGACACCGGTCCGTGGACCAATTGTGGGCCCAGTACTTGCGATAAGAAGTAAGTGCAGGCCTCAAAAGACTTAAGGTTGAAGGTTGGTAAGGAGGCTCGGCGTAAACAGTAAATACAAGGATATATTGATAATTGTCACCAGTGGCCATCACCGACTTGTTATGCCGTATTCACTTGGTCCGATTCTGCTTGCGATTTTCAGTATCGACGTCGACCATCTGAGATACGGTTCACGTTTTTGTAGCCCGAGTGACGTGGCGACTGAAAATTGCGAGCGAAATCTTATCATGCGAATCAGGGTTTAGCGTACATTCTGAAGCTTCCATGCGGAATGAATCTCCGCATGTCACATTATTCAGGCGAAGTTTTGCGGTGTAACGAGCCTCGTTAATTTTGTTGAGGCAGCTCAAATAGTCAGGCATTGCCAAAAAGACGTAGAATCAACAATTCGAACGCGAAAAAGGGCAGGAAGACTCAAAACCGACGCCGACAACATCGCAATACAATGGTTTGTTTATGGGCGACGGCGAGCTCCTTGCCCACACCCCCATCGGGCATGCGCCCCGCCGGTGGCGTCCGCTAGGGGCGCTCCGGTTTGTCTGTAAACATGAGTTTGCCTATTGGTCTTCACATTCCAGAGTGGTGAAGAGAGGGATTGCTGTCTCGTGTCCCTCTTCGGTTCTTAAGAAGTCGTGTGCCCAGATGATGAATGACAGTTTTCAGGAGCAGGTAGGGAGGCTAATGACGTCGGGGTTTCCGGTGAAGCTTCTGACGGAGGTAGCAAGTTCCCTTTTGAAGAAGGTCAAAGGTGTGGAGAAGGCTAAAGGGGAAATTGACAGAAAATGCATGGTCATCGTTCCGTACCTACATCGAATCTCCCATAACCTGAAGAAAGTTGGAGGCAGGTACAGCATACCAGTAGTGTTCTGGGAGCCTCAGAAATTGAACCAATTGTATTCTAGGGTTGGTGACGGGGCTAGTCGCCAGAAAGCCATCTGCTCTACAGCGCACCAAAAACACTTTGTGATTTGCGTTTCGTCTGTTGTTCACAAAATCCCTTTATCTCGTAATAAGTTTTATGTGGGGCAGATGGGGAGCTGTCTCAATGACAGGCTTAGAGAGCATTCCTATTCACTGCAGGCCACTGTTGTGGGGGGGGGGGGGGGGGGGGGGGGGCATTTGGCAACACATTGCAGTAGTTGCGAGTGTGTGTTGGATTTTGGTAAAGTTGGTGTCCTGGCTAAAGAGAGGGAAAAAGCAATTTCCAGTTGGGGGATCTATCTGTCAGCGCTCTGTCCATGGCTTTTTCTGATAAAGAGGTTTGCTTTTTGCAAGCGAATATGAAAAGTGGTTTTTGAGGTTACTCAGCACTTATGTTAGTGTTGTGCTTGATAGATGAGTAGGTGGTTGTTGTTGGTTTCTGTTATCTCTTTTGCATATGCGGTTTCCTTTAATATTTTTTACTAGTAAAACTTCAGTTGCGAGTACAGCTTTGTCCTGTCGTGTTTGTTCCTTCTCGTCGCCTTCGTTTTTGAGCTGCTTTTCACCACGAATAACGTATACCAACCCATCCAAATTGCTGCCTTAGTACAGCATTAGATTTTTGTTTGTCAGATTATTACATTCTGTGGGTAGCGGCAGGAACTTAACCCCGTTCAAGCTGCTTCATGGCGAGTCTGCGGCGGCTCATTACAAAAATGTTAACCCACCTGGCCCACCCAAGCACACTGCTTCACGGCGGTCCCGCCAGTGGCCCAAGCCCTCGCCCACTGAGGAGGCTCCGCCATATTTAGGACAGTTTGCACACTGTTGACGCGCGTGCTGTATTCACTGCTGGTATTGCAGCGGGCGCGGAGGGTTTTTCTTCGGGAAAGATTTGTATCTGCTTGATGCCAACGTACTCCTGCAGCCTGTTGTTGTTTTCCAAAAACGACACTAGTTTTGCAGAGATACAATAGTAAGGGTGCAGGCGAGCTGGTGGATGTTAACCATGTTGAATATACCTGAGACTGGGGTAGAAAAAATCTTAGTAGATTGACGCCATTTCAAACAGGTGCGAACAATTGCAAAAAGAACCGTCGAGAAAAATCGGTAGATTGCGAGAATGGTGTGGTGTATGAGATACTACTGGAATGCGGGTTTAAGTATGTAGGACAAACATCACGATGCATCAACGGCAGATTAAGTGAACACAAAAGAAACGTGAAGAGCAATGCACCAAACTCAGAAATCGCAAAACATGTCAACGAATGTAACAACTGCACTGCTATTTGGTCGGAGGCAGAAATCATTCACAAGGAGAAGAATGATACGAAAAGGCTAGTAAGGGAGACGGTGCGAATAAAGTCTTTAGGTAATTGCATAAGCTAGGCGTCGCTACAGTTCGGTAAAAATTCCAAAAGTTTTTTAAAAATATAGTTATATATATATGTATATATATATATATATATATGTATATATATATATATATTTTTTTTTGTTTTGTTTTGGGTGGAAAGAGGGAAATGCTGTACTGTTCACTTTTGCACCGTTTTAGGTTAAGTGCGTGTCATCCTTTCGTCGAGGAGGAAAGGGAAACAGTTTAAGTAAAAAAAGTTTTTTTTTTTGTTTTTTTGTGTATGTGTTTGTGGATCCTTGTTACTTTGGAAGAGGTAATGGTCCTTTTGTTATATTTTGGGGGAGATTGCTGAGTTATCTTTGTGAATCGGCATGAAGGCCGTCCATAGCGCTAGCTTGGAATTACAGGGTTTGGCGTTTGGACTGCTTAGAGGTTGTCCCTTTGTGTTGGTAGTGACTGTCTGGAGGGTTTGGCGGTTGAACTGGTTAGAGTTGCCCCTTTGTGTTGGTGGTGGGCTGTTTGTGGACTATATAAGGAGGAGGACTGAATAAACCTGGTAGCTGAGTTTGAGACGTCGTCCTGTCCCGTTCTGTTTCTTCGACTTTTATGTTTTTTTCTACCCCAGTCAGGTATATTCAACATGACTATTTTTGCGTTCATGGTGGTGGCACTACGCGGTCTGGGGCGCACTGTGACAGTATCTGGGTGAACGAGTGACTCTAAGACTTTCGGAGGTTATGTTTCTCTGAAACCCGGGCGCCATGTAGCCAGAGTGCCCTTTGGCGATATCTGTCAGACTCGCGTGATCCAGGTGGAAGAGTGACTCTAAGACTCTTCGCAGTTACGTTGCTCTGAAACCTGGCCTTGCCTCAAAAGCAGAGGAGTGTGGTTTAGAGAAGCTTGTTTTAGCGAACGCCGTTTTACCGACCCCGGTTTATCGAATGCCTTTATAGAGAACCCAGTTTAGAGCAAATGGCGATGAGCTTCCTTTTAGCGAATTCGGCCGCCGCAAAGCGGCGTGTACGGGTAAGTCAGGTGAGTTAACATTTTTGTAATGAGCCGCCGCAGACTGCTGCCGCGAAGCGGCGGGAGCGCAGCGGGGGGCTCGGCTTAACACGCGCAGCAGTGATACACGCGAGAAGTAGGAAAGTTTTTTTTTAAAAAGCGTCCCCTTTTCGATAAATGGCGTTTCTCTAAACTGACGTTCTGCTTTCTCTAAACCGCGCTTCGATAAAACGTGCCCATTCTCTAAAGCGTGCTTCGATGAAATTACATTCAATCAACCGTAGTAAATACTCTCAAAAGAAGGTTCCACTCCGTTGTGAGCCCTCGATCAAGCCGTATCGAGTGCAAGACATGTTTTTCTAGCCTCGGTAAATTAGCTAGCTCGAATATCTGGCGAAGCTAGCAGGTTTGAGCGTGTGAGCTGCAGCCCTTTTTGTCTTCCTCCGTGGGGAGCAAGATGGCGGCTATTTTGCACGGGATCTTGCATCTTCCCCGTTCGCAGACGCGCATGCATGGCGGTTTGTTTCCATTCGCCCCTTCGAAGTCCCCGTTTCCGTTTACCTCGACTTCAGAAGCTGCAGACTGTTATCTGTTTTTGGCCACTTATAGTCAATGGACTCTTCCGGTAACTCTAAAACCGGGTATCGTAGGCAGCTGCGTCCGTACATTTCATCGAACACCGTTTCATAGAATGCCGTTTCATCGAACGCCGTTTCCTCAAATGCCATTTCATAGAAGCAGTTTCATCGAACGCCTTTTCATCGAACAACGTTAAGGTCTGTAATATTTTGGAATTTACTTTCATTTTTATACACAACGTCATCTAATTCTCTCTTTTTTTTTTCTTTTTTTTCTCTGTTTTTATATCTTGGGGTGCAGTGACGAGATAAGTTCCATCGTGAACATATCCTGCTTGGAGAAGAAAGCCTCCATGAAACAATGACCCCTCTCCATGTCACATGAAACAATTAAAAATAAGACAAAAACAGAAAGCACAGACACTTAAAAGTGTTTTAAGTGTCTGTCCTTTATTTGCAGTGTCGTGGTTTCAGTCATGTATGTACATGAGTAAAGCTTTTCAGTAAGTCGCATACCCAATTGTTTTTATTTCCTTTTATGCCAATTGTTTTTATTTATAGTAATTTGCACCACCTTCAAAACAATTTCACCAGTGACTAAGCTTACTCTTAACAAATGCAAGGTGAAGCATCTATAAAGCCCTGTTATGCCCCAAAACTCGGAACAGAGCCATAACAGAGAAATTTGATGAAATGGGTTTTAGCGATTTGATGGAACGGCGTTCGGTGAAACGGCGTTCGATGAAATGTCCGTTTATTCAATGAAATGGCTCTCGATGAAATGGCGTTCGACGAAATGTCTGCTTCACCCGTAGGCAGCCTCTTTGTTAGCTGCCTGTGCAAAGGATTGAGAACTCGGCGTTTTTCCTAGAAGCTCTCTCCCCGGTGCCCACATTAAGCAAACTCAATTAGTTTGCTTGGCATGTGGACGCGTTTCGAACGGAGGGGCCCCTTTTTATGGCTTCTTCTTCCGGTGTCGAAGCGTGTCACTCTGGCATATGTCCTCTGACCGCTCGTCGGGTCCGTTTCTCAACTGAGTGCCTTCCTGTCACCGTTGACAAACTGGCCACCTTTTTTGTGGGGTTTGTTTGTCGTTTTCTTCTGCCCGTTTCTGCCGCCTTTGCGGCCCGGCAGGCGAGCGACGGTTCCGCGCGCCCCCTCGTTTGGAGGTTGCGGCGCCCTTTTTTTCATTTCGGGAGGTCTACAGCCGGCTCTGGGCGTGTTGGCTGCTGGCGCATTACGACTTTGCAGGTCTGCTCCGAGGTTGTCCACCCCCCTTCATCAGCCCACTGCGGCCGAGATGGCGCCGAACCCCTCGGGCGATGTGTCTGGGACTTCCCCAGCTGGTCTCCGCTGGTGGGCGGCGGTCGTTGGTCTTTTTGGTGCTTCCGCCTTCACGACCGCCTGGCTGCCCCCCACTGCAGGCCAGCTCGTACCGCGACACCTGTGTCCAGTTGTATCAGCACGCGCCTGTGATGCTGTGGAAGGTTGTGATGGCCGCGTTCGTGCACCTGGACGAACTTTCGGGTTTTCGGTCCTGCGCGCCAGCTGTTGACGGCAGAGACTGTGAAGACGCGCGCTGGGTGTCGCGTGTATTTGTTGGGGGTGCGCAGAGAGATATTATTTTATGAGAGCAGGTGGGCCTCCTTTAATATTTATTGAAATCCACCTACCGTTTTAAAGGGGCCCTGCAATGATTTTTTTACTAATTTTTAATTTGCACCGAACCTGAGCGCACTGAATGTAGTAACTTAGTGAAACTTTTCTTTTCTTGAAATTCCCTTTATTTTAAAAGTTATAGGCAAATTAAAATTACAAAAGCAAGCAAAAAATAACCTCCCTCATGACGTCCTTGGTTGCTTGAGAGTGGCCGTCAACTAGAAGAGGGGTAGTGAGCTTATCGAGCGCTCACGGCTGCCGCACTCTGAGTCGACGGCGCAAGAGGGCGACATTGAAGCATGTTCTGGATAGGCTGTATGCAGCGGGCAGCCAGAGCGGCTCTCATTGCATTCGCTGCGCGATTAAATACTAATTCGGCATGACACTTCATTGGCCACAAACGACAGCAAACACGGGCTAAAGATCAGTTCACAATGGGAGCTGCTTTGCGCTGCCATACCGCGAAACGGCCAAACCGCAAGACAAAGCTTTTCCCCGAAGGCCTTCGGAACGCTTGGAGCCGGTCGGATCCTCCTGCCCAAACGAGCGCAGCGCTGCCACGTACATCCGTGACCTTTCCGTGTCGGCGCCTGATCCCACTACTCCTTTCTATTATGCGTCGCCTTTTCCGCCGCTTGATGGCGGGTATGTCGGCGGGTCATTTCTTGTTTCCGTACTTTATGAACTGCATTTGTTTCTTTTTTTTAACTAAAATACTGAACAAAAACTACTTTTATAAAGAATTGAAACGGTTCGCGCCACTTATATTTTGTATTTCGACTAAAAAGAAGCTTTTAGCGGCTCTGACCAGTAGTAAGCCCAGGACCAAAGACGTCACATTTTGCCCGCTTTCGGTACTGCAGGTCGCCCTCGTCGGTGGAGGAGGTTTCCGCATCGTCCGGTTAAAATATGACGCACTGATATTTAGTTACTCTCTCCGTGCCCGCTGGCTTGCCTGAACCCCAAGAGACGTGGAAACCGCAAAAAAGGTGGACGCTTATATATGATTGCAGGGCCCCTTAAAAGGGGTATTCCGCCGATTTCTTCATGGTCCCCGATTTGCTTGAAATTTCGCTAAACTCGCCAAACAACATCGCAAAAATAGTATCCCAAATATTGGGTCAAAATATTCTTTTTTTTCACGAAGTTATTGAATTTACAATTTTGGTCCTCACCGCGTTTTTCAAACTGAAAGTCTCTACTGGCAACAGTGAAAAAGTGACGTCAGTGGAAGGCAGGGGTTCACTTTTTGGACTGTAGAATTTGTTCCCAACTGATTCGAAGCAGATTCATGGTGTCAAATGAATGCTTTGGAAGCTCGCTCCAGGACCCGCTCTTCAGCACGGAACAAATGATTGGCATATTCTATTTTTTAGACTGCTCGCCCGACTGGCAAGCTGACCTTCCACTGATGTCACGGCACTGAAAAGGGCGGGTATATTTGAATGTCGGTTTTTGCATCATTTTCATTTGCCGATTTCGCAATAACTATTATGAATTTCACGATACTAAATAGCATACCAGAAAGGGTAAAGGCCGGGGAGTCAGAAAATATAGTTAGTTGAGGTAGCTCAAAAATCGGCGGAGTACCCCTTTAAGGAGGGGAAGGGGGGGGGGGGATGTGGGGATTCCTGTGGTCTCCCTTCCCCGAGGGCTGTAATAACGGCCGCGGGTCGGAACACTTGGCCTCCTTCGCCGTGAGCTCCGACCTGTTCGTGAGGTAGGGTGGCTAGAGAGTTATATACATGAGGCGGAGGGTCCCCTGCCTTGGGGAGGGGCCCTTCTCTCACTCTCTCTCAGGGGTACCGATTTCCGTCCCCCCGCTTGGATGCGGATCACGGCTGACAGGCGAAGAGGTTTCGCCTCTTGTTTTCCCGCTTTCGGGAAAGGGACTCGTCCGGGTGATCGCGAAAGAGATAGGACGTGTGTCAGCGACTTCTCCGATGCTTCCCCAGTCTTGGCTCTCCAGAACCCCGCGTCTGGCCAGGTAAGGACCTTTTCTTACCTTGCCGGCGCGGGGGGCATTTTGGGATGGGGACATGGTAGTTCTTTTAAGAGAGTTATAATAAATGCTCTTGGACTCTGTCCTTACTTTGGTATGTGTGTCTTCTCTTTCGCTATATTCAAGAGAGTGAGACAAGATAGACGATCATTGGCACCAACGGAGGTAATTAATCGAACCGACCCGCGGTAATGTAGCCCTAAATGTTGTCTATATTGCCGCGAAGTTGTGGGGACCGCGCTACTAGGTTTGACGTCTCCTTTGAGATTGCCGCCGCTGTTGAGGCAACCCTTTGGTTACTCTATCGGTACCTGTGTTGGTAGCTAGCAAAATCCCACAACTGTGGATGAGAAATTTGGTCGGGGCACTAGCCTGGTAAGGTGCGCCACATGCAATTGTGATACACGACTGAGCACATGGATCCATGTGCTCGGAGCTGTGGTGTGTTAACACACTTAGGCACTATTACCTGTCATGCTTTAAAGAAAGATAACCCAAGATTGTTTTGGTGGGAACAAAAAAATTTTACACTTTCGTTGGAACTTTCGCTTGAATGGAATTCGCCTTTAATTGCCAAACACTACTGAGTAGAAATCTCCAGAATTACCCTGGGACATGGGCGTACCAACCAGGGGTGCAAGGGGGGCGCTTGCCCCCCCCTCCAGCTCTCCGAGTGGGGGCAAGGCATGTGTCTTGCCCCCCCTTGAAACAGCCGCCACTGGGCAGGGCAAACACTGGCCGGCGACGCCTAAGAGATACCAGGGGCACCACCCCCCAGCCCCCAGGGGGGGGGGGGGGGGGGTGTTTGCCCCCCCCACTTAAAAACAAGTTGGTACGCCACTGCCCTAAGATGACCGGTCTTGTTTAAGATGCTAATTACTAGTACTGCAAATAGACCTTTTACCAAATTACCCAAGCACCCAGGATCCTGCTGAGAGTGTTGCTATACGCGCTGCACGTGCTGGCGTCTGCAGCGGTAACTATTCTGAAGCACGAATCTAGGTCTAAGAGCACTTTACACATGCATTCGTGAGCACCTGATTTTCGTGTTTACTTTGAACCTTTTATACGAATAAGGCAAGCATGCACAAAGCGTGCACATATATGTTCACAGGATTCCCCTTGGTGCTTGGGTCACCTGGAAGAACGTCTAGACTGCATCAGCAGCAGATGCGGTAATATTCAATTCTCCAATGTCTATGTCATACTTACACTGCTAGCCTGCTAGCCATCTCCAGTGTATGTGTCCTACACTGGAGATACAAATATCACCACATCTGGACATTGTTTCTGCAGGTAGTTTATCTGCTTCGTTGCCACACCTGAGCATAGCCTGTCCACAAATGTACCTATACCCGATCCACAGGCAAGGTGTAGCCATTCTACTGGAATGGCTAAATAAAAACTCCCCATCCCTTCGGCATATCCCAAAGGCACTGCTTCGTAGCATTCATAGCTCCTCTGTAATGGGTGTCGCAGGACATCAGTCACATGATGTCAGTGTAACATGACATCGTGGTGATGCCTGGCGTCACGCAATGACATCATGATGTTGCATGATGTGGTGTCAGATCGTGACACTGAGGCTGCATTCCAGGCACGGACATGAAGCCACTAAGCGGCGGCCCTATGAACGCCACGCATTTCAAATCAACGTTCGTTCCTTCAGGCTGAAGAAATTTGCAGTTCCGTGCCAGATGAAGCCACGAGAGGTCAAGCACACAAAGCAGCGCCACAAACAAGCTGCAAAGGAATGCAAAAAGATTCCACGAATGCCACCCCTGACGGTTCTACAGGTTCAAGCTCCAGAGTCTTGCGAGAGATTCGTATCTTTTGCCAGACTCTACGGCGGGCTCGTCCGGTAGGTCACCTTGTGGGAATAAAAGAAATTGCAAAACGATCGCACAAAGTGTGCTGCAATTGACAGCGGCAGCTGTTGCCGTGTTGAAAGACAAGCTTTAGGAGGTTTGCTTGTGGTCGACGAGCTTTGGGAAATTCGCTTTAGGAGCTTTGCTTTTAGTAGAGTAGTTGTACATATGTGAATGGTGCTTACACAACACTTCCCATGCATGGGGTCCTGCACCCTGTGCTGTTCTCATGCTGCTGCGGCCTTCCATCTACTTTGCTCAGTGCGATGTGCTTGTAACTCACCACTGCCACTCCTCGGACTGTGAGGAATGGCTATGTCGGGGGGAGGGGGGGATGGGACTGGGCAGGTGCTATGTGGAAGCGCCAGAAGCCAGAGAAACTTCCAAAATTTTGAAGTGGTGGCTGTGGTGAGGAGGGGGGGGGTCAAGAGAGAGAAAGCAATATCTGGCCGAGCTACGTGCTAGATTGAATCAGTCGTATGTCAATTTACTCCAGATGGTCGCGTTCCCGCCCACACCCGCACGCAGAGTGTGGGGTTGGGCGATGATAGGGAGGCGGTCGATGGGTCCGACGAGCACATAGCTCCCATTGCCCCAAGAGCCTGAGGTGAACGAAGTATAACGGGTCATGGGTGTATGGCACATTCTCAACACGCAAGTTTTCTTCTAAGTGACCTACCAGATGCAGGCAATCCAATCGCCGCCCCAGAAACAGTACAGGATGCAACGGTACTTTGAGAGGGGCTGGTAAAAGCACGGAAGATCATACACAGGCAGGACACGCTGGCGTAACAGCTTCAAAATTATGTGGCAGTGCTAGAAGCCAGGCAGGAAGACAGATTTTGAAGTGCTAGCAAACCGCATAGATTGTGTGTTCTTCTCATGGCTTGCGTGTGGTTGTGAATAAAGAAAAAGGAAAGTGTTTACAGTGTTACTGAGAACACTGCATGAACCTTTGGGGGACCTGGTGCAAACAATGAAGTACCACATCGTGACTCCCGTGACCTTTGCTCCGCGCAGTCAACTCCTAGTAGCTGGGGTCATGGGAGTCAAAGTGAAGATTATGGGGCAGTGTGATAAAATTTTCAATCATCACTGACAAAATCAAACTCAATAAATAAGCAATGTGTGATGGTTTTAAAGCAAAGAAATCTTTATTTTTACTTATTACTTTGTTAATTCCAGAGGACGGGTGATTTCGGGAAACATAAGTACCACTCGGTTGTGAAATGGAGATCTATACTTGGCATCGACTACTTTGCGTTAAGTTCCTAAGGCTAGCATAGCTTCTACAGTGCTGTAGCCATGCACTGCTACGACAGCATGTGCACATGACTACTTCTTGCGTTCGCATGCACTTGTGCAAGTAGCTTTGAAAGCGTTGAAGCACAGTAGAAGCTACACTAACCTTGACAACAAGCGCAAAATAGTTGATGCAGAGTATAAGGTCACGACCTTATCCTTTGGATAAAAAGCAAAAAATGCAGGCAAAACGACTCCAAGATAAGAAAATCGGATAATCCCATTTTGTGTTCTTTAGTCAATATCCTGTTCACAACAACAGAATGGGAGTTTTACTCCCCTTTTTGCAAATTAGATGGAACATCCCAGGTGGCATAGCAAAGCACCAGCTAATGCCCTGGCACAGATGGCTGGTATCTTCGTTCAAGCAAACATGAAAGTGTTGTGTGTCAGAGCTCCTAGCTCTGACAAAAGAATTGCACAACAAAAAAGGCACTTGAGGGGAAAAAAAAATAAATATTAAGCTGCTGTAACTTACAAAGTTTGTCTGATCTTCTCACTTTGTGGTCCACCATACCTGGCACTGATTCGGTGCCTTCGGTTCTGCATGTGTGCCCACCGGATTAGTCTGTTGGTCACAATGTAAAGGCTCATTGCATGGATCTCTTACAGAAACTGCAGCCAGTACATTAGCTTGATTTGTTGGTTGTTCGCAAGGAACGGATTGGCCGAATGGGCCTCTTTCCCCTTGTTTGCAAGTCTGTGTGCTTGCTTGATTTGGTTGTTCATAATGAATGACTTGATTTGATTGACTACTCCAAGGTTTGGCATATGTCATGGCTAACTGGTCAGCTTGTTCCATATTGGCTCGCCGCATAATACGACTCTTCCAAGGTTCTGAGGATATTGCGGTTCCCCGGTCAGTCTGGTATGTAGTCTGATTGAGTCGACGATAGCTGTGTTGGACGAATTGAGTGGTCTCTTGACTAGATGGACGCTCTACAGGATTTACTTTCTTGAGTTCAGTCTTTGTAGCTCTCGCGGATCGTGTGGCTACTTGGCTCCCCTCGTTGTTTGAGGCAGCAGGTTTGTTCTGCTGAACCTTTGCTGACTTGGCTGGCGGGACGGCTACTTGGTAGGCTTCTGTACCATCCAAAGACAGGGCCTTCCTTCGTCGTACTTTCTTTGGTACGGCCTGTTGCTCCGCACCTAGCTCCTTTTCGCGCGACTCTTTCGTGCCTATTTTGGAACCCTTCAAGGGGGATGACGAGGCATTTTTGCGGCGGCGCCTCATCTTCGGTGGCGACTTCATATCATCATCGATGGGGTCCACAATCTTTTTCCAGCTAAATATGGTGCTGTGCGATACTCCGGTGAGGTGCGTCGTCTGCTTCACAATATCGTTGTACGACGCGTGCGGACATTCTATTCTAAGGCGGGAATAGACGTTCATCACGACCTGCCGTGCTCTCCGTCCGAAGAGAACATGTTTGAATGACGTTTGGTAACGGTACGGGGAAAGGTCTCTTTGAGTACTGGAGGCCGTTGCAGTAGCAGACGGCGTAGCAGGTGTAGCAGACGGAACGGTCGAAGCAGTCGACACAGTTGTAGTTGACCGAACATTTGCTGAGGACGTAGCAACTCTAGCAGTCGACGGTGGCGTAGCAGATTTGGCAGATTCACATGTAGGAATTTCAGACGCTGTGGCCACAGCACCAGGCGCTGAAGTCGCTGCCGTGGCAATGGGAGTGGCGTTGGGGCAAAGCTGGTGAAAAACGGCGCGCGGAACTCGCGGCGCAGTTGCCACGGTAGAATTTGCGGTCGCTGCGGTGACAACATCCTTAGCCGTGGCTGCAGCCATTCTAGTAACTGTAGTTGTACCGGTTGTACTTACAGCGACCGTCGTAGCAGCAGTTGCGGGAACGGTGGAAGCAGCCGCAACAGGAGGGACGGATTTTGACATTTTCGAACGCCGTCACGCGACTCGCGCGGTCCTGGCTGCGCTCGGATTGTCAGCTGGATTCAAACTTCACTCTTTCGCTTCTGCAAATTTAATTCGAATTTAATTCAAATTTTATCGTCCTTTTAGCGCACTGTTTACCAGCGCAAGCGTTCGTGACTTTAAGTTTGTTGTTATGCAAAGCAGCACGTTTAATGTTTGTGCATCCGCTGCTTTCGCTACGCGACAAAGGTGACAAGAGAATCCCCAATCCAAACTTTTGTTTTGGTTTTTGTTTGTAGCACTAGATTCGAGTAGCCCATTTCATCCGAGGAATATATATGCCATACATTCTTGAAGTGGCAACTTTAAATGCTCGAAGCATCGCTGGGAATAACTCGTCCTCCATCACGAGGCAAATGAATCTCATTTTATTTATTATACAATACTGCCAAGCAGGTGGTACCTCATTACAACGATAAAGCAAGGCGTTCGCAGCTTCTGACCTGACGTTTGAGTCAATCAACTCATCCCGTAGTACAATGTAGTACTCCTTTTTTTTTTTTCATTCTCATTCGCACAGCGTCTTCCCCCAGAGTTAATGGTACGTCCACCACGACTGGTAACCACTCGAAGTCGGCGGATCGAACGACTGCGCCGTTGTTTGACCGCCGTGCATTTGATTGGGGTTGGGGATGCGTGGTTCCAGCCGTGTGAACTGTCTGTGTTCATAGTGCCCGTGGGCAGGCTGCACAGGCTGCGGTGGCACGTAGCTGGACTGCTGCTCGCAGCGTGCAACGGGCACAGCCTTCTTGCGCGGAGCCTTCGCAGCGGCTTGAGCAGGCGGCACGGCCGCTCCGACGGCAGCTCCGACGGCTGCTCCGATGCCCGCTCCGACGCCCGCTTTGCTGGCTTGGTTTCCAACGCGCACTGGCTGCTTCTTGCGTTGACGCTTTTTGGGTTTCTCGCCCGCGGACTGCTGGGCGTTCGCGTCACCGGGCTCGCCGGGCTCCCCGGACGCGGCCTTCTTCGGGGTTTTCCGGCTCTTCCGAACTTTCTTGACCCCGTTGGCCGACGCCGCCGAGGCGTTCTTGCGGCGACGCTTCGGCGGCGGCTTCTCGTCCGGGTCAAAGAGATTCACGTTCTTCTTCCATCGGTATATGGTAACTGGCGCTACTCCCGTCAGAAGCGTGGCTTGCTTCACGATCTCGTTGTAGGAAGCGTTTGGGTACTCGAGCCGAAGCCAGCAGTAAACGTTCATCACTATTTCTCGAGCGCGCCTGCCGAAAATGACGTTTTTGAAGATGGTCTGGTAGCGGACCGGGGACGGTGGTCTCGCAGGTTTGGCAGGATCCGTCGTGGTGCTCTCGGTACCAGAGGGACCGGCTTCGCTGGTAGTCGCCGTACCAGCCGCGGGAGCAGTGGCGGTCGAAGTGGTAGTCGGTGCTCCACTGACCGTAGTTTTTGTCGCCGTGGTCGAGGCTGATGTGACGCTCGTGGTTGTGACCGGCCTGGGCGCGGACGAAGCGGTGGTAGTACGACACGACGAAGGAACAACCGGAGCTGGCGCGGGGGCAGTGGGGGCAGGCCCAGTTGAAGTTGCGGTACGCGCAGGGGCAGGGTTCGGTCTTATGGGGACATAGGTAGACGTGGGTGCGCGCATAGCTGCCATCGTGGCTGCTGTATTTGCAACCCTACCAGCGACGGGGATGTTCGCAGCAGCTGATCCTGACATTTCGAATCTGCTCAGCTGTCGTGATCCACCATAGCGTCGTTCCTTTGTCGGCTGGAGTGCGACTTCGACATGGATTCGAAGCTGGCTTCGGCTAGCAGCAACTACTCTGCGTCCGGCATCCGGTCTTTTTTTTTTTAAATTTAATACGTAAATATTTTTAACCTTTGTAGAGTAGTTTAAATTACATTTCAATTCCAAGAAAAGAAGTAAATGGTCTAGTAGGTTTCATGTAAGGTGAACGCTCCCGAACATTCTGGAAAGGACGAGAACGGTCGTGTGTGGTCGCGCGCCGATTTTGTGTCACATGACTGAGACCCTCCAATCACAGCTCTTGTTTTTGTTTCTGCCTTGTTAACGTGGGCGAATTTTCCAGAGTGCGCTGGAGAGCAGACGACGGCCTATAAAACGACGGATCGAGCGGGGGTGCCGACCACAGGTGGTGACATACCTTCGCTCGTACGAGTCGAAAACGTTCAGCCTCTCGCTGTCAAGTGAGGATCCTTCTAACACTGACAATGGCACTGTTCCCTCTCTTCGGCGGCTCGGACCTGGCGAGGCGTCTCTTCGACGACGACTTCGGCTCGAGTTTCCTGGACGGTGAGCTCTTCGATCCGCCATTCTATCACCAGCGCTTCTACATCCAGCCCAAAAACCAGCAGCAGCTCCAACAGCGCGGACGCGGATCCCAGGCCGTCGAGGCGAGTGACCCGAACAAGTTCGCGCTTCGCGTGGACGTCCGTCACTTCGCGCCGGAGGAGATCACAGTCAAGACTGTCGACAACTGCGTCGTTGTCCACGGCAAGCACGAAGAGAAGTCGGACGAGACTGGGTCCTACGTCAAGCGCGAGTTCACGAGGCGCTACGTCCTGCCCGAAGACGTGGACCCACACACGGTGACGTCTAGTCTGTCGGCCGGAGGACTGCTGGCCGTGGAGGCCCCGCGCAAGACGCCGAAGGAAGACCCCAACAAGCCGAGGGCCATCACCGTTCACCACGAAGGAGCGTCCAAAGCTGCGGGTGACGCCGCTAAGAGCAAGTGAGGCGCCATATGTGCCCGTCTTTCGTGTTCACGAACGTTTCTGTTTACTCTCCAAGCATTCCAGTTCCATGCAATACTTAGTTTATAAACTGTTCTTGGTCGTGACGTCCAAATAAACAAGCTGGATGTAGTCGCAAGCAAGCTTTGTCCTGTCATTTTTTTGTTATGCGGGGATAAAGCGTAGACCTCAAAGCACCTTGCTTTGAGGTCTACCCCCTTTCAAATCAGAGCTCGGCATTCCGCCATCCCAACCCCTGCAAAAAAACACAAAAACACTTGCACTTCGCATATGTGCTTGGACAGGTTTTGTGGGAACGGCCGTTTTATGGCGTTTTCCAGGTAACACATACATCACCTCTGTCTGCTCCTGCAGTTAAATGTTGGTTTTTCAAATGTTTTTCTTTGGTAGCTACATCTGATCCCAATAACTACTGCTACATTTGGGCAGAGTCTTAGCTATCAGTGTATTTAGTGAGAGGTTAGATAAGTAAGAACTTTCAAAAGCACACTCTTCACCAATGTGATCACAAAACCTTGTTTGTCACTGTGCTGTTGAGGATAAAAATAAGTAATGTTGTGACACATTTAATTTTTAAAAAAGGAGTACATTGCATTCTTTTTCTTTTTTTTTAATGATACATGAGGATCCAACACTAGACAAAAATGAAACAACATATATGGAAAAAAATTAATCTGGTTTGACAGTAAAATTGTTGCTCACATCCATTCAACTTGACACAATGAGTAAAAATCAGATCTCGCTAACTTCACACCTAAAAAAAACTATTGGAATCTCTCGAGTGGCAAAGCCATAGAACGAACAGTCGTCCTATGGGGCAAGCATTCCAGCGACGCCCCAAAATCGGGCCGCTGCGTAGCTCAATCTCATCAAACTTTCTGCCCAGCAAGCATTCACAAGTGTTCGAGAAAAATATGCATGCAGTATTAAGAACGCCTACATCCAGTCTCCTCAATGGAGTCAAAGAGAAGACTACACAGGACATCTCTAGATACGCTTGTAAGCAGTGGCGTAGCCAGAATTCTGTTTCGTCAAGGGGGATCGGCTATGAAAAGTTCGGGTGGAGGGAGTATGGATCATCTTGGGGGGGATATTGACCCCGAAATACTCCCCTCTGCTTACGCCACTGCTTAGAAGGGTGTCCACCAACACTACAGATTCGTGTTTATGCACCTGTACATGTAAAAGCAGTGAAAAGCAATGTTGCGCGAATGCACGAAGCGCTCGTCACGTGCGAGGTCAAGGAGGAACACAACAGTTACCGACAAGGCTAGAACGGCAAGGTGTCTTTTTCGAGCACCCAGCTTCCAGCAACCGCTCATTGCTTTCTGCTGTGCTTTGGCAGCGTGTAACCGAAAGACCTCCCTGCCATTCTTGTCCTGCTGGCGGCTACCTCGACAGTGGAGTTTAGCGGCATACTCCCCAGGGGCCGCACAAGACAAGCACCTCACGCACACTGCAACTTTTGATCTCGTCGAGGGGCTTTGGAGAGCATTCCTCCGGCTTCCCTTAACTATGGTGCCAGGAGCGCGTCCTCAAAAGTGGTCCTTTGATTTCTGCCTGATGGTGTTTTAAAAGTGTCAGGCTGTTGCCCGCTGCGATCCTAGCAGTGGCACGTCGGCAGAGGTGGATGTGGCAGGTGAGTGTTCTGTTGCAAGCAAGACTGTCGACAAACACCAAAGCCGACACGAGACGTTATGCGGCGGCAACAACAACCCGTGCATTCGCTCGCCTTTTTCGCGGGCATTTCTATGATTGACTGCTGGGATCGCAACATCCAGGAGCACGACGCGTCAACTCGGTTTGCCACTTTGGGATCACCTTCGATGTAAGGGCGGAATAGGACGTTAAACGCCAGTCGAAGATACGTTCCGGGCACCATGCTTTTAACTTCGCACCTCTGAGGCTCTCGTTCCTCGCAAGCTCCAGGGAAAAAAAAAAAGAAGAGAAGCCAATGGTTTTGCATGTTAAATTGAAGACCTGTCATTTGCGAGGCGTGTGTCTTGATCTCTGCGCCGCAATCCCTCCCAAGCTCTTCAATGATATGTCCACCACGATTCGTAGCCGCCCGAACTCCCCGGATCGTGCGGCGGTCCGCTGTTCACCGGGTCGGGCTGATGATCCATGCGGACAAACGGCCTGCGCTGGCAGTGCACCGGGTCAATGGACTGCGCGGTCGCCTGGCTGATCTGTTGTTCCAGGCGCGCGAACTGCCTCGGCTGGTAGTGCACGGGTTCAAATGACTGCGGGGCCACGTGGGTCGGTGGCTGCTCCCAGCGGACGGGCTTCTTGCGCTGGACCTTGTTGGCCTGAATGGGCTGACCGCCCGGTCCGGGGACTGGCTGGTTGGTCTGGTTGTCCAGGCGGACCATCTTCTTGCGCGGGGCCTTCTTCGGACCGGGGTTCGGAGCCCCCGGCTCGCCCGGTTGCCCCGTAGCCGCCGCTTTCTTGCGGCGCTGGACCTTCTTCGGAGCGCCGGGGTTCGCGGTCCCTTGCCCGTCGGGCTGGTCCGACGCGGCCGCCTTCTTTTGACGTTTGGCCTTTGGAGCCTTCTTTACGCCATTCTCCGGGTTGGCGGAAGGGTCCTTTTTGCGGCGCTTTCGCTTCACCGGCGGCGGCTTGCCAGAGCCGTACGGATCGTCGATCTTCTTCCACCGGAAGATGGTGGCGTGAGGTATGCCCGTCAGGTAAGTCGTCTGCTTCACGATGTCCCGGTACGATGCCTTCGGGTGCTCCAAGCGGAGCCGAGCGTAAACGTTCAGCACCACCTGTCGGGCGCGTCTTCCGAACAGGACATTTTTGAAGATAGTTATGTATCTGACCGGGGACGGAGCCCTGGTCGGGGCGGGCGTGGCACCAGCGGCATCGGCGGCGGTAGCTTCAGTACCGCCAGCCGGAGCATCGGTAGTTGCTGAGGTGGCACCAGCTTCGGTACCCCCCGGCAGCGGTTGTAGCTGTCGCAGTAACCGACGTGGGAGTTGCAGAAACGGCGGTGGTGGGGGCTGATGTACCGCCAGTACTAGTAGGAGCAACCGAGGCACCGGGCGCGTGAAGTGCGGCGCCAGTTCCCGCCGCGCTAGAGGCGGCAGAGACTGGAGTTGCGGTTGCGGTGGACGCGGTACCTGTGTTTCCTGCTGTAAGAACGACAGCAACGGCGCCCGAAGGTGCAGGTGCAGGTCCTATGCCAGCCATCAGTGTGACCAAGGCACCCGCTGCAGAAACGGTGCTGGGGGATCGAGGAACCGCGCAAGCGATCCCAGAAACAATGGCCGATGTGGGAGTGGAGCTGGAGGCACCCGTTGAAGTGGGACCGGTGGATGGGGCGGATGCGGGAATGGTCGCAGAAGCAGTATTGGGGGTTGCATTGGTTCGCGAACCAGCTGCGGTGGTAGTACCTGCAGCGGATCCTGACATTTTGAGCATTTTCTGAGCTGCCTTCAGCCGCGTCAGCCGCATATTTACGACTTGGATGTGGATCGTTGGTCGGCTACGGCTTCGCGCCTATTTGCGCGTTTGTGTTTTTTACGCTGTATTTTCTTTTTAGATTAATGTCAACTGTCGTATTACAATGGTCCTTATATTACAGTTCTAGTTTACGAGTACTGTTTTCTTGCCTCTATGACACTTTTGTAACTCAAAGTATTATTTAAAAAGCTTTTCTCCAAGCCGCGAAGTCATGGCGATGATGAGGATGATGGCATCTCTCTGGGAAAACTTGTTTTGGTCCGGTATTTATTTGGCGCACGAATTCTCCTACCATAAACATTAAACAATCGCGTGAGCAGTGATGAGGCGTCACGCAGAAGGCGTGAATTTTTTGGTTGATATATATTAACGAACTAACAAATACCACCGAAATTCCACGATGGGAGACCCGCAAGCACACAGACTGAGAACGGGAGCTAAAAGTTTACGATGGCAGACTCGAAAGCACACAGTCTGAGAACGGGAGCTAAAAGTTTAAGTTGCACGAATTTTGGCAGGTGTCTCGTATATTTTAGCAATATCTCTGCAAAATTCAAATCAAACAAGGACCCGAGAAAAAAGCAAAAAACATGCGTCGGCCGGGAATCGAACCCGGGCCACCCGCGTGGCAGGCGAGTATTCTACCACTGAACCACCGACGCAGACACAGACACTGTTAGCGGTTATGACCTTCGACCAAAACATTGGCTCGGAGTATTTTGACTTCTTTTGGTCAGTTTTCCAGTGAGTACGTTTGAAGGTGTACCTTCAGGCATGCAATACTCATCAGCCAAAAAAACTGAGTGAAGCTAATACATTTAGGCCTAAGCAGTGGCGTCACTAGGGTCAGCAGCACCTATGGCAGCACCGGGGCGGCAGCCCGCTGCAACACCCCCCCCCCCCCCCCCCCCCCACTCCCCCCCTTGTGACGCCACTAGGCCAAAGGACGAGTGCTTTGCTTACATGCTACAGCGAAAGTAATCACTTATTTTTAACTCTCAAGATAACAGAAAAATACTCTTGAAATTGGGTGGAACAAAAAAAAAAAAAAAAAAAAAAAGTGCAAATAGTGCAAACAATCTTTCACAAAAACATTTCGGTCTAGGGAGGCTCAAGTGTTTCGGTTTGTTCGAGGGACCGAAGTTCAACAACCAATGAGATATGCCCTATGCGAAACGTCATATTAAAACGTACCCTTGATTGGCTCGACCAAATGGCACCTCTTTTGCACAAAGTAAAAAAAGAAAAAAAGTGTGAGGATTGAAAGCGAAAGCAAATAAATAACCTGGCCTTCAAAAAGAGTGCTGATCATAAACAAATTAAGGAAGTTTATATTTTCTTTTTCGTATAATTCACTTCTAATCATGTGAACTAATATAAAAGTTACCTCTAAAACCCTAAGCGGGGGAGGGGGGAATAATAAAGTGGGCGAAATTGTCCGCAGAGGTATGCCAGGGAAGTTCTACAAAGATCTAGATTCTAGGCTATAAATCAGGGGTCTCAAACACGCGGACCGCGGGCCGCATGCGGACCGCGACTCGTTGGGAAGCGGTCCGTAGGCAACCGGCTACGAGTCCCGGTTCTCATGTATCGATCGCTGAAAATGGGCATATTCACATAGTTTATACCTTTCTGTGTTCATTTGCCTTTTGTTTCGCTTTATTTTTTTGCTTCCCAGCTTTTTATCATGTTAAATCTCTACTACGATTCCCATACCAGGCTGCAAGCGTGAGCTCTTTGTTGACAAATGCATCTTTCTTTCTTTCTTTCTTTATTGGTTTTCCATTTCATACAGAATGGAGGAGGCCGAGGAAAAAAGCTACAAACGCAGCTTGTGGGGCCCTCGGCCCCCTTTAAATGATGGCAGCATTGGACTCACAAGACACTCACACAAAGTAACAAAACACTTCCTGGTCAATCAGATTCACTCATTCGATACAGCTCCACACATTAGAATACAGTTGCAATTTAACATGATTAGGTCGGGTAAGGAACACAAAACAATTCTAGGAAATAGCTCGTTTTCATCTCAGGCAGTTCTAAGAGCACCGGTATCAGAAAATGAACATAAAAGATATCTCAGTTCAGAAGCTGTTATAGAGGATATATCGGTGCCAGCCTCCTCAAATGAATTTAGTAGTCGAGGCAAAGTATTCTTAAGCATTTGGTCACCATAATTTGTTCGAGAACGAGGAACTATCCATGGTTCTGGAGTTCGTGTTTTATGCGAAGGTTGCCTTTTTTCTAAGTTTCCTATTTCTAAGAGTGTAGAGGTATTTTTCCTAATGCTATAATAAAAATCCCGCATAAGCCTCCTTCGGTATATGTCATGAACTTTTGGAATGTTATATTTCTTGAAAAGGTAGTCAGTATGTTCGGTGTATGAGACATTGGCAATAACGCGTATCATTCTCTTTTGCATTAAGTGTAATTTATGGAGGTTAGATTCTGTTGTTGTGCCCCATACAAGATGGCAATAGTTAATATGAGATACAAATAGCGTATTGTAGATTAATAATTTAACTGATTCCGGAAGAATATACCTATTTCGATTCAGTATACCAGCTATTTGACTAAGTTTGAGTAGTACAAAGTTAACATGCTCGTCCCATTGCATGTTACTGGAGAAGTACGTGCCAAGCACTTTTCTAGTGTCCAAAACTTCGATGTTTGTGTGATTAAACGCTATGTTATGATGCAATGGGATAGGTGTTCCTCTTGTATAGAAGAAAACGGCTTTAGTTTTATTAGAATTAACTTTTAGACTGTTCTGTTTTGACCAAGAGCTTAATTTACGTGGAACATCATTTGCCATATTGGTTATCTCGGCGTAGGAGCTGGACGATACACTCTAAAAAAAAAAAAAAGGTGTCAAAGGAGAGTAACTGCCCTAAGTTACCCTACTTTAACCCTCTCTTCATCAAAGTTACTCTTTCGCGACCGCTTCTTTCGATGATACTCTCCCTTAACCCTCACTCGAACTCTAGAGTAACTGTAGCTAGAGTTAGTTTCTCCTCGCGATATCACGGGCTGTCAACAGATGGCGCTGCTATGGGGTCGGCGCATTTTCGACGCTGCTCGGCGCAGATTTTTGTTGTTGTCGTGTTTTTCTTTTTCCGGGGAAGGTTTTTTTGTTTTTTTTTTCCCTAGCCGCTTCTCTTTTTTTTTTTTGGGGGGGGGGGGGGGGGGGGGGGGCGGGGGTGGGAGGGGAGATGGGCAAGGATATTTTAATAAGTGAGTTGATACAGCCTACCTTTGTATTAAATTTGGCAACGCGCAATTCAAATGTTTTTTCTGCTAATTAAAAAAAAAAAATAAAGTGCATAATCTACAGGTGGTTTTTTGCTGCTCCTTTGTGCATATGCGTCGCCAGCGACATGAGCTTATAGGGACCACCAAATGAGGCCTCCGATGTCCGCGTCTATGCATCGCCCTCCCGTCGCGGCCAAACGCATGGGACTTTCGCTTTAGATTATTACGTAGACTTATGATCTTGATAGAAAAGCTTCGTACCCTAACTACGGGTTTATGGACTGCACTTCGTGTCAGGAGAAGAACATTTTTTGCCTCCAACATGTTGACAAGGCACTGATAGTAGACGACAATGTTGGTTTTGACCTACAGTTTAGCCGGAAGTGACGTCAGCTGCAACAAACCTATAGGGTCTATTCCCTTGCTGAGTCATCACCCACAAACATGGCCGCCGAGCGATAAAGCGGAACTTTTATTCGTGAGTTTGGTGAAAAATAAAAGAAGGCAAAGCAAACTCGCCTATCGGCGAACCGCTATGGCCTTCGGCGTCCATGCTTGTGTGTAGTGACTCGACATTAAAAGGCGGTCTGAGGTCATGTGAATAGACTCTATACTTAGAAGCGCCAGAAAAAACAAACAACCGAACTGAAAGAAGTAGTAGTGCAAACTCAGAGCGGCTACCGGCAGCTCAATTTTATTTGGGAAACACGAACATATTTGCACACCAGCGGCGTAGCCAGGGTACGGGGCGTTGGGTGTTGAAGGGTCGGAACACCGCCGAAGTTTCATTGTTACCTTTACCCCTTCCGCTTTTCCAATGTCAGTATTTTTGTGTGTGTGTGTTTCGTTTTGACAATCCACTACGGCGAGGGGCGGTGCATGCCCACAACATACCGAAGCAAAACGAAAAAGACGACGCTGTCCGTGGACTGCGTGAAAAACACATCTCCGGCTCCGGCTCTTCGAACAGCCCTCTCCAAACTCGGCCACGTTTGTAACCGAAGCCTTTCTTCAGGCTCGCAGGTGCGAATGGCTTAGCTCCCGACGTCATAAAAGCCGCGAAATCCTGACCTCGAAAGACGCTGGCCTCGCTTCGGGGAATGCAGGCGGCTTAACTAAAGTTCCTCTACCCTTTGAGTGTCAAGGACTCGACGACAATTTCAGGGCAGCACAACAAAATTCCGAAATAGCAATGATTTGACTTTACGAACCCTACAATGCGGAGAAAACCGGACGACAAAATAACAAACAGCTTAGCGTTTTTTTTTTTTTTTGCTCCGTCTTTTTTTTTTTTTTTTTTTTTTTAGGGTTCACTCGCTTGCGCTTATTTAGCTTCAGTATGGCACAAAAATGCAAAAAACACACACACACAAACATCGCCATCGTTAAAAAAAAAAGAAAAGAAGCAACAGAGAAAAGCGACAGCATATGCTCTGTTGAAGCATATTTGTAATGCTCATAATCACTTGGTTTCAAAGCGTATCTAGTTGACTTCTTTAATCGCCGAAGTGGGTAATGTTTACATGCTTGCTTTCAGCACGTGAGTCGTGAAACTTTTTTCAAAAATGAGTTCAAAAGCCAAACCGTTCTTGACGTTCTTTTTTTTTTTTTTTCTTTTTTTAAGAATGATTATTCTTAAAAAAGCGTGTCATCACCGTCTCCAACAGCTAGAGTCGGCACATTCACGTCAGGCAGCATCGTCCACCCTAGGCGAGAGCGATGTTGTGGCCAACGACGTCGGTCTCTATGTCGCAAGCCTCGACTTCGATCAAATCGGCGGCCTGTGCGGAGCATTGGTTTTGTTAAATACACTTCCTGGGGAAGTACTGGTTTTGACAGAGATGTGGAGGGACCGCACCGCGTAGCGCGTCTCGGCGGTACAGTCAACTTGCATTTGCCTAGAGGCTTTGTATCCTAATGTAACCCGCCTGCTTAGCTTAACCCGCCTGCTTAGCGCAATAGCTTCCACCATGCTAATTATAAACACCGTCGAACTTGTTGTCCATAAGGTAATGACGTCACGAGAGGAAACCATAGGAGGGCGCCACCAAAACATCTCGCCTCTAATAGGTGCTGCGCTTTTAAACATTCACCGAAATAAGCAAATCAGCACCGAAAGGGTACTCTCAGGCCTGGTTCACACTTGCGAATCGGCGGGCGAATCTGCAAGAATTCGGCCGCCGGGCGTAGCGTCCCCTGTGCATTGCCGCGGCCAATTCCGCTTCGGCGGCAGCGGATTAGCTGTAAGTGTGAACCAGGCCTCACTTCTTCCAATCGACAGACGGCGGCTTCCACTAAATGTTTAGACTCCACAAAATGATAGAAACTGGTATTTTTCTCACACTTTCTCGTAAAACAACAACGAAGAACGGAAATAGCCTAAAACATGACTATACAACAATAATTTCTGAAAAAATGTGATCCGCGCAGGAGCAATGAGCGTGACGCTTCACTATTCACTTCACTCATAGCCCCTCTGCGCATTGCAGTTTTTGTGTTTAATCGTATTCTAAACTTCGCTATTCTCTGGCAATTTTTCCATAGTTTTCAGTCATTGGATACCCGAGTATTCCGCATTGAAGTGCACGCACCGTAATTTTTTGTGAGCCTGTTTAGACTTTTTTGCTCGAAGTCAATTATAATATTTTCTGACTGCGTTCTTTCGTCGTTTAACATTAAATTCTACTTTTTTTTAAATACTGGACGAACGAGATGGTGGATAAGAAGGTTGGACTTTTGTCGTCTAAGAAACAGGAAAATAGCAAACAAAATTGTGTTTGGGCAGTTTCTTTTCCCGGTCTCTTCTTTTCTTTGTGTCTTTCAAACAGCTTAAGCAAAGAAAAACACCAATGAAAAAAATTCCCTGGCTACGCCACTGATACACACTTTATTATACCTCAAGCCAAATGAATCTGAATTTCTTATTTGATGAAACGAGCGACGACGCACTGATGCAACTGTCATCTTCCTTTACACTGATTTTGAACACCTCGAAATTTTTCCCCTCTGTTTTCTGTTCCTGCTTGCCCGGAACCTGTGTTTTATCCAGCAAAGGGTCGTACGAACATTTATCACAGTGGACTGCCAAGTTCCCTAAAGAAGACCGCTTTACAGAAAGTTCATGCCCTATGTGCGATCGGGTAGTGCACGAAAGCACCCGATATCAAATGCCCCACGACTGACACCCGCCCTTTTGCCCTGCCTTCAAAGGGCTAGTTTTATCAGAAGCCCATGACGCGAATTCCTAGATCATGTAGCCTGGTCCTCACTGTGACGGCGGAGCATTCTGCTTTTAATTAAGAGACAGCTAGTGTGCACGCGAGCGCGTGGAAGGTAATCATGCCGTCATTTGTAGACCCTCAAGATATTAGGTTATGACATGAAACAACGGCGGTTCAAGCGTGTACAAGGATTCTGCACGTGGAACTATAATACTACACCCGTACGATCGCCCACATGTCGTTGATATTTTAGACTACCGATGTGGCGCATTCCTCATGTTTGTGTGCATGTCTCTTTGAGCGCATGCTCTCCTGTTTTGTGTATTTTGAGGCATAAGCTAGTTAGCTTCACTGGTGCTCTGAGGGAACGCCAAGTGGCCGACAATCTTCTTGCAATTTATATCACCCCTTTTGTTTTCGTTGGGAGACATTTGATTTATCATTATCTTTTTTTTTTATTTTGACGAGGCTTCAAGCTGAGTTCAGTCCTTCGTGTCTGTCAATTCCTTTTTGTCCCCTTGTTCTAGAGTTATCATGTGTAAGCAATCTCTACTATATTGTTTTTTTGGTTACCCGGATAGCAAATACCAGCTGAGACAAACCGACGAATTCGAGAGAGGGAAGAGCGTAGTGGAGGGGCGCGCCTATGGCCTCGAAACGGGTTGCTTACGAAGGTCCCTCGGCCTGGCGCAAGAGCTCTATATCTCTCCCTCGAAAAGGGCGAGAGAAGGTGCTGAGAAAATAATTTCCCTCCCGTTTTCCCCACCCACCATCACTAATCCCTCCAAATCTCTTGTGAGCCTAGGGGACTCGGCGTCCGCGTCCTTGAAGGAGGAGGGCTCCCTTGATACCTAAGCTGACAGTGTCGGAGGACCGTCGAGCCCGCCATGCCAGTTATCGCGTGCTCCGCTCTCTGCGCGTGGTTACGGGAGGGAGCGTGATCATGTGATTAAAGCCAAATGTACGATTGGCTCACCGAACACCTCAGCTTCCTCTTCACTTTCAGCTTAGGAGTGAGGGAGTCCAGCCCGCGAAGCGCGCGCACACACACACGCAGAAAGTGGAGTCGCGTGAGCCAAGGCCTAACGATAAGGTAGGGGCTGGACGACGGTGGGGACGGTCCCCTCAATGTCCAACACGCGCATCCGCGAACTGGAAAGGGGCAGAGGCGCTTCGCAATTTATGGAGTTTTTTTTTTTTCCGGCAGAGATAGCTCTTTTCAAGAATGGCATGATCAACATGCTCATATCAGGACACCGTGGTGTCAGTTTCTTAAGTTGTTTAGGTTCATTTGATTGCTTAGCGGACATTTATTTTTATTTTTTTATCGGGTCAACCGGCTCGGCATCTCCTTTATCCACGCTTCCCCAACTGGAACCGGTAAGAACGATGGTTTATTGCCAAGTGCGATCTTCAACATGCGGAATGTCAAGACCTTGGATGTTCTCTCGGCAGCGCCTACACACCCGTGATCTTCCTTTGTTGTGGCCATACATGTCACCACCAGCTCCGACGGACCGAAGACACGACGGACCACTTTCTTTTGCACGTGAGTGACAATGAGAGGATCCTCTCCTTCTTCTTGACCATCGGAGACATGTGGTCTTGCTACGTAATGTACGTTTTGTCGTGATCCGATCCGTTTGAACCGTGTCTAACTCTGGGCGGGGAGTCTCCGGCGAGTCCCGCGTGTAGTCCACAGCGATCGGCCTGAAAGGTCCTGTACAGCGTTATTTGTAAATTCTTTTTATTCCAATAGTCTGTGAGAGACGTTCTGATTGGGTATTTTCGTGATTGAAGTCATTTAGTTCATTTTTTCTGTTAAAATATGGCAGTCTTCTTGAAGGTAGATGTGCAGTCCTCCCAGTATGTCCAAAGCCGAATTGCACGGGGCGTTCAGTAGTCCTTCTTTGCCAAGATTCAGCTAGTCGGGTGGTTGTGGAGTGTCAGCTATGTCACTGCGCTATGCGAGCGTATTTGCCAGTAATCGTCTTTACTCGACAAGTTTTTTTTTTTTTTTTTTTAAGTGAGTGATTTATTGATTCAAGCATCATGTTCCGTTGAACTGTCATATTTTGTTTGTATAACAGGGTATTTATTGGACTGATAATTTAAAAGTACTTTTGACACTGGTGAGCTGAAGGGGAGGCCAGCGATTTGATTTATAACTTGTACATAATATAGAGGCCCCCCCCCCCCCCCCCCCCCCCCCCCCCCCCCCCAATATGCGTACATTTATAACTACATATTTCTGCGCCGCAAACACCGCGATTCCTTAAAACTGTTTCTTTTCTTCTTTCAAATCAACGTATAAATATAGGTGTGAACTTAAATGTCGAGATTGCAATAAACATGTTTTAAGTTTAGATGAAGGATTGAGAGACGCTGTGATGCTGCCAGAGTAGGGCTAAGCAACTTATAGATTAACCTTTCTACTATGTGGAAAAAAAAAGAGCTCTAAATTCGACCTTTCAATGCATGTGCCTGCCCCTGCATTCAGAGTGGTGCAACCAGTTCATCCGCATGCAATAAAAAACATAGAGCCCACATCTATTGCGCAGCAGCACGATGAATTGGCACACATGAGCAGCTCGCTGACTTTCTAGTAGTGTCGGTTGTGGTAGAACTTAAGCTCGCCGCGATGCATGTTCTGTTTTGACATGTAGCATATTTATCAGTTATTTTAATACTCGCCAATCTTAATTTGTATGTTCTTGGTATGGCCTACTTTTAAATTTCTTTTTCTTCTTGTTTTGTTTTGTTTAGAATTCGTGAATTTTAGTAGGTACAACTTTTTTTTTATTAAGGTTCAATGGTACTTTATGGCGAATTATCCCCTGGTAGAGCTGTAGTTACAATATTTAATGATTGGTCTCCCCAAACTTAGATGTTACTTGCATTCGTTAGCTTCCTTTCTTAAGTTGTGAAATAAACTATAATATATGGCAGTCAGCACTGAAACGCAATACGTTGTTTACACTAATTTATCTATAAAAGTGTTCCTAACATATTGTATGCAACTTGGACAAATGGAGATGTTAAGAAATTGCTTTCGTCCTACCCCTCAGTCTAGTGTCTATATAATAAAGCTATGTCTTGCACCGCTATGGGCAGAAGCCAGCTGATTTGCTACTGTTTGGAAGGTGGAGGAGTGATGTGCAAGGAAGCTAAACTCTGTTCCTCACTCCCATATTGCCTGTTATAATTGTTTCAAAAGTCAGGGAGAAGGGGGAGGGGAACTGCCCCCTCTCCTTGCCCCCTTTTTCTGATGGGGTGCAAACTTGAGGATACCATAAATGAATGCAACCGCTTATGGCTGCTATTGCATACAAAGGAAACAAATAGAGAGAGAGCGAGGGATGTGGTTTAGCTTTCTCTTAGGTGTTCATAGCAGGGGATACGAACGGTTTTGGATTTTTGCGGCTGTGCGAGCTAGAAATCAGTGCTGCCTTAGTGTTCGGTTGGGACTCTTATTCAATCGGCAAGAAAGCGAGCCCCAGCCAATTATTGGAGCGCATCCTATGAATGGCTCCTGGGATTTTCGAAAATGGTCTATTGTCTCGCAAATGAGTGCACTGGTATTAACTAAAAGCACTTCGCAAGCTGTTTCCTCTTTTTTAATATTGCTGACTCTGCATTTAAGCATTCATTCTTCACAGGAGGAGGGACACGGCCGATCGACCTATCCGGTGACGAGAATTGACGAAGAGGACTCAAGCGCCATAACTGTGGTGTTGGAGGACCACTCCTTTGAGGTGACGGGCTGGTGCAGCGCTCGTTCTTCCATCGCACGGAGTCGACGACATTTCTTACCGTCAAAAAGCAAGCCAGTCACTCGCAGTGATTGGGCACTACATTAGTTTGAAGGACAAATAAAGTCCGTCTTGGCTTTAGACTTGATTACAAAGTTCAAAAAAAAAAAAAACTTGTTAGCCGGCGGAAATGTGTGTGCCGGTTTTGCCTTTTTTGCCATGTGCTGAAATTAAAATTTTGGTTTATTAAACTCCATTCTACTGTTTTATTTCAGTGCTGACTTTTTATGAGAACCTATAGCCTCTGTGCAGGCTCATGCTTTATATTTTGTCATTTTTCAGCTGCAGTTCCACATTTCCTTTGCACTCATCTCCTTGTGAACATGTACATAGCTGCTTTTAGATTTTAGGGCTTCCTGAAGAGGGTGCTAATTTTTTTTTACAGAGTTTAGGCAGCACATCAGATGGGTCTGTACTTACTGTACACAATTATTTCTGTATAATTACAGTCCCATTCAAGTGTTGCCTAAACTCTGTATTAAAGAGTTAAGTACTATCTAAGGAGGGGTCATACAAACTGCTCAAGTGTGCTGCTATGTGACATTAACTCTTGGTAGAGAGCAGAGTTAACTCTTTAATACGGACTCAAGGTTCAATTCAAATGGAGTTGTATTTACTCCACAATAAGGTTAAAACTAACCTTCCTGGAGAGCGTGCTTAACTCTTAAATATAGAGTTCAGGCAACACTTCTAATGGAGTTGTTATTACTCTCCACAAACGAGTGGATTCAACTCTTCCCGGAGAACATGTTTAACTCTTGCATACAAAGTTTAGGCAACACTTCTAATAGAGTTGTGGCTACTCTACACGATGGAGGGAGGGTAACTCTCCCTGGCGAGTACGCGTAACTCTTGAATACAGAGTTCAGGAGTTGTAGTTACCCTACACGAAGGAATGAAGGTAACTCTTCCTGGAGAGTATCCTTCACTCGTCAACAAGGAGTTTCGGCAACACTTCTGATAGAGTTATAGTCACTCTACACAAAAAAGTGAAATTTACTCTCATCAAAGAGTTTAGGCAACACTTCTCATGGAGTTACAGTTACTCTACACAAAGGAGTGAAGGTAACACTTACACTTACACATCAAAAGAGTATCCCTGACTCTCTCAAAGGTATTGGCGTGACTCTCTATAGAAGAGTTAAATGAACACTTGTATGGAAGAGTTAAACATACACTTGCCTCCGAAGAGTTATAGTTACTGTTTAAAAGAGTGGATTCTGTGACAAGCCAGTTACACTCCAAAAAGAGTTAAATCGACACCTTTTTTTTTTAGAGTGTAGAAATATGCTAGTATCGTCCGCATAGATTATAAACTTCGCCTGTTGACATATATGTACGATATCATTGACGTATAAGTTAAAAAGCAACGGGCCAAGAATGCTACCCTGAGGCACACCAGAGATTATTTCTTTGCTTTTAGATGATCACTGAGAGTTTACGCATCTCGGATGCGTAAACTCTTGATCAGCAGGAACAGTTGCCAAAGATCCTCGCCTTTAAAAAAATACGTCCATTAAACTACAGGCATTTTTTCAGAGTGTTGTATTAAAAATCGCGAGGAAAGAGAGCTGTCAAATGAACTGATTGGTTTTTAGAGTCATGTTGAGCTTGGTTAATTCCTGAGTGAATTGAGCAACGGGAACGACAGCGTACTTGCCCTCTTGTTGTATTAAAAATACGAGCACGTTGGCGGGCGGTTTCAATTTAAATTTGAATTTTCGTTATCACATCAGGTGAGGGCCGAAAGTATTCATATAAACAAATAAAATCCAAAGACTCAATGGCGAAACTGTGAGTAGAGCACGAGGTCTATTCTTTTTTAAATCTTTTGAACCTTAGGTCTGTACTGCCGGGATTGCGGCGGTGCGGCACAACTATGTAGTTGCAGCTTGCTAGACCGAAGCAAGAACGAGCTAACAAAGGAAATAACTTAAGCGAAGCATATCGCTATGCTTGACGATGGATCCGTGAAGAGCCTATCTCTCACTTTATCTGCAAAAGAATTGGCCTGATAATCACGGACTATTTTACGAAGTCGTTTTAATAGGCGGAAGGAAAAAATGAGGACAAAACAATTTCCAGATTTTGTCTTAACAATAAGAAGAAAACGAAGACAAGATACAAAGAGTTGCGAGTTTAGTACTGTGTGTCTATGTTTTTGTGCCTGTAATTGAGCGAGTGCCTGCCTTTGCGAAACGTTTACGCGCTGTGAAGTACTAAAATAGGGAAAACCGACTAGCCCAAGAAAGGCAAATGATACGTGCCTAACAACACAAAGCTTCAAACAAATCATAACAACAGTGCCTCTGGAGTGTATCGGTAGATCTGAAGATCAAGATGCTGTATCGTTGTTTCGGAATATATGTGTATATGCTTACGCATGTAACCTGGATTTGCAACTAAAACACAAGGCCTTCTCACTCAGATTTGCAGGGGCCGCACTTGAAATATCCGACTCCGAAAGCTTTGCAAACTAAGCAGGTGTTTGGCATAGAGACCATTAGTAACGTCGGTGGTACTGTACCGTCGTGTTCAAAAATAGGTTGAATATGATCCACAATATCCGTAAAAGACAATCGCACGTTTGTATTTTGAGCCTGGTGGCTGTATTTTTCGTTATAAACGGCCCACTCTGGCAAGCGCTTGAAGAAGGCCCAACGCAGACCAAGTGACATCCAACGCAATCGTGACGTAGGTCGTCTCAAAACGAGCAAAACTATGGCGAGGCTGACGTCGAGAAGGTGGCCTAGTCGTTCCAGCCACCGAAGCGGCTGCTTTTGTACGAATTTTGAGTGGCGGGTTAATCTTCTATAATCTTGTAGGGGGTCAATAGCGACTTTTGCGACACACAAAAGGCATTTTCGGGAAGAGGCGAGTTCCTCCTTCCCCTCTTCTTTCGTCGTGGCCGGAGGCGAGACAACCTCCGTCACTAGCTGTCAAGGTTCCTAGACGAGCATTACAAACGAGGCGTTAGCGACATCCACCAGGTGCTCTTTGCTAATCGCTTAATTCGTTTTAAAATTCATTTTCGAGACTTTTTTAAAGAGATATTGGTATGTCCGATGTGATACTGCTCCTTTGAACACGTATAGACCAAAAAATGAGCGCCGAAATTTCGTTGTAGTATCCCTTTAAAGGGGTACTGAAGATTCTATTGAACGTGGATTCATCGGATAACTTAGTAATCGCTTATCGCTGTTTTATTCATGTTCAGGTTAGGAAATTTATAAACGTTACAATTTCAAAGCGGATTTCTAGGCCTTCGCAATACGAGTGTTTCGCTGGACGAAGCACTCGTATTGAAAACGAGTGCTTCGTCAGAGTTCGGCGAGGACTCGGATCCTAGAGCACTATATAGCTCCTACAGAGTAGAGTAGCGCTACAGTGTTGTAGCGCAATCCTTTGATCCGCGTGTTTCGCCGACAACATGGCCGACAGGGCCGACAGAGCAGCTCGGCGCGAGTCACGTGGTACTCAAGGTTCCAGGAGGCCCGCCGCCCTATAGGAGAATACATGGAGATCGACTCAACACGGCTGATTAAAAAATAAACGCCAAGTTCACACTTTTCAAAACTAGTCTGACGTGAAGTTGGTAAAGCACTAAACACTTTATCACAGTTTTAATAATATTGGATGCGTGTGAAAATTTTGCGAAGGGAATTTTCAAAGCAATGGCGTTTGAAGCAGACGATTGTTTTACGCAGCGGAGATGGACTTTATGGATTGGCCGGAGCGGGTCACGTGAACGGTGTGACGTCGCCGCGTCGTCTGCTGCATAATGGTGCTCAGGCAATTAAAAAAAAAAAGTTATTTCATGGCGCACAACTTAGCGCAAATTATTGTAAACTATTCCCTTATTATGTCAAAAACTACTGTCGTTCCGTAGATCCCCAAAATAATCAGGAAGCAGCGATTTTCTCACGTTCCCCATGCATTTCTGGCCGAAGTTGGAACCCCCGGGCGTTCGCCGCTAGTCGCCGAAAAAGGGCGTTCTAGATTGCGGTACTCTGCTCCGAATGAGCTATATAGTGCTTTATCGGATCCAATCCTACGCTTCGTGTCCCGATGGATGATTGGATGAGTGCTGACGGCTGTACCCTTTAGATCGGGCGGTAGCTTGTGCCACCTAGCCCAGAAGAAAAGAACCAAAATTATGCTTTCTTCCTTTCGCCAATTTGCTCACCTTCTGCAATTCCCGTAACTATCACCAGGCGATGTGGGATATCACAAAAATAACCTTCAAAAGATCGGGCAAAAAAAAAATATATATATATATATTTAAAACATGGCGAACGCCAATGTTGTTTGATGTACTTTTGAAGTATAGTTTGAAGGTTTGCGAACCAGTCGATCCTCAGGTTTTAGAAAGAAAAGTTCCCAACGTTTTTAACTGGAATATGCGACCTGTATGGAAAGCTAACCGTTTCTTCAGCGAAGATCTCACATCCATGTTGAATTTTAAGCAAGTATATGACTAGGTAGAAGGGGTCAAAAACGTCACAGATGAAGGTTTGAATGTTTAAATGTCGCTAAATATTTATTACCGCCTCCGTTTGACGTCGTCGGAAAGCTTACACAACGACAAAGGTATTGCTCGACCACCTGGCTTCTGTTCAATCGTGTCGGGGCAAAACGAAACAGTTGCTGCTTTCTTGAATCTGCACAAAAGAAAAGAGGGGAAAGGAGTCGAATGAGTTATTGGAACTTGACTTCATAATGAATATTCCACTTTGATGAAGTCAATTCTGCAGAAATGAAAATACATTTGCACGAAAAACAACGTCTTGGCCATTCTAATAAGCCCGAAGAGCACAGAATCATGTCGTGCATGTATTGTGCATCCGTTATGATTTGTTATGCTTGGTTACAAAATGCTTCCGGTGGATTATCATGCGTTACGCGTACGACACACTCGTACACTCCCCGGCTTTATCAGAAAAATCGAAACAAATTTACATTTATTCAGGATCCGTAATGTGGGAAGTCGGAAGTCAGGTGCGTGCGCCAAGTGAATGCTACCGCAGGCTTCCTTGAGTAATACTCACTCCAGCTGCTTGAATTCTCCCGTTCGTCTCTCGCTAATGGCGCCAAGCTAAGGTGTTGTGTGAAGGATCTTGCGGTCCGGGGTACGAACCCATGCTACTTCACTCGGTAATTCTCGAGAAATTATGATTTAGCATCGACAAAGTATGCTTCGTGTTTTGTATGCGTTTGCCATGACTAGTTATGGACTATATATGCTTTATGTTGGCTTGGCCTGGTGTAACGGCTTTTCGCTACACTTGAGCGTAACGCGTTTCGCATGTAATCAATTAGGCAAGTTTTAGAATGGCGCCGCAAAAGCTTGGCGCACGCGAAGGGCCTTGTATCCTTGCGCCAATCGAAAGCGCGCGTTTGAGTTCGGCTGGTGCGCGTGGCGACGACGACGAAATGTGTTTGCGTACGCTATCCTAAAACTCTTTCTGAAGATTTTCGCGGGCACCATTTATTCATTCTCGCGGCTGTGTTCATGTTTTATGTAATTTTTGCCTGATTTTGTGATACAAATGTGTTCGTTATAGCGTACAACCGATAAAACAGTGGTGCTGAGCCACTTTGAGAACCCCGAAATGGTTTCGAGTCATAATTGCCGACGTTTTTACGAGCACTTTTCGATGGAGCTGGTCATGTTCGTCGTTAATTTCGGCCAGGTTTGGCGGCTAAACGAATGAACTGATGCGCAGGGAGGATTCCTATTATCTACGGCCGTACCCCCGACTCTAATTTACAGAAAAAATAAACTAACGAAGAGACTAAACATGATTAAAAAACAGCAACAAAAATAAAAACCGAGACTGCAGGTAACGACACACACATTCGCAGATTCGGAGTTTTTGAATCATGTTTAATGTACACCAGATCGTTTGCGCCCTAACATTTATTTCGAAGAGACGAATGCGTAAATGTATAGTAAACAAAAAGCAGGACGACAACTTAATTAGCAACATGCCGAATCGCAAAACACGCATGAAGTCGCACGTTCACTGCTCACTGTTTATTTTCGCGGACACCAGACTTTTGCGAACTTCAGAAATTTTGCCTATAATAACGCAGATGATTTGAAAAAGAAGTTATATTGTTTGGGGCTGTTTGGTTTTAGAGAAATTAAGTACTCGAGAAATATTTCGACAGTCCGTCCTAGGCCGGGTGGGAAATTTATTTAGCCATCGGCCCTGTTAAATACTCATTAACACCATTTTCACAACGTCGGCGTTGGAGAAGAAACTATTTGTTTTACTAGCATTTGAACCCGACGTACTGAGTATATGAGGTAAGTAGTAGGGTCATGTCAAGTCTTAAATTTTGTCTTTTTCGTAAATTTTGTCAAATGAAATTAAAGGGCGGCAAGAGATGTGACCTCTCTTAAGTTTGAGTGGAATCGAATGATAGGCACCAATTCATGAATACGTGTAGACATATCTTTATTTGAGGTGATACAATCTGCTCTCAAGACCGCTGAAGTCGTGTGAGTTTCATGCAGACGGCTTCCTTTCGGCATCACATAATGCGAGCCCTAGGTTCTCTCACGCTCCTTGTGACAGATTTGTTTCCCTGACGTAGTCGCAACCTTTGTGTTGAGATAATTGAAATAAATTGACCGAAATCGTATGTCTTAAGAAATATGTTAAAGCCGAGTCAAATTTGGGGGATTTACGTGTTGCACTAACGGAGGACATCTGGCACGCCCCAGCGGAGGAATGAGGATTTTTTAGACCACTTGGGGATCTTTTGATGTCCGGTGATCCGGTTGATGTCGCAATAAGCCTCCATCGGAGTGCGAGGACCTCGGCGGGAATTTGAACCCGCCACCTGGGGATCGGTATGACGGCGCTTTGCTTCGGAGCCACCGAGGTGGCTGAAGTGTGTAAGAGCACTTGAATGTCTGCACTCATGAGATCAAGCGCGGTGTCGTTTTTTTTTATTGATTCTTTTAAATTCTTACATAAGCAGATTAAGCGAGTGGTTATATCGCAAAAACGATTAAGACCGTCTAACACATTTAGGTGTAATATCGTGAACGGACAAATCGCCTGGCGTGGAAGTTACCGTTACCCCGAGCATCACGTAAAATGCGAGTTAAACGATCGTTATCTATTTCATGTATCCACTTACAACCAAAAACAACTATCTTAAAATTGTTATGAAGGCAAAACACGATGCTTTCAGGAAACACACATAGAATCATATGCTGATTACTTTGGTCTCATTCCTTAAAGTCGAAAATGCGTGATTATCATATACATTGCGCTACTTATTCCAAATATTACGCCACTATCACTGAGCAAATTTTAGTTGTCATAAGTAACTGTGCTAAATGTGCGCCAGGGTTCACGCTGATCCCCGTGCATATCCTCTCTTCTCACATGTATTCCGACAATGAGAATAGTCAAAACGCGTTACAAAATTAACTGCAGATGTCGTGTACATAATGATGGCTTGCAGTTAAATATTAAATGTAAGCACCAGGCGATACTTCACACGATAAGGCGGAAAGCCCGGTGAAACGCGACCAAAACACGAATACAACGCCTTCGATAAGGCGCAGAGGAAAGAGCGAAGCGACGAGTTGAAGCCACCTTATGGCGGCCGCGTCACGTGATTCCAAGATCTCAGCACCCACGCGACGGAGATTTGCAGCAGAGACAAGTACCTCATGCTCTTCAGGACGTTCATCAGAAACACTCCGACTCGGAGCACGGACAGGGCCTGGGAGTGAGAAGAACTGCTCGTGAAGCGCAGAGAGCACGCCACTGGCGACCCGATCCTCTCCCTGGTGGTGGTCAGGTATAGTCATTTGATTGTCGGACTTGTACTCCTCTTCACTGAAAATATAAATTCAAATTCTCGTAATTCTTGCTTTTTTCTTTTTTTGGTGTATCTTAATTAAGGTCGATGTTCAACAGATTTGGGGTTGTGGCGGCTGTTATTTGATTATTATACTACGTTTCACTTTAAGTCCGATTGCAACCGACGCTGCGATTGGATAGGGCCAATCGAGAAGAGTCAGAAAGTGGGTCGTCACAGCGCCGGTCTTCTCTGTGCCGCCATCTCATTGGCTGGTTGGCGATAATGAGACCCTCTATACTCGCCAAGCCCCGCATGTCTTGAGCTTTCGATGACCATATATAGCCTCTGACCGCACTGTCGCTAGTGGTGAACCAAAGTAACGAGCATATCGTTCTTGCTAAGGTGCCGGAATAGGGTCAATACGCTACGCTATCACACAACTGCCTTTTTTCTCAACGATTCAGAATAGAAACATATACGTACCTCAGACTTAGGTTGAGAGTCACGTGCCCTTCCTCGCCCTTAAGGTACATGGAAACGCGACCTCTCATCGTCCTTGCCAGAGTTGCCAGGGTCACCTTGACGTCGTAATGGTACACTGGCAGAAAAGAAATCGTTCACGTATACGTTTTGGAGCCTTTACACTCTTCTACATCATGGAGAAAAATTGATCCCGTGTCCGAGCCGTCCAAGCGTGGCCGACGCTACGATTCGATTTAGCCATTCAGTCAACCGCACACAATGGGTGCGCCGCGAGCCTGCGCTACTTTACGTGCGTCTTGATTTAGCCGTGACAATGCACTTTTGGTGCCGCTTGATCGGCAACATTGAATTGTAGTGTCGGCTCCGGTCGGGCTTAGCGTGAAACGGAATGTGTAGTACAGTGTGCGCATGCGCAGCAATTTATCTGATCAGATTTAACTCTAACCGATCGCCTCATTTTTGGAAAAGGAGTGCGCGAAAGAACACGGCCGACGAGGCCGACGAGACAAGTAACGTTGCTATTCCCATTCCCTCTCCTTCTCGCTACCTCCCGTCCAGCTGGTGAACCGAAGCGAGGGGGAGAGACACGAGGCCGCTCCCCCCATTCTCAAATTCTCAGGGAGGACAATGACAACAAAGACCTCGCTTGACCACGCCCTTTTCCAAAGGCCGCACTTCCTCCGACGCCCGTCGAAGGAGTGACATCTGTGTGCAAATCACTCCTCCGACGCCGGAAGTGACGTAACGGAAGTGACGTCACCTTGTTAGTTATTAATAACTAATATAAATTATTACATACAGAATATAATGTGCCTTTGAAAATAAGTACAAATAAAAATAAACCCGTTTGATTTTAATGTAGCTTTACAGTAAAAGGTCACGTGACTAAACATTTTTGTCACAACATTTGTTTATTTACAACGTTTTAAACGCAGCCTGACAAAAGTTATGAGTTATAAAAATAGTATTAATGCATATAAATACATTTTTATTGTCTTTGTGTCACGTGACGTTATTATTGTGGGCGTGGCTGCCGTGGCCCTAGCGCGTGCGTCGGATGCGGTAGTGTGCTCCGAATCGGCTGTCCCTTGCATTGTACATTGCACGCTCCTCCAGCCCGGGCGCTCGTCCTGTGAAAAAAACGTCTCGCAGCTGATCTCGTGCCCGTAGCCTTCGTTACACTGCCAGCGAGCGGAACATAGCACGACGCTCAATGCTTTCTTGCACCAGCGTGACCGGAGGTAGTGACGGCCGGCCGAGTACGCCCGCGCGCTTAGATGGGTGTTCGCTGTTGCAAAGACCTTAAACGTGACCAGAATCATTGATTATCGCAACCTAATGAGTAGTTTTCAACGAGCCAACAGCGGAGTTACGACGTTAAGGTTCTCAGTTACAGGTGGTAAGTGTGCGTAACCCAGCTGCAAGAAGGTTGAACGGATAGGAGCGACCCCCGGGACCCCCCGCGGAACCCCGGGAGGGAACGGGGGTGGGAGGGGGGAGGGGGGTCGTTGCGGGTACGCCAGTTAGATTTGAAACTGGGTCCACTTGGAGTCACTACTACTGAGATATGCCGGTTCCAGTTGGGAACCAATGGGGACCTAACTGGGAATCAACTTGAAGCAAAGAATTGTAACTGGGATTTAACTCAATTTGTAATCATGCATATTAATTTTACATATTATGCATTTGTTCTTTGTGTTTGTTTTTATATAGAACCAGATTTAGTTTTTTCTTCTGAGGCTGATTTTTGTGTAGGTGTTGACACTTGCGCCTTCGATCAAACCGAGCAGTACTGAAAAGGTGTGCCCACCATATGACACACTCACGGTTAAAGCTGACCGGACCACTCGGTCACATATGTTGCCTGGCCCTGTTACTGCAGTAGAATGCGTAGAGTGTTATCAGAGTAGAATGTGATACATGGTAATAAAACCCGAGACTCAGGAACACAGAAGGGGACGAATGTACGAATGTGATACTCGACTCATTCAGTGAGCGCGTCGCCCTCACCGTTTTGTTAAATAGCAGCGTATAAAAAAACAAATTAGTCGTTAGTTGTTTATACAGCAGGAGTTTAGTCTGCCAGAACATGGCGACATTGTTACCCACTGTAGATGAGCAATTTAGCCAGTGAGGTACAACCGCTAGCCTGGGGTCTTTAACGTGCTCACGCAGTAGTGATACACGACCGCACGCCGGTACGATGCTCATCCAGATCGAAACGGGCAGGGGTGGGGCTCGAACCCAGGATCCCTGGGTTCTGCAGCGCGAGCTTTCTAGCAGCGTATACTCTCTGTTGTGTCTACAAGCTGATCCTGGCTGCTGGTAGACGAGGACGAAGAGGAAGGGGGATACGAATGGAGCACGAGATGGAGCAGCTGGTTTTTCTGTACTGTCTGACATAGGCGTTCGTATTAAAAACACAATTGGTGCAGTCGACAGGACTCTAGGACTCCTCCTAGAGTCTAACTTTCCCTAGAATCTGCTTTTGCCATCGCCTCTCAAGTTGAGCAAGCGATGAAGGAGGCCAAGCTCTTGACGGAAGAGGGATCCAGTTCACAAGTGGCAAAAATAAAAGCCAAAAATTCGAGGGCAAGTCCCAGCAAGTCGTCCGGCACTTGTTACAGACGTGGGTCACCACACCACATGGCGGACCATCCTAAGTGCTGGCAAAGAATGAAGCTTGCAGAAAATGCAACAAGAAGGGACAGTTCGCCTCTGTTTGCAAGCAGGGAGTTTCACAAGCAAAATCCCACGTACGAAGAGTGGAACAAGCGCACGACCAAGTCCAGGTGCTAACTACCAGCTTTACCAAACAATCGGTTAGGTGTGAGATACATATCTGGCACATGCTCCCACCAAACGTTTAGTCGACACGGGTTCATCCGTTTCAATCCTGCCAAAAGACGTCTACCAAAGACACTTCCACTCTTACAAGTTGGAATGTTTGAGTACAACACTTCTGGACTACTCCGGAAAAGACATTCCCGTTCTGGGGGAATTCGACGCACCGGTGCAGTTCGCTCAAAGACGCAGCACCTGCACATTTCACGTCGTACGAACAGGCACGGCTGTCATGGGCCTAAACGCCTTTTGTGCATTGGACATCCAACTAAACTTTGCTCCTCCCACCGGAGGACAGGTGGCAACGGTCTCCGCGAGAAACCTTCCAGAGATCACAAAAGACTTCCCCCATCTGTTCTCCGAGGGATTAGGTCATGCGAAAGGATTTGTACATAAGGTAAAGACAAAAGACTCCGTCGCTCCTTTCCAACAAAAGCTACCAAGACTACCTTTCGCAGTGCGGGAGAAAGTTTCTGAGGAACTGGTGAAGCTGGAACACTCCGGGGTTATCGAGCGCATCGATGCTTCAGAGTGGGTGTCTCCCATCGTAGTGGCCCGCAAAAAGAATGGGCAGATCCGGCTCTGTGTAGGCCTATGCAAGCCGAACACTGCAATAGTTTGGATTCCCACCCTCTACCGTGCCCCGACAAACTTTTTAATCAGCTTTCCGGTGCCCACGTCTTCAGCAAGCTAGACCTCTCATTGGCATATCACCAGTTCGACCTGGCAGAGGAAAGCAGAAACCTAACGGCATTTGTGACTCATGAATGTCTCTTCAGGTTCAGCAGAGTATGTTTTGGGCTGGCATCCGCCGCCCCTGCCTTTCAAAAATGATGGACTTTATACTCTGAGGTACTCCAGGTACCATCGTCTACCTGAATGATGTACTTATTTTCGGGCGCACAAGAGAAGAGCATGATGCCCGCCTGAGGCAAGTTCTTTCACGCCTTCAAGATGCAGGCTTGAAACTAAACCAGCACAAATGTTTTTTTTTTGCAGTCCAGCAGCTTCAATTCTTAGGACACGAGCTGACACCACAGGGAATCAAGCAATGCAAAGATAATATTGAGGCTATCGTGCAGGCTTCAGCCCCCACAAACATAACATCACTACGATCATTACTCGGCCTGCTCACATATTACCTCAAGCTTGTACCAAACTTTGCGACCATCGTGGAGCCTCTGCACGTGCTCCTGCGGAAGGATGTTCCCTTTTAATGGAAAAAGGCACAAAAAGAGGCATTCACTGCTGTGAAGGATCCGATACGAAACAGCAATCCACTGACTTTGACGTGGTGCTGCCCACCGTCGTCACAACGGATGCATCTAATTACGGATTAAGCGCGGTTCTGCAGCAAGCACATCCGGAAGAAATTCGAATGGTGTCGTTCGCATCGTGAAAACTTTCAAGCGTCGAACGCAACTACTCTGCAGGGGAGAAAGAGGCATTGGCGTGCCTTTGGGGCTGCGAGAAATGGCGCTTTTTTCTCTTCGGGCGCCATTTCACGCTCAAGACAGATCATCAGGCTCTCGTTACTTTGCTTTCTACACGAGGATCCGGTCGACAACCAATGAGGATAACCAGGTGGGCTATGAGACTCCTCAGGTACGACTACGAGGTACATTACCAGAAAGGAAACAAGAGTGTCGTAGCAGACGCACTGTCACGCCTGCCTACTCCGAATCCTTCGGATTGCAGCAAGTTTAGTGACGACAAGGAAGAATTCACTTGCCGGTACGCAATCTATGCACAATCGCTCAAGAAGAAATCAAGAAAGAAACCAGGCAAGACCCTAATTTGCCTCGAGTAATCCAGTGTATCTGCACTGGATGGGGTCACGAGCAACAATGTGATAAAGTACTATCTACATACTACAAGTTGCGAGAAGAGGTTTCCTCCGTGGATGACTTACTACTACGTGGTGAAGTGTTGGTTCCACCTATTTGGCTACGGCATCGACTCATTGATCTAGCTCATAAGTCACGCCCTGGAATTGTGCGGATGAAGCAGCGTCTACACCAGCACTTCTGTTGGCTCAGAGTCGACATCGAGGTCGACACCTACATTAGAGACTGCAACACCTGTCAGACGAACGACAAGACAGCTGTGACGGCAGCGGCACCCCTACAACCAGTTCCATTCCCATTGGGTGCATGGAAACAACTAGGAATAGACATTGTCGGACCTTTTTACAAACTTCCATCGCAATTCAGATTTGCAGTCGCCCTAGTCGACTACTTCAGTAAGTGGCCAGAGGTAGCTCTTTGTAACCAACTTACGGCTGAAGCTGTATGTGAATTCCTCATTAGAATCTTCAACCGGGAATGGTATCCGAAGGTGATTGTTTCTGATCATGGCCCATAGTTTAAATCCCGCATATTCCAGGAATTCCTGAAGTCCAGAGGGATTTACCACCATCGGTCTCCGACATACCATCCACAAGCCAATGGTCAGGTTGAGCGCTTCAACCAAGTGCTTAAGCAGTTTGTCCAAACTATCCTGCAGGAACAAACCAACGTTCGTACAGGCCTTGAGGAGTTTCCGGGTGTCTACCGAAGCACACCACATGCAGCGACGAAGCTCTCCCCGCTGAGCTCATCCACGGACGTAAAATGCGTACCCGTATGGACATCGGGGGCTTCCCAAGTTTTGACGAGCCCGTTCACATCGAGATGCAGCAACTCCGCCAATGCATTGCTGATTACCAGAAGCACAGCAAGCAATACACAGATGATCATACCTCGGAAAACCTCACTCATGAGGGCCCTCACTCACCCTCACTCACCCTCATCTTCACAGGTGAGGTGAGGGTGAGTGAGCTTCTGAACCAGGAAAATTCATGTGTGTGAGGGTGAGTGAGGGCCGTGAGGGCCGTGAGGGCCGTGAGGGTGGTGAGGGCCGTGAGGGCCGTGAAGGCCATGAAGGCGACGAGGGCGGTAAGGGGTATGAGGGCCATGAGTGCGTGAGGGGCGTGAGGGCGGTGAGTGGCGTGAGGGCCATGAGTGCGTGAGTGGTGTGAGGGCGGTGAGTGCGTGAGGGGTGCGAGGGCCATGAGTGCGTGAGGGCAGTGAGTGGCATGAGAGGCGTGAGGGCCGTGAGGGCGGTGAGTGCATGAGGTGGTGTGAGGGCCATGAGTGCGTGAGGGCGGTGAGTGCGTGAGGCCCCCTTCAGATCGAGCATCTTTCTCAGCAATTTTGGTAGTAATGGCGGGTTGTTCTCTAGCTTTCCCTAGATCGACACGAATTGCTGAGATCGGGTCCGGCTGAAATAAGCAAGCAACTCGGAGCAATTCGAATGCGTTTAAAGCGGCTGCATCCAATCAGGGACGCAAAATTTTCACGTGATACCTCGTGCCGGTGATGATGACACCGAAAGACTTGGTTCTGGTTTGACATCGATCGTTTTTTTTGGAAATAAACTGTTTCAGAAAGGTGAATTAGTATTCTTAACGAGATTTAAATGCATAAAAACACGTTTATAACGCGTAATAGACCCTTTCCGAAATTCAGTCTGGCCACTTTGATCACTATCATCATCTGTGGAACGGCATCTGTGCCATACCAATGGCGGCCTTCTAGTGACTGATAAAGGAAGACGTTGAAGATGCTCCTAAGCGGATCTTGCGAGGCCTGTACGTTCGGGGGTCAGTACGAAGCGAAGTAGGGCTGGAACACAAGAGCTACGTAAGCGTTTATTTCTAATTGCTCAGATTCAGTCAATCTGTCGTGGCACACAATCGGCTTTAAAGCACTTTGGTGTATAGAATTTTCTCGAGGCATCTCAGTGGGTTGGAGCTTTGTTCTGAAGGTACGTTCTTGGTCACCATCGACCTGAAAGTGATCGAGAAAGAACTCACACTGAACAATTCCTCGCGTGCCGTCGACTTGCGAAAGCGACGGTGCCGATACAAGTTCATTTCCGCCATTGATAGGGCAAAGCCTAAACTGCTTTACGAACCACCAGATGGCACTGAATTTCTGAAAGGGTCTATTGTGTCTAAATAGTGCAAAAAAAATTTTATGATGACGATGGCAAATTGCAGCAATTGGTTGCTGCGTGTGGTCGCGGGCGGCCCATGTTGCTGGTGTTGCGACGTAAAGTTTCTGGGCAAAATTGCCCCATCTGAAGCTGGCCTGAGTGGCGTGAGGGCCATCAGTGCGTGAGGGGTGTGAGGGGTGTGAGGGCCGCAAGGGCGGTGAGTGGCGTGAGGGCGGTGAGTGGCGTGAGGGCGGTGAGTGGCGTGAATGCGGTGACTGGCGTGAGGGCCGTGAGGGCGGTGAGGGTGGTGAGTGGCGTGAGGGATATGAGGGCGTGAGGGCCGTGAGGGCGGTGAGGGCCGTGAGGGCGGTGAGGGCCGTGAGGGCGGTGAGGGCCGTGAGGGCGGTGAGTGGCGTGAGGGCGGTGAGTGGCGTGGGGGCCATGAGTGAGTGAGGGCCGTGAGGGGCGTGAGGGGCGTGAGGGCCGTGAGGGCGGTGAGTGCGTGAGGGCCGTGAGGTTCAGTGAGGGTGAGTGAAGGGCTGAAGGTGAGTGTAACTGTGAGGGTGAGGGTGAGTGAGGGGCTGAAGGTGAGTGTAGCTGTGAGGGTGAGGGTGAGTGAGGGGCTTAGGTGAGTGTGGCTGTGAGGGTGAGGGTGAATGAGGGCGACCTAAAATGCCGACCTCTGCAGATGATAGGCGAAGAGCCAAACCATTTACAGTGGGTGTAGGAGATTATGTCTGAGATTATGACCGAAGGGAACACCATCATTTGACCCCTCTGACAGAATTCATGAAGCTGTGGGGCCAAGCACCTTCTCTGCTTCTTCTTCCATCTCTTTTTCCTCTATCCCCCCACAGATTGGTTGATCCTTTCTGTTTACCTTCCCTCCACAATCTTTCATTTATTAATCATATTTCACACAAAGACCACCATCTCCTTCTCATTAAAATTTGCTGATGAAACCTTAAATTTTGTATGATTATTCAGAAAAAATTATGTATGAGAGGGCAAAGCCTGCGTCAGTCGAGCTGGAGTCCTATGCGAGGCTAGGGTAGCTTATGTGTCTGTGCAAGGGAATGATTTATTGAACTGGTGAGTATGGGATAGCTGGAGATGACTTCCTGAATGTGGAACTGTTAAACAGGCAAGAAATAAAAAGAAAGCATTATTCTAGTAAAACGTTACTTATGCAACTTTACATTTTAACTTTTGAAGTGTTCCTCCACCACAAAGTTTTATTATTATTATTGTTTTATACTGATTTAATCATTCAAATCTATACCACCATATGTTTTCTTTTACATACACATTGTATGCTGAGTACAGAGTTTTGGCTGAAGCTAAGACGTGTTTTGTACACCATTTATTTGTACTAACCTTATAATTGGGAGGAAACATGTGCTTCATCACAATAGCAACATTGCTGAAGTAGAGGTTTCAAGGAACAAATACAATTAACTTGGAAGTCTGCTTGCCCCTGGAAGGACATTTTTTTATGACATCTGTGCAGTAAAAAGCCCACAAGCGTGCTTGTAATTAAAAACGCACGCTATCCAGAATAGCGCGACCCGCAAAAGCGGTTCTTCCTACGAGAATGTGCCTTGTGGAACAGTTTGAAACTCAGAAAAGAGCTTGTACCCTGGAAGGAGGGTTTCCCCCTTCTATTTGCTGTACGGTGGGAAAGCGGCGGACCAAGTAACTCGCAAGTGCGCTTCCCCTTGCACGTATTTTCCTTGTAGGAAAGCGCAGAACCAGCAAATGTACTTGTCAGTTGCAGTAAGATGGGAAAGCAGTAGACCTAACGTTCCATAAGCGTGCTTCTCCCTGAAACAACGAGTTTTGCAGGAAAGCAAAAAACCCGCAAGTGCGCTTCACCTTACAAAGTTGTGTACTGCGGAAAAGCAACCTAGAAATACTTCTTCATTATCTACATTTACTGCAAGAAATCCATGCGCGAATCTCATCGTCCGAAGAGCACTTATGGCAATGGGCTACATTGATTGACTGAACATGACTTTACAACTAACCAAATTACAGATTTCTCACTGGCGAAATTAAAAAAAGAAAAAATCATTGATTAGATTTAAACTGTTTTCTCAAAATAATTTTTTGAGAGAAATATAATTTCTCTGAAAATAATAAATACACTAGAATATGCAAGATCAACCAGAGACACTTACTTTAGTCTGTCTGCCTGATTCTATACCTCTCTCTGCTGGTATTTGAGTTTGTATGCTTGTTCATGCACGCAGTTCTTTTGTTGACTCTACCCTTTCCCTTGTTTTGCTATACCTGAAGAACGAGCTGAAAAGTAGAGAGAGCGTTCAATTCTACAATTTACTTGTGCCTCGAAGAAGTCTTATATTTGCTCGTTATCCCCATATCAATATTACTTGATAATTATTTTACATGGAATGAAAAGATAAATACACCTGAAAACAATAAAATAGTTGAGGTTCCAGTGGTAAAATTAATGTTTTTTTTAAAATATATCAAAATGTTTGATTTGAAACATCGGTATTCAAATCATACTTGGGTAGTCATTTAATTAAAGTAATTAAATTACTGTAATTTAATTACTTTTCTGGTAATTTGTAATTCATTACTTCCTGCTAAAGGGAGCTGCAATTGTACTTTATTTGCTTTTTAGCATCAGTAATTACAAACTTTGAGGCATAATTACAATTACTTTTGCAAGGATTTCCGGTGCCAACCGGTAATCCTTGCATCATCATCACTGATGATGACATCAGTGACGTCACTGATGACGTCACGGACATTAGCATTGTCATCATCACTGATGATGTCATCAGCAAAGTAATTTGTAATTGCAATGAATTATTTCTCAGGTAGTACTAATTGTAACTGTAGTTAAACTACATTTGAAGCAAAGTAATTGTAATTAAATTACATTTTAGAAGTAATTTACCTGTATGATTAAAGTTGTGGTCTAAATCATGATTTCGATTTAAATCAACTTGATTTTATCCTCCACCCTGTCGATATGTGTCAGTGCATGACCACTGCCAATCATTTCATTTGCAGCATGCGACATTGAGCCCTCAATTCTTTATACGAGGGCAATGGGGGATGGCCAAGGGATGAAGATGGACTGAACAATTTTTTTCCAACATTGTTGATATACTATTAGATAACTTTGCACTCTGCAGGTGAAATTCGGTACGGTCTGCTTTTCTGGAATCGATCGGATGGACACTGAATCTATAAGTCGATTGAATCAGGATGTCCCATGCAGGAACCAAACTGTTTAATTTTTTTTTATAGCTAACTTACTAATATTGTAATATTGCTGCTTTTATGCTTCAAGTGTATAGATAAGTGGGTAGCACAAATGCTCAGAAAGAGTGGCAATGTCATGTTCTTTATATAGTTGATTATAGTGGAGACAAGAGCTTATGGAAAAGTATTTGCGACTCTGTGTAGGTGTCAATCAGGCAAAGGCAAACGCTGCCTTGTACCGTAGAGACACGAGGAATTATGTTACACCAGTTTTCTTTGCAAATAATGATTTGGCAGCGCTAAAGCAAAAAAGGGCTGTCATTTGTGGCCCTCGAATTAGGAGGGTCAGCAACAGGTTTATAATAATAATCATCTTTATTTTGGGCGCCATCAGTCTTTATCTTGGATGCACCGTGGTGCACCAAAACAAACAATAAAACCAGCAAACAAAAAATCCTAAACACACTTATAAAGTTAACAAACAAATAAATGTAAGATTATCCAAATGGCGACGGTACATTGCAACAGATGCAGATATATAAAGGTGACGTGGAGCGATGGCATCATATGACTGAATCTGAGAGACGTGAGGTATTGCAAAGTGAGCACACATAAAAGCATACGAAATGTCTGGTTACACATGAAGGAACATGAAACAGTTCTGCTCTAGTTTGCCTGTAGTTGTTTACAAAGGCATCGGTGGACATCTTCACAGACTCCTTCTTTAAATAGGGTGGACATGCCTGCAAGAAGCAGTAACATCATTCCACATCGCATAGGCTGTAACTATTTGCTATTACCCATGTGCAATAGGTGTTCGTTGCCCGTAGTAATTACTCTACATGTGATGTGCAGGAATTTGTGGCTCCCGTGTCGACCAAGGCAATGAATCTGTGAGCCAAATATTAATGTCTTATTATTGTCACTCCCAATAAAAGGAATTTCCTTGCATCTTGTGGAAGTGCTACCTGGGCTCCAGATCATTTGTTTCCTGCAGTATGGCATTCAGGCCCAATCCCATGCCATTCATGAAAGAAAATCGAGACGGCACGTGCAGTTGCCTGGTAGAAAAGCAGCTTTTCTACGAGGCAACTAGAACCCAGTTGTCTGGTAGCTGTGATGCTTGGCCGAACAATGCAAACAAAGAAATTGTTAGCTATCTGGGCCAGCAGCCTCTGAAAAGCATTCATTTAAGGATTAGCAGGAAAATAAGAATAAAGTGTTGGTTTCAAACTTTTGGACATAAAAGGAATAGAATACTAACTCCAGACGACTACTACTTATTTCAACCAGCAACAAAATTCATCACTGTCATTGCTGGTTGAAGGAAGCAGTCCACTGTAGTTTCTTTCCGTTCTTTGTGTTGGAAAGTTTTTGTATAATCTACTGATATGGCCATACATCCTTCGACAGTAAAACAAATTTTTTTGAAAATGCTGTAAACAAATGCCTTCACAGTGCACTTCCAGCTTGTCGGAGTAATGAACCACGTCTCTGCAAACTGTGGTGTTCTCAATACAATGCTAGTATCAAGCTTAATACTTTGCGACAATGCTCTCGTGTTAAGCTTTTCCTTGTTGCACCAGTACACGCGGAGAAGCACTCGTGCTCTCGCTGTAAGTTTTCCCACATGGCACCGGTGCATGTGAAAAGCACCAGCTCTTTTTTGGTAACCTTCTCCACGCTGCGGAGAAAAGCCAGTGCTCTCGCAGTGAGCTTTCTTACGTTGCTCTGGTGCACGCAGAGAAGCACCGGGCATTATTTGTGCAGTGATCAGAAAGGAAAAAAGGGGCCCATGTGCGCTAGCTATTGTTGGGGCAGGACTGATATCAAATGCAGTGTGTTGATGTAACTACTAAGGTATAAGACAAATTGGCACCCCACCAAATGTAAGTAAACAACATCAAACTCGATTTGTAATTCAGAACAGTTTATTCACATTATAACACAAAATTCCGATTCCCTCAAAGCACTTCAGACTCGGAAAGAATTATCGGACTGTGCAGCGCCTAGTTGTTGGTTTCTTCAGAGCCAATTTACACAAGTAGCAACTTCCTCAGTTTTCAAGGGGCCTTGTTTTTGGAGCCTTCTTGTTACCAGATGTGAGGCCCACAAACTTTTTGCTATAATATCCCCAGCCTCTTAGAAAGACTACGTCGTCAGATTAACAAAACTTTGCTGGAAAAGTCGGAGAATTCTGAAGAGACAACATGGCGCGGTCAATAGGGCACCCTTGATGGTCCAGCCGTCCCACGAGCGGGTCCCTGGCATTGCCTCCTTGTGGTCCTGCTGGACCTTGGCCCTGGCCACCTTCTCCAGGATGCTCCGTACTTGCTGGCCCATGAACCCAGCGAGGACCTACACACGGTACTTGACATTAGCACCAAAGCTGATTGTCAGCTGCAGTCACCTCACTCGTTCAAATTGTTAAAGATGTTGCCTTGAAGATTTCACAGAAAAGGTGCTGCGCCTTTAGCTTTACATACAAGGCACCTATGCCAAAACGTCTAACTGGGACCGGTTGGCATCTCGACTGGTTACAACTGGAACTAACTGGTCCCAAGTTGGAATTGGCTGTTACCAATAGGAGTGCAACTGGGACTAGCTGAGGGGTCAACTGGCTTGACTATGCCCAGATGGGGAACAGGTAGGGGTAACTGGGACCAGTTAAGGAGTTAACTGGTTGGAGGGATTCCCAGGGGAAGTTTCAATTGTTTTCCTATTCCCTGTTGGGGTTCACATGCCGTGTCCATTTCGACAAGATGGGGGTGTATTGATCTTTGCTAGTGAAGGAAAACAAAAACCTAAATATATAGATTTACAGAAATGGATAAACCTTTAATTACTAGGTATACATTTATGTATTTAAAAAAATATGTCAAATTTCAATGTACATATCCTTTTATAAATTGCAATATAATTAGTGGCATAAAAAATATTTACTTAAATCAACATTTATGTACATGTATAAAAATGTATTAAACGTTGAAGCAAAGACCTACTCCTTTTTTTTTCAATCGGACCCAGCAGGCCGTTGTGACACGCATGCGGATTAGTTTTACGCGTTGTCGACAGATGGCACATGTGACGCAGTGAAAAATCACCAATCATGATTTTTAACGATGATGAAGTTGAGAGGTTGAAGGTACAGAATATTACAGTTGAGAAAGCTAGTAAATACAAGTATCTAGGAGTATGGATATGTGATGGTGCAGAATATCTCAGTGAGCATGAAAAGTATATAATAGGTAAGGGCAACAGAAATGCAGCTGTAACGAAAAATAGAGCACTTTGAAATTACAACAGGTATGAGGTGGTGAGGGAGATTTGGAAAGGGGTCATGGTGCCTGGCTTGACTTTTGGAAATGCAGTGCTATACGTGAAATCCGAAGTGCATGTGAGACTAGAAATAAAACAGTGCAGAGTAGGTAGGCTGGCTATAGGGACACATTGCAAAACACCAAACCAGGGAGCTAGTACAAGGAGACATGGGATGGGCGTCATTTGAGAGCAGGGAAGCGGTGAGCAAGATAGAATTTAAGGATTGGTTGAGGCAAATGGATAAGTGGCAATGGGCACAAAAGGTTTTCAACTATTTATACATGAGGAGTATAGATACAAACTGGAGACAGTGCACTAGGGAGTTAGGAGGACAGTTTTTAAGGCTATAGTGGACTTAGGAAGAGCAGGTGTCAGTTAAGGCCACAGAAAGAGATTGGTGGCTAGAGAGAATGCAGACAAAGACGGCTCTGGAAAACTATAAATTAAACAAAACAGTTATTGCCAAAGAAAGCATTTATGACCATTCTAGGGGAAGCTCATTGTTGTTTGAGGCGAGGACGGGTGTACTGCAAACCAGAACATGCAGAGCGAAGTACCAGGAAATGGATACAGTGTGCACTGCTTGTGGAGAGGAGGACGAGAAGGCTGAGCACTTGATACTTGATACGAAGAGAACATAGATTTAATAAAGTCATTGGGTTTTAGAAACAGCGAAGGAACAGTGGATTTCAAGACAGTAGAGATTACCAAGCAAATATTAAGTGAATGGTGGCAGAAAGCAAGAGAAAACTAGGTATGTTCTTATTAACTGATGGCAAGGGTGTTTTATACAGCCTCACTTTCTTTGCAGTGCGGAGTGAATATAGCTTTCACATTTAAATATTCTAAGCTTAAATGGTAAAACAGAATGGCTAGGTGGCGTAAACTACCGCCCGATCTAAAGGGCTCAGCCGGATTCATCCATCCGTCCATCCAGTGGTCGGTAGAAAAGGAAAACCATCGCCGAAGTTGGTGTATTGATAAACGTGTCGTTATGAAAATGTCAAAACCATATCTGCGCTTCTTGTGACCTAACGGTGAACTTCGAGGGCAGAAAGATGCAGTTCAAAGACCGGAGGGCACCCAGGGAGAAACCAGACGGAAGAGAAAACAGCCGCGGAGAGCACAATGGTAAAAATGGCGGAAAGTCTACCCGAACTGGCAGCTGTTGTGACACAAGCAATTGAAATTGTTTGATTGTAAGGTGGGAGCGCAACCGCATCCTATCAGGACTTCACCTGCGCAACGCGGAAACACGGCTGAGCACCCACCTTTCTTCACGCGATGGAGAGAAGAAGCTAGGGACGTCGTCACGGATGCTGACAGACGCCAGCGGCTAATCTTTCACCTCGCACGAATACTAGCTCTGAAAGGGCGATTCAATCGTCGCAATTAGCTAACGAGGCAACTGAAGCGGTCCTTAGAGCTACGCTGTGCTTCCTTCAACCCGGAAACGTGGACGTCACCGAACCTATTTATTTTCATTCTCGGTTTTTGACAATAAAGACTGGTCAACCTTCCAAGTTGTGCCGTGTTTCGTTGCTGGAGTTGGCACTGTTCTGTCAACTAGTTGAATCCAACCGTCAATTTTCAGTTCCCCTCTTTACGGCGAGCCTTGCAATCGTAGCCGCCCTATATTCGCGCTCTTTAGTGCAGCGACATAACGCACATGTGCATACCTTGTTGCCGATCCGGTTTGGGTGGACGCCGTCGTGGCCGATCGACTGGTGCCACTCGTCGGCCAGCCCGTCAAGGAACGTGAATCCTTCCCTGCGACACAACTCTCGCAGCAGCGAGTTCAGCTCTCGGTAACGGTAATTCAAAGCCTCGATCTCTGCAGCGTGACTACGCTGCCATTCCAATGAGCAGAACCTATTCTCCCGTCTCGGAAGAACGGCAGAAAAGGCGATCTGCATCATTGAATTGCGTTCACAAATCTGGGCAGCTAGACGACGATATTTGTCGATGTACACGCTGGCACTAATATGGTAATTATTAGTGTCAACGTGCAGGATGACAACATCAAAATCGGGTAGCTTCTCAGACACCTGGGAAAACAAGTACTCGATTCTAACACCACTAAACGGCGCAACCTCAACAGCCAACCGACTATTCAATGGCAAATACTGGGGCAAGTACTTCACCATCGAATCGCCGGCTACCAAAACTCGAGGCACGTTGGGGGTGCGATCAAAGCTAAAATACAAAGAGTAGCACTAGATACGGAAAAATGCATTGCTAAAAGGAACAAGACACTAAACAAAACGCTTCATAGAGTGCGAAAAATCAGCCAAAATAGCTTGCGTGACCGGAGCCGACAGCAGCGCGGGCAGGACCCGACCACAGAAGACTACAGCAGCAGACGCACATGGTCGGGCACATGTCAAAACAAAGGCAACATCCGGGGCCGGGAATGATAAGTTACTTCCGGCGTCGAAAGAACGATTTCCACACAGCCGTCTCTCCTCCGACGCCACTACGTCACTTCCGGCGTCGGAGGAGTGATTTGCACACAGGTCCCACTCCTCCGACGCCCGTCGGAGGAAGCACTTCCTTTTCCAAAAGTACGGCCATCCATTTCAGATATCGATGTATGAGTGATCTTTTAGAGTTCGTAGTGTCCCGTTCAACACATCTGCGGCCTTATTTTGTGAAATCCAAATTTTGCTCAGCATTCCTTTAATGCGGTCCTGGGTGAATTAAATTAAATATGTGCATTAATTTTTGATTTTGTAGGACTAACCACGCTCAAGGTCATGTCCTCGAGGTCGCGTAACGCCCGCGGCTGAAGCCATGGCGGCTGAAGTGTAAGCACCGGTCGTGTAAGCTCGTAAGCACCGTAGGCGTAAGCGCCGGTCGCGTAAGATCCGTTCGCGTAAGCTCCAGTAGCGTAAGCTCGTAAGCACCGTTCGCCGAAGTGCCGGCTGCGTAAGCTCCGTTCGCGTAAGCGCCGGCTGCGTAAGTTCAGTTCGCGTAAGCTCCGGTCGCGCAAGCTCGTAAGTTCCGTTCCCGTAAGCGCCGGTTGTGTGAGATCCGTTCGCGTAAACTCCGGTCGCGTAAGCTCGTAAGCTCCGTTCCCGTAAACGCCGGTTCTGTGAGATCCGTTCGTGTAAGCTCCGGTCGCGCAAGCTCGTAAGCTCCGTTCCCGTAAACGCCGGTTCTGTGAGATCCGTTCGCGTAAACTCCGGTCGCGCAAGCTCGTAAGCTCCGCTCCCGTAAACGCCGGTTCTGTGAGATCCGTTCGCGTAAACTCCGGTCGCGTAAGCTCGTAAGCTCCGTTCCCGTAAACGCCGGTTCTGTGAGATCCGTTCGCGTAAGCTCCGGTCGCGCAAGCTCGTAAGCTCCGTTCCCGTAAACGCCGGTTCTGTGAGATCCGTTCGCGTAAACTCCGGTCGCGTAAGCTCATAAGCGCCGTTCGGGTGAGTGCCGTTTGCATAAGATCCTTTCGCGTAAGCTCCGGTAGCATAAGCGCCGCTTGCAGTGAGCTCCATTCGGATAAGCGCCGGTCGCGTAAGCTTCGATCGCGTAAGCGCGGTTGCGTAAGCTCCGTTCGTGCGCTCGTGGGAGAAAGAGTGAGAGAGCTGTACCACGCTCAAGGTCACGTCATCAGGGTCAGGCAACGCCCGTGGCTCTAGTGAAGCGTAAGCTTCGTTCGCTTAAGCTCCGGTCGCGTAAGCTCTTAAGCGCCGTTCACATAAGCGTCGGCTGCATAAGCTCCATTCGCGCGCGCGCGGGAGAAAGTGAGAGACAGCCCAACCACGCTCAAGGTCGCGTTATCAGGGTCACGCGATTCTTGAGGTAGAAGTGAAACGTAAGCGCCAGTTACCTAGGCTCCGTTCGTGTAAGCTCCAGTCGCGTAAGATCGTAAGCGCCGTTCACGTAAGCGCCGGCTGCATAAGCTCCGTTCGCGTGCGCGCAAGAGAAAGAGAGAGCCCAACCACGCTCAAGATCGCGTTATCAGGGTCACGCAATGCCCGTGATTGTAGGGAAGCGTAAGAGCCTGTTGCGTAAGCTCCGTTCGCGTAAGCGCCGTTCGCGTAAGCTCGTAAACGCCGTTCGCGTAAGCGCCGGTTGCGTAAGCTCTGCTCGTGTAAGCTCCGGTCGCGTAAGCTCGTAAGCGCCGTTCACGTAAGTGCCGGCTGTCTAACTTTCGTTCGCGCGCGTGCGTGAGAGAGAATGAGAGAGCTCGATCACACTAAAGGTCACTTTATCAGGGTCAGGCAATGCCCGGGGCTCTAGTGAAGCTTAAAGGGCAACTCCGCTCAATTCCCAAGATTTCGGGATAAGGAGCGATTTCGAATTAAAAAGCCCTAGTAAAAGACACTACGTCGTTTGCTTCGCGAAAAATGGGATATATATTTTTAAATCTAATTTTAAACACGAGCGGAAATCGAAACCAAAACTTCGGCTCCGTCCGGCAACATTGGCCTTGGGCCGCCAAGTACATGGCAATCACGTGGTACGAGATGTCACGTGATCCGCGGCCCAACGACGGGCGGGATGGGGGCGGGAGTGCGGCAGGCGCGAGTGTCGCCTGCAACTCACTCTTCGCCACGTTTTGGTGTCTACGGCATTCGACGACGGCTGCACAACTGCGGCTTAAGTCTGCAACGCTGCGCACGTGGTGTCCATAGTGTGGACAAAACTCCGAGAGGAAATAATCACAAACGGTGAGACGACGACGGTGGTTGTGACGCGGAAGACGGCGTTAACGGCGGGACCACAGCGGGCGGTTGGTCTGCTCCCAAAAAGCGCGCTGCGCAGGCGCGTACGCCAATCACGTGGACACCGCTGAGCGCCGAGAGGAAACGTTGCTGACGTCATGCGCTACGCTCGATCGGAGAAGTAAAAACAAGCAAAAGGGGGCCATGATGATGACGTTAAGCTCAATGTTGGCTCCGCCCATGCCGTAGCCTTGACTTCACTGTTGGTTGCGCCTGAATTCGCCCGCTCGAGTCAGCCGATTTCGGCAACTTGGCGAGTTGCAAAGTTTGCCGGACCGTTTAAGAAGCATTTAGGCAGAACTGCGTCGTAATATTTGACGTGTGGTCTTCCTAGGCGATACTGAAGAGGTCTACATTGTTTTTTGTTTTTTCAAAATAAAAAATGAAGCGGAGTTGCCCTTTAAGGCCCGCTTCATACAGGGCAGCTTTTCAAGCATTTTTGAGGTTGCTGGCGGGTTATTCCCTAGCTTTCCCTAGATCGACACGAATTGCTGAGGTCGGGTCCAGCTCGAAACGGACGAGCGACTCGAACAACTCGGAAACGTTTGAAGCGGCAACAGACAATCAGGGACGCGATATTAATATTCACGTGACACCCCTGTGGTGGTGATGATGACAGCTGAAGACTTGGTTCTGGTTTGATATGGATCGTTTTTTGAAATAAACCTTTTCAGAAAGATGAGCTAGTATTCTCAACGCAATTCTAAGATATAAAAAAACACGTTTTTAGCGCGTTGCTGTGCGTCTAAATTGTGCAAGACAAATCAAATTGAATGATGATGACCGCAAGTCGTAGCAATTCGGTTGCTGCGTGTGAACGCGGACGGCCCATGTTGCTGATGTTGCGACGTCAAGAATTGCTGGGCGAAATTGCCCCGTGTGAAGCGGGCCTAAGCTCCGATCGCGTAAGCTCGTAAGCGCCATCCACATAAGCGCCGTCTGCGTAAGCTCCATTCGCGCTCGTGCGGGAGAATGAGAGAGGTCAACCACGCTCAAGGTCACCTGATCAGGGTCAGGCAATGCTTGTGGCTCTAGTGAAGCGTAAGCTCCGTTCGCTTAAGCTTAGGTCACGTAAGCTCGTAAGCGCCGTTCACGTAAGTGCCGGCTGCGAAAGCTCCATTCGCGTGCTTGCCGGAGAGGGTGAGAGAGCTCAACCACGCTGAAGATCCCGTTATCAGGGTCAGGCAATGTCCATGGCTATAGTGAAGCATAAGCTCCGTTCGCTTATGCTCTGATTGCGTAGGCTCGTAAGCGCCGTTCGCGTAAACGCTGACTGCGTAAGCTCCGTTCGCGCGCGTGCGGGAGAGAGTGAGAGAGCTCAGCCACGCACAAGGTCATGTTATCAGGGTCATGCAATGCCCGTGACTGTAGTGAAGCATATAAGCTCTGTTCGAGTATGCTCCGATCGCGTGAGCTCGTAAGCGCCGTTCGCGTAAGCGCCGACTGCGTAAGCTCCGCTCGCGCGCGCGCGGGAGAGACAGAGAGAGAGAGAGCCCAACCACGCTCAAGGTCGCGTTATCAGGGTCACGCAATGCCCGTGACTGCACTGAAGCGTAAGCGCCGGTTGCGCAAGCTCGTAAGTGCCGTTCCTGTAAGCGCCGGCTGCGTAAACTCCGTTCGTGCGCGCGCGGGTGAGAGAGAGAGAGAGAGTGCCCAACCACGCTGAAAGTCGCGTTCTCAGTGTCACGCATCGCCCGTGGCTGTAGTGAAGCGTAAGCGCCGGTTGCGAAACATCCGCTCGCGTAAGCTCCGGTCGCGCAAACTCGTAAGCGCCGTTCGCGTAAGCGCCGGCTGCTTAAGCTCCGTTAGCGCGCGCGCGGGAGGGACAGAGAGCAAGAAAGGGCCCAACCGCGTTGAAGGTCGCATTAGCAGGGTCATGCAGCGCCTGTGGCTGTAGTGAATCGCAAGTGCCGGTTGCATAAGCTCCGTTCGCGTAAGCTCGTAAGCGCCGGCTGCGTAAGCTCCCTTCGTGCGCGCGCGGGAGAGAGAGAAAGCCCAACAACGCTCAAGGTTGCGTTATCAGGGTTACGCAACACCCGTGGTTGTAGTGAAGCGTAAGCGCCGGTTGCGCAAGCTCCGTTCGCGCAAACGCCGTTCGCGTAAGTTCGTAAGCGCCGGTAGCTGAAGCAAACGTGGCATGACGTCGCTGACGTCCTTAACGTCGTCCTAGAGGTCGTCCTGAAATCGTCCGAGAGGTCGTCCTACACGTTGTGTTTGACGTCGTCCTCGATGTCGCCCCAGAGGCCGTTCTTGAGGTCATCCTAGAGGTCGCCCTAAATGTTGTTCTTGACGTTGTCCTCTAGGATGTCGTCCTCGACATCGTCCTAGACGCCGTTCTTGATGCCGTCCTCGATGTGTGTAGGCATATTTACAACTACTTCATCACCGCACCATTTCCTTTTCTAATAAGGGAGTTTTCCTAGATCGGTTCTTCCGTCCCGCAACGCTCTCTGCAACCTGGTGCGAGATTCGGAACTCCACGATCGAGGCCAGCGGCGCGCACGCGCTGCAAGTGGGTATAAGTGGTAGCGTGATCACGTGGCGAAAGAGAGGCGCATGTCTAGTCAAAGGAGGACGTAGCTTCCGCCGTAGTCTCAGGAACGAATGGAGTATAGCGGCGTCTTCATTGTGGAGAGCCTTGCGGAGTAGAAAAAACGATCTAAGAAAACTCTCTATTGTTTTCACTAACGATGTTCCTGTAATGCTACTGCATTTCATCGCGTTTAACAGAATGGCAAAATATTCAGCCAATTGATTTAATTAGTAAAAATAAACTTGTGGTTTTAATTAGAAACTTGCTGGGTGTAATCGAAAGCCACTAAATGAGCTAATTTGCAACATATCTGGGGCACGTGAGAAGAACGGTGGAGCGCTAAATTTTCCACTCGCGCAGCAGCAGCAAGGCTACCGGTGCGATAATGACCCCGGGCGGCTTTTTCTCTTGTCATTCACCTTTTCTCACCGCCAGCCTTGACTGTTGCACGTCCGGTAACTTTAGCGCAGTACTGTGGATCCCACGCGCTAAAGGTATTTTTAAAAATTATTAATTTAGCGATTTTCGCTGACGTTCAGCAGGTTTCCAATTGCAACCATACGTTTATTTTTACTAACATGTTAACTAACATGTTTCACTTGATTGATTGACTCATTGTGACAATGTTTCTTCTGTATTGTATCCCCCTGACCTGATAATTCACCTGCACAAGCCGCGTTAGCGTAGCTTTGATGGCTGTTTTTTTTTTAAAACACGTCTGCAGCCTAAAATAAAACACCCTGAATACGGTGAGCAAGTGCCCAAAAATGCGTATTTGGCGCATCGGAATGCCAGGAGGAGCCCGCCGATCAGAGGGTAACATATATATATATATAGGCGCGGGAAACGCACCATGACGCGGCAGCCAAGCGCGCGCCGATTGGTCGAGGTCGGGGGTGAGCAAAATCACGAAGGCGCGTTGGGGCGTAAACAAACGCACGAGGTGCGCAAAGAACCGAGAGATTAAGAAAGGTATGGAGTGACTTATTATCTCGAGGCTTCCTGCCTTGTGATTCGTCCTGAGCTGCACACAGGCTACACGCAATCACACTGCACGCTAACCATGACGTCGTGTGATGTCACAATGGCATGTGACACACACCATGATTTGGAGTCACGTGACATGGCGTCACGTGAAACCATGATGGTCAGTTTGGAAGTTTCCCCGCTAAATTTAGCGGAAAGATTTTTCAGTCACGTCGTACGGGAAATACACCCTTTGGGATAAAAAGAGGACGCAATGTGTCTCGGCTCTCCCTTTTTTTTTTCTGCAAGCACTACTTTACGGGGGAAGGAGAGAGAAGAGGACTCACGGCAGTACGGGGCGGTGTCGGCTGTCTTGAGATAAAACTTGGCCGGATTCCCACTGGGCACTGTGGCTGTGCCCAGGACGGCGCACTGACTACCGTCCTCCCCGCACTCCGAGCAACTGCCCCTGAGGAACTCTTCGAAGCTCGGACAGGCAAAGCCCACCAGCCGACACAGGTCGGGGTCGAGATTCGTTTCGAGTTCCAGCGACGCCGTCATGAGCTGGATCGCTCGTTCGTGCTTGCAGGCGACTGTCTCGCGGATACCTGTCAGTAGATCTTGCAGTAGATCTCTGTATATCAACAAAGCAAGGCTACAAAAATCCATTAACATTACCGCACGGTACCTACACCTCCGAGGTCTGCACATATCGCCGGAAAAGTCAGCAGCGATGGCATTCACAAAAAAACACACGGACCAATTCCCAATTGAAATAGACGGAAAGGAAATTCCATATGTCACGCAACATACTTTCCTGGGTGTCACTCTCGATAGGCAGCTGACCTGGAGCCCCCATGTAAAGCTCCTTACAAAGAGGCTCTCCTCTTTCATCAATATAATCAGGATGATTAGTGGAACCAAATGGGGATGCTCTGTCTCCGCACTCCTTGCCCTTTATAATGCCTTATTTCTCGGACTTCTGCGCTACAGCCTGCCTGCTATGCATAACATCTCACGTACTCTTCTAAAAGAACTCGAGAGTATTCAAGCACAAGCTCTTCGCACATGTTTAGGGCTTCCTAAAGGCACTTCTAATTTGGGATCTCTTGCGGAAGCACAAGCGATTTCACCAGCCGTTTTAAGAACGCAAGAAACGTTAAGAGCCCATCTTCGTCACAAATCTCGTACATATAAGCATCACCTCACAAATATGGTAACAGAGAGACCATCATCTGGCTTTGCACAAGTTATCGCACTCTTGGAGGATTACATCCCAACTTCTTTTGAAGCTGCGGTAATTCCAAGCTATCCACCATGGAGGTACCCTCACTTAGAAATAAGAACGAGTATTCCGGGAATCGCTTCGAAGAAAACAATGCCCACCCCCGTGATTACGCAGACAGTGCTGGAATACGTAAACCGCGAACTTATGCCTCATTTAGACACGTCTTCACCGACGGATCTACAATGTCAGCATCATCGACCCTGGGAGCTTATATTCCGTCTCTGGACGCATGCATACAAGCAAGGTTGAGCCACGTTACGTCGTCAACAGCATCGGAACTCGCAGCAATTCGAGCAGCTGTTGCTCGCGTGGGAGCCGAGAGTATAGTTTTTGGGCTATCTTTGTGGACTCTAAAACTGCTCTACACACCCTCTCTACGATGAAGAAATGTAGCCCGAACTTGCAACTCGCACATGATATTCTGGAAGCAACTCGCCAAGCTTCATGCAAAGGGCACCAGTTTATTATACAGTAGATTCCTGGTCACTCTGGTATAACCGGAAATGTTATCGCTGACAGAGCCGCTCGAAACGCTCATGAGAGCGCTATTACTGTGTCAGTCCCGTTTTCTAAATCAGATGCAAATAACTTAATTAGAGATATAGGCCAAGAAATAGCATCTTCCCTTTGGAGAAATCCTCAATATCATTATTTCTATCTTTACAATATCGATCCCAAACTTAGATTTCGGGCACCTCGGGGACTACCAAGGGCAGCCGAGACGGTCCTACATCGCTTGAGACTGAATGTGGCAAACACCAACAGCTACCTTTATAAAATCGGTAGAGCTGAGTCTTCTGATTGTGCTTCGTGCGGAGTCACCCATAACATCGAACATGTATTGTGTGAATGCAAGGACTACAGCCGTGAAAGAGAGCTTATGAAGACAGACCTGAGGCTACAAAATGAACAAGACGTAAGCATTCGTACTCTGCTTGGTCCATGGATCTCTGCTGAGGGTTATAAAGCTACGAAAGATCTGCTGAAATTTCTAGCAGCTACTCGCTTACAGAAGAAACTGTAGGGGAGTAGATGAACAGCAATGGCCGATGACAATTTCCAGTGAAACATTTTCGTTAGTTTTTTTTTAGTTTCTTTTTTTTTAGTTTTTAATACTTTGGTTTTGTGTGTTTTCTCCCTCTATCTTTTTCTGTTTACCTTTCTCTCTTCTATCTTTTTCTGTTTACCTTTCTCTCTTCTATTTTTATGATTTTCGCTTCCGTTCATTTCACAATGTAGCAAACCAGCACCAGGCGCTGGTTGACATCATTGTTTAATAAACGCCTACCGCTCTCTCTACTCATTACAAACTTTGAAGTGAGGCACATGAATATCAATATTAAAAGAACAAATGCCGATTATAAGTTAGGGGTGTCCAATTCTCTTCACTTTTAGATTGATCAAATTGATAGAAATTTATACGTTTATCAATGTTTTATCGTAATAAAAAAAAAAGCAAGCATCAGCCATCAGGAACAGTAATAACGATGTTTTACGCCAATTACTGCAATTTGTCGTAATATAAAAACTGCACATTTAATGACGTCACTATACTTGGGGTCAAGTTTTTGTGTCAATGGAGCTATTTCATTTTTTTTTTGTGCTGCGGAGTGCTTTCTTTCTTTTTGCTTGTTTTTTTGTAACAACATGTACTCTAGTTGGTCGCCTAACACCACATACAAGCAGAATGCTGCTTTTGTGGGCCAGCTCTTTATTTTGTATGACTTGATCTGAAAATAAAAATGGAATTGAATTAAATTGAAGGCTACAGAGCCGAAGCACACCGTGACACAGCGCAGCTGAACATATTTCAACCAAAATAATTTCTGGATGTAACTTAACCAATAAAAATAGATAAAACTGTTATTTTAAACATCGATTCAAGAATGTTACTATAATATTAGTCAAGATGTGCAAACATTATACCATTTAATTTTTAGCTGTTTCGAGTTTTCTTGATTTCATTTCTCTGCACCTGAAAATCTTACGTATCAATGACCTCCAAACTGCAATGCTGATGAAATTAACGGCACTTCTTACATGAACGCTGTATACCTATGTCTGTCACAAGACAAATAAAATTCGACGAGATCGACCATGGTGTAATTTACCTTGTATAAGTCGGTCCGAGTGCTTTAGTCAAAGGGGTGATTTGTTCTTTGAAACGGGTGAAACGGAAGGAAAGAAACGCGGATAAGCCTGCATGGTCGGCAATGGCGGTTCTGGTCCCTCTTTAAAGGAGTGGTGCAACGATATTCAATTGGAATGTTTTTTACTTGACACGAGCTTACTGGCACACCTGGGACTCAAGGATACTCACACGCAACGCCACTAGCCAAGAAACTCCTTTGTTGCGGTGTAATTTCAAGGACAAAAGCGATCATTTTCATTCAATCTCTCCTTTGCAAAATTTGATGACGTAACGTGGGGTTCGCAGTGCACCAAAGTGACGATATTTGAATGCGGTTCATAGATTGGACCCGAGCATTGCGTGGCCACTCGACTTGGCCTCGTGATAATTGCTAGCTCGAGAAGCATTCGGGTAGTGACCCGTGTCCAATCGCTGCAACGACGACAACAGCCGAGCCATTACAATATCTGGAACTCAGCGCGTGTCCTGCGCTTTGCCAACCCCAGCGCGTGGCTATGATCAACACTGGCGGCATATAATCGGCTCCAGATCACGTGGCCGCTTGTTCTGGCTGCGAGTTGAGGGGGTGAACGCTGCTCGTTTTTCTTTAATTTTTTTCTGGGACTTCTATTGCTTGGGGTGAAAAACGAACGCGTGTTTCATAGGTCATTAACGTTAGGGATCCGTTTTAAGCGGTATTTGCGGAAAGTACAAAAATTGTTGCATCGCTCCTTTAAATCGACTGCCAATTTCGGTTTCTTAACCTATCGCGCCACGACTTTGTGCAGCATTGCCCACAGATGGTGCATTTTTTCTGTAAAATTTGCAAAGAGCGAACTTACCTGAGGAAAAAGTAAAGAAAGAAAAAGGCTTAGCTCCTATGGAAATGCGGCGAAGCCAAAGGTCTTCAAACAATACGGCGTCGTTTCGCACGGGAGACAAGAGATGGCGCAAGTGGTCGCGATGCAACGATGCCAACTGCGCCAACGTACGAGCATACGGCGCCGAGAGCCGGCGTCTTTAGCAAACGATCTTTTCGACTCCAAAGCGGCGCGAGCCTTCCTGATATCGGTTGCCAATGCATTATTTTATCATCCTTACTGATAAAACATGCTGAATGGACACGTAATTGATTAGAAAAATGGTTTGTCGGGATATTTGGACTGTTTCTTACGGGCACCGAAGTCGTACGCTTTGCAGTTCCTTCTTGTTACCACGCCTGTTTTTGTTTCTGCGACTGTCACCGCCTGCGGAACCCACTCCGCTTTTAAGTCGAAAAGACCGTCTAAAATGCGCTACTGAGCTACGTTACCTCAGAATGAAAGGAACACGTTACAATTAGCTACCAACGAAAGGTAACTGGCGTTACCTTTGCGGTATTTTTTATTTATGAATTGAAACGTTTTACTGTTTTGACATTACAGGTATGCATAAGCTTTATATTTCAGGATAGTGGCAATGTTTACACGGGGTAAATAGAGGCAACGTTTTGAAGGCGACTGGGATGAGTGCAAGAAATCGTTACTTGACGCCTTGAAACACACACACACACGCACAATTTTAATTGAGATTTTTTTTAAGTTTTGGGAGGATGCAACGTGTAACGTAACTACGTTACCCGTTTCTCGAAGTAAGTAATCTAAGTACGTTATCCGTTACGGTTTTAAAAGTGCAACGAGATCGTTACTATGTTAGCGAGAAAAAAAATAATAACGCGTTATCGCCAACACCGGTGGAAGGCATAAAATGCGTGCTGGAGGTCGGGCTTTCGAAGAACATGCCCTGCTGTTCTCGCTCCATTTACCCAAGAGACAACTTACGATTTCCGAAGAGAAGAGTTCTCGTTCCTCCAGGCACCATCAACAAGACCATAGCCAGCTGCCGTGTACGTATCATACGGCCACACCAGGTTCCACGACGATGCATTGCTGGCGAAGAACGTTCCCAGCAATAACCGCGAGTGTAACAACAGTTCAAGACCCTTTCACAAAAACGTCAGGACTCCAACAGGCCGGTGGTAGCAAACGGCGTTATTGTGTGATCACGAGACCCCGAACAAACGGTTTTCTTATGGTTTTGACCATGGCTCATCGGCTTCGCCGCGTTCTTCAGGGCTGCTATGCTGACGTGCGCATATATATCGACGTGAGGACAGCTATGTGTCACGTCCGTGGAGTCCGAGTGAAATCTGTGTAAAGTGTATCCGAACTGTTCGTGTGCACGCTGTATATGTCCCAAGTCATATATTAGATTTTATTTTGATTTGATGTTTCAGACTATACCAAGGGCTCTTCGGACAAGAGGAAATAACAAAAAAAAAAAACAATTAAGAATGACGTTTTCTTTTAAAAATTGATGTTAAAACTTGTACTTTTAGACTTTCTTTTTCTTGTATTCAACGGCGTTTTTCGCCAAAATAACTTCATAAAATACAAGTGCATCCTGGATGCGACTATAGATCATTAAAAGAATATCGCATAAAATGTAGAGCGATAGTGTAAACTTGTTATGAAGTCAGTAAGCAGTGGTGGTGGTGGTTTTGGGGGGGGGGGGGGGGGGGGTGCAGAGGAAGATATATTTTGTATAAATTTCTCTCCTAAATTTATCGTGGAAATTGACTTGGTGCGTGAGTCATGTGACGTCAATTTCCCCGCCAAATTGAGCGGGGAGGCTGAATCGGTGTTTAAGCTGCGTGTCGGTAGGTCATGTGACGTAAAGTTCCCGCTAAATTTAGGGGGAAACCGAATTGGTCTATATAAGCGACGTGACGTCAGGTAAATTTGACGTAAAACACACGGACGGACGGACGAACAATTTAGGGATGGGTTCTGTGACAAAAAGTTTATCACGCTTTATTAATCGCCTTCCGCGCCCTGATATCACTGTCCACTGGGCTATTCGTGGCGAAACGTTTGGGTAGCGCCGCCTAGTGGAATTTTTTCGCAACTCAGAGTGAGGATACTTAAACTACTTCTGCTGGTGCAAGCACGTGCAATGTGAAGGTTCTATGCACTGTGAAAATGAAAACGTAACCGCGTGGGTAGCACGTGCACCGCCCACAGTGAGGAAAACAGAAGCGCCCGTAGCGAGTTTCTCACCGTGAAAACATACCGGTTTTCTGAAATAGCAGCCAGGCTCTTTAAATCGACCGCAAAAATCGGTTTCTTAAGCTATCGTGCTACGATTTTGTGCAGCGTTGCCCACACGTGGTGCATTTTTTTTAAAACAAAATTTGCAAAGAGCGAACTTACCTGAGGAAGGAGTAAGAAAAAAAAAGTCTTAACTCCAATGAAAACGCAGTGAAGCCATCGGTCTTCAGACAATAGGGCACCCTATTGTTTAAGGTTATGATGATAATGGTAGTTAACGCAGGTGGCCCGAAACGGGTTTTTCTTTTCTTCGTTTTTGAACCAGCTAAGCTCATTCGTTGATATCTTCACTCCATGCTTCCACCACCTTGCCGCAACTTTGTAGCGAATCTCCGCGCGATACGTTGAAAACAGATTTTGGCGAACCGGTCTAAAGTGGGTTCGAGGCGTTAAGTGTACACACTGTGTATGTCCAAGTCATATTTTACTTATTATTTTTATTTAATGTTTTAGACAAAAAACCGATAACTCTTCATACAAAAAAAAATTTAAAAAGTTGGCTTTAAACAAAAAACAAATATTGTTGTTGAAATTTGTATTTTTAAAGTTTCTTTTTGTATTCAACGGCGTATTCCGCCAAGATGTCTTTATTTGGATATAACGATATGGTACTTGTTGATTAGGCTTTAGTTTAAGCTTTCATTTGATGTATAATTTATGTCATCAAATTGAATTTTATGGGAGTTATCTAAACCTTGGAAATTATTTATCGTCAAAGAGGCCAGGCTATGGATCTTTTGCAAAAACGGAAAACAACTAAGTTATTTTTTAATAAACATTTTGCGCTTTCAATGTAGTTTAAAAAGCCACGTGAGAAGGATCTTTGTTGTGCGGAAGGTATCCGAGGCTGGCGAAGCCCCCAAACACGTGACCTGTGACGGTCGACCTAACCTCAAAATTCGCCTTCTGTCATTTAGAAGTAACAAATTCGAAAACTAAAAATACGACTCAAAAATGTTTTAGTTTAGTCCCAGTGAAAAAATTGCCATATATATATATATAATCTTTTCGCGACGTTATCTGTTTTTTCTGCACTATTTAAAACAAAATCTCCCATTATAATATTTTCGAACATGAACATTTTACATTTAGCATGAATTAGGCATCAATATTCTAATAAATCACGACTGAAAAACATTTTAAAAGGCAACACCCATGAAAAACAAGTTTATTACATGAGATGCATTCCATATATTTATTTGTATTAAAAAAGCAGAGACCCGGAAACAAAAGAAATTTAAATATAGCTCGATACTTCTTTTTTTTTCGGGCACTGTCTTTTGAAATTAGAGGTCGAACTGAAAAATTCAAAGAAAGTTGTGTTCGATAGTGAGCGAAATTTCCAATACACTCGAGCCAACTGAGATGCTCTGACACGTCAGCCGTTTCCCTAAACACACCGGTGCAAGGCAGTGAAGCTTGACGCGCGCGCGCCGGTGCAAAGCGGTGAAACTTGACGCTAGACGCTGGCCGAAACAGTGAGTTGTGACGCGAGAAGTCAGAAAATTCTGGAGACTTCATTCCCGTTTTTCGAATATTCGACTGTTTCAAATACTCTCGAGTATTCGAAATCGGATGCGTTGTTCGTTGTCGTCGGACGCGTTGTTCGTTGGTCTCGAGGATGTTTCGAACAGCAGTAAGTGTATGCTGCGAATCGAATCGTAGAGCAGACCCATTTCGCGAATGATTCGAGGTTTAGAATATTCGCACAACTCTCCAAATAAGCAAAAGCTTCTGAGCGTGCTCTGAGTAACGCAGTGCCATAACCCACTGCTCAATACATTGGCTGATAATTTTTGATCGCGAATACACACGACTTGTGTAAATGTATTATCAGTTATTTCTAAATAGTATACAATAAGCGTAATAATGATAAGCCTCAAAATGGCGGTCGCTGTAATTTCGAAACCCTTCAGGACATTCCCTTACATTCTCCATCTGATATCAGATGGAGAATGTCCTGAAGGGCTTTGAAATGGCTGTGACCGTCGGTCTGATGCTTATGGCATTATATACTTAACGGTTGGCTGCTGCCTGTCACTTTTTGACTTTTCAAGTTATGAAGCCGTTAGGTGTAAAGGTCAGTAACTTGAACTGAGCAATAACAACGGCGCGATGTTGAAGATAAAACAATTTAAAGAGTATACTGTCAAAATTATTTTATCCTCGAAATTTGAAACTTTTATGCAGTAGCCGTGCAACACTTCATATATCGAACGCCTTCGAATGTGCCGAATATACTTTTTTCTTCTGCTTAAAAGTGGTCGCCAACTATTAGCTGTTACACCAGTTATCATCGAGTCCACCATTTTGTTTGGGCACGAACTCTGAGCATGTATTGGTGACGAGTGCTTGGTCAGAGTACGGCGAGGACTCGGATCCAATCACACGTTTCGTGTCTCGACGGATGGATGGACGCTAACGGCTGCACAATTTATATCGGGCGGTAGTTTGCGCCACCTAGCCTAGAAGTTAAGAAGCAAAAGTATGTTTTCTTTCCTTCGCCAACTTGCTTACCCTTTGCAATTTCGTCACTATCACCAGGCGGTGTGGGATATCACCAGGATGACCTTCAAAAAATCAGGCAAAAAACGAAATAAAAAAATTAAATTTTTATTTAAAATGGTGAGGAACGCCAATGGTGCATCATGGACTTTTGAATTATTGTTTGAAGATTTGCGAACCGGTCGATCCCCAGGCTGAGAAAACGTTCGCAACGTTCCTAACTTGAATATGCGACCTATATGGAAAGCTAACCGTTTCTTCGACGAAGACCTCACACCCATATAGTAATTTTAAGGGAGTATGGTTAGGTAGAAGGGGTCGAAAATGTCCCGGATGACGGCCGACTCTTTTAATGTCGTTAAAGTTTTCTTATCTCATCCATTTGACGTCATCGGTAGGCTTACACAACGACAACGGTATCGTTCGGCCAACCGGCTCCTGTTCAGTCGAATTGGGGCAAAACGAAACAGTTGCTGCTTTCTTGGATCTGCAGCGAAAAGAGGGTGGGTGGGGAAGGGGTCGAATGAGATAAGAATTTAACTTCATAATCAACATTCCACTTTAATAACATAAGTTGTGCAAGAGTCAAAATAAATATGCATGAGAAAAGAAAAATGCCTCGGTCATTTTGATAAACCTGGGGTGCACAGAATCGTGTACTGCATGCATTACGCGTTTTTCATGGTTTGTTATGCTTGGTTACCGAATGCTTCGGGTGATTTCGGATGCGTTGCAAGCGCTACACACTTTTATCCTCCCCGGGTTTGTCCAAACGATCGAGACAGGTTTACAATCATTCAGGACCCGTGACGTTGTCAGATCACATAGGGAGCTACGCTTCGTCTGTCGGAACGCGCACGACTACAGTCACCAACTACAAGAGGCTTATTTGAATCATACTCCAGCTGCTTGCTCTACAGTTCGTCTCCCGCTAATGTCGCAGCCAAGCAAAGGTGTCGTGTTGAGGATCGCACGGTCCGGGGAATCGACGCCTGATGTGGCACTTGGTAAACATCGCGAATGATAATTTAGCATAATTAATTATGACTTAATAAGCTCCGACATGTTTTGTAAGCGTTTGCATCGCCTGCAATAGATTGTTTGCTTTACGTTGTCCCGGCCACGCGTGTAACGAATTTTTGTTACACTTGAGCGTAATGCATTTCGCAGGGAATCACTTAGGGAGTTTTAGAATAAAGTCGCAAAAGCTTTGCGCACGGAAAGAAATTGCCTTGCCTCCATGCGCCCATCGAAAGCGCTGTTTGAGCTCAGCCCGTGCGCATTACGTACGCTCTCCTACAACTCGCTATTCTGTTTGAAAAAGAAAGTCAGGGCCGGCTTTTGGGGTGTGCGACCTGGTCGGTTGCCCTGGGCGCCATTACATGGGGAGCGTGAGGCGGGGAACGCGCCACGGCCGGTGTTAGCCCAGGGCGCTTGATGGTGTATGGCCGGCCTTGTAGGAAGTCATTTCATTTCTAGAAGAGCAGAAATGCCCATCACACCTTTTCCCATTTTTTTTTCATTCTAATTATTTTGTTATCGCCCACGAACGAAGCTCCTCGCTGTCGAAACGTATAGTTTGGTAAGAGCTAGCTGTCCCTAAAGATTTGCGGCAGAGATAAGTACCTCACGTTCTTCAGGACGTTCATCAGGAACACTTCGACTCGGAGCACAGACAGGGTCTGGGAGTGAGAAGAACTGCTCGTAAAGCTCAGAGAGCACGCCACTGGCGACCCGATCTTCTCTCTCGTGGTGGTCAGGTAGGTCATCTGGTCGTCGGACTTGTACTCCTCTTCACTGAAAATATAAATTCTGAAGCTTGTACTTTTTTCTTTTTTTTCGTGTACACTAAATAACGATGGTGTTTGACGGACTTGGCGTTGTCACAGCTGTTACTTGATGATTATACTTCGTTTAACTTTAAGACTTACCGCAACCGATGCAACGATCGAATGGAGCCAGTCAAAAGAAGAGTCAACAGTTCATCGTCACAGCACCGGTATTATTTGTGCCGCAATCTTATTGGCTGGTTGGTGGTAACAAGACCCTCAAGACTCGCCAAGCCCCGCATGTCTTAAGCTTTTGATGACCATATACAGCCTCTGACTGCACTGTCGCTTATGGCGAAACAAAGATATATATAGGATATTGGTCTTCCTAAGGTGCCAGAATGCGTGAAACATTTTAATATATTTGATACTTTCTTAACGTGAAGTAGGAACGTATACGTACCTCAGACTAAGGTTGAGAGTCGCGTGCCCTTCCTCGCCCTTAACGTCCAGGAAAATGCGTCCATTCATCGTCCTTGCCAGAGTTGCCAGGATGACTCTGATGTTGTAATGGTACACTGTCAGAAAGAAACGGTCACGCACGTCTTCCGAACCAGTATACATTCTTTTATAACAGCACCAAGAACTTATCCCGTGTCTATAGACCGTCCATTAGGGTCATAGCAGAGAAGGTAAAAAGAGAACAAAATGCCCTCCCCTTCTCTCACCCGCATCTCGTCTGCTCCGCCGAGTGGGCTGTACCTAGCATCCGGCTGGCGTACAAACTCTGTTTAAAATCGCGTCATTTTGGAAACTTCAACGCAGATGCGCAGATTTTGGTACGCCAGTTATCGTGAAATACTATGCTTGATAAAAAGACTAACAGGGTCCAACTGCGCTGTTACCTGCGTGCAAATAAAAAAAAAAATAAATAGGGAAGACTGTGTTAGATTGGCCGGTCTCTTTGGCGAAAAGTAAATCCGGTTGCTGTACCTTTTTTACTATACAAAGTTCGTACTGGTGTAGGCCTTTAGCGACCATGAGTGGAAGTCTGAAAGAATAAATAAAAACGTGCTCGCCTGCCGCAATACACGCAGTAGTTGAGGGTAGTACTGCCGGCTGACTCAATTACTGCTATTTAAACTCAAAGTCAAATTGGACATTTTAGCGATTTATACAGCGTAAAGTTGGTCTGCCAGTAGGGGCGACACTGGTTTACACTGTAGATGAGCAATTTTGCCAGTGCAGTACAACCGCTAGCCTGGGGTCTTTAACGTGCACCACGCAGTAGTGATACACGACCGCACGCCGGTACGATGCTCATCCAGATCGAAACGGGCAGGGGTGGGTCTCGAACCCAGGATCCCTGGGTTCTGCAGCGCGAGCTTTCGCTCCACGCGCGTCGAGCTGGGTGTGCGCTTCAGCCCACTCGGCCACCGATCCCCCTTACTGCTACTTAAAGGAGCGATCAACAATTTTTGTACTTTACGCAAATACCGCTTAAAACGGATCCCTAATTGTTAATGACGTATGAAACACGCGTTCGTTTTTCACCCCACGCAATAGAAGTCCCAGAAAAAAATTTAAGAAAAACGAGCAGCGTTCACCCCCTCAACTCGCAGCCAGAACAAGCGGCCACGTGATCTGGAGCCGATTATATGCCGCCAGTGTTGATCATAGCCACGCGCTGGGGTTGGCAAAGCGCAGGACACGCGCTGAGTTCCAGACATTGTTATAGCTCGGCTGTTGTCGTCGTTGCAGCGATTGGACACAGGCCACTACCTGAATGCATCTCGAGCTAGCAATTATCACGAGCCCAAGTCGAATGCCCACGCAATGCTCGGGTCCAATCTATGAACCGCATTCAAATATCGTCACTTGGGTGTACTGCGATCCCCACGTTACGTCATCAAATTTTGCAAAGGAGAGATTTAATGAAAATGATCGCTTTTGTCCTTGAAATTACACCGCAACAAAGGAGTTTCTTGGCCAGTGGCGTTGCGTGTGAGTATCCTTGAGTCCCAGGTGTGCCAGTAAGCTCGTGTCAAGTGAAAAACATTTCAATTGAATATCGTTGCACCGCTCCTTTAAGTAACGGAAAAAAGATATGCTAGTTGATCATTTACCGAAATAGAACAACAGAGAGCTCTAGGCTGATTTTGAGTAGCCATGACTATTCTAAGAACGCGAACCACTTCACAACGGCAGCCACGAGCGAGAGTTCGATGTTCCGTACAGCCCGCCGGTACAGCCCAAAGATGGAGGATGGCAACCTCCCGGTTTGTCGCCTGCTAGCGGAGTCGGGCGCGTGCCCTCTCTCTCGTTTTACTCCGCCAAACCCGCTGAATTTCCCGGATGTATGGAGAGGGCGCTGATGTCGAACAAAATGGTGCCGCCCAGAGAGCGCTAAATGGAACCAACTGAACTCTCCGACGTCACGCCACCGTGGTGGCGCTGCTGTCGGCACTGCGCATGCGCAGAAGCATCCCTTCTTCGAAAATCGGTTGGTGCGCGCACGGAGTGCCCCCCCCCCCCTTTTTTTTTTTTTGGTGTGGGCAACTTGTTTGTAAATAGTGTTTATTTATGTTTTTTTTTCCCCGGTGCTCCCAAACAGCCCGTGGGCCTATGGAAGGGTGCACCGACTGTCAGATATATATTGCATTGATGCAGAATGTTTGTTTAAAAAAAAAAGAATGATCGGACAGAACGTTGTCGAAAAAAAAACAACACATTAATGACAGCGTTCGCGAAGTATTTAAAACAAAAATATGCACTTGGAATACATTTTAGCGCTCAAAAATATGCAGAGTAAAAGGAACATGCAAACACCGTAGTCTATAAAACAGTACTCGCAGTTACATACGCGGTCTGGTATAAACTATTGAGACACCAAAGTTGAAAGAAGGTTCACACAGCGTCTTTCTAAACACGGGTACTAACTAAAAGAAGAAGAAGAAAAAAAGAAAACGAAGAAAAACAATCATTCAAAAAGCATTAGCAGAAATGGAATGGTAAAATTTTCCCGCAAGAATATATCTACCTCAGAGTTGTTCATCACAGACGCATACTGAATGCGTTCCAAGGGTGTTACGCTTTTTGACTCTGAGCATCCGAATAAACGATAAAAGCGTCGTTTTGGACAAATAATGAAATCGCAGAGAGATTTGTGCAAAAAGGAAACAAAATGCCGTGCCTGCCTTCTTTCGGAGAGCTAATGCTAGTTTAAAAGTTTCAACAATTGCTCATGACTGAAATGAATCAGTTTATTAAAATAACGATCGTAAAGCGAGTCGAACAAACTTGTGTATTTTCAATTTACTTTTTCGATTGTCTTATTCAACGAACTTCATTCCATGCTACAAAAAATATACTTTAGGCAAAACGAGCGATCGATGCATGTGTAAAACGCAAGAATATAACTCTTAAACTGGCGAGTCATTCTGGCCATCGCGCCTCGGTGTGCGGTAACACGAATCACTGAAATACGTCACAAACTCGGAATATTTCAATTCGCTATCTAAGCAAACGTCCACATCTCTTACAACTGAAAGCGCTCAATCTAGCATTTCTTCAAAGCGTGCTAAAAAGTATGGTTTGGAATGTTTTCCTTGGAAAAGATATTTATCTGGTTTTAGCCGGGTTGAGAACCAAGCTGTTATTTTCGCACCATTATGCCAGTGCTTTAATATCTTGCTGCAGTTTGTCGCAGCCAGATAAGTCTGCAACAGTTCGTAAAAGCTGAACGTAATCGGCAAATTGTAAAAAAAAGAAAAAGAAAAGATTGACAGCGATTTTTGCTTTTAATGTTCTCTAATCCATGAAATGCTGCGTTTCCCCGCTAACTTTAGCGGGGAAACGTCCCATAATGAAACGCGCGGTCACGCCGACGCCGACGGCGAGGCCGCTCAACCCGGAAACTGGCGCCTAAGAGCTGCACTCTAAAATAAGCAGGCAAAGCGTATCCTGCTTGAAACACCTGATTGGACGCTTCTCAACGCGCTCTGCAGCTTTCCAATTTACACCTCGGCTCTTAAACGAATAATTTGAATAAACTAAATAATTAGGCGCACTGCAAAAAATTGTGCACTTTCCCAAGACGGCTTCTAACAACATACAGTTAGTTTCACACTCGCAGAGCGCCCCGTTTCTTTTTCTTTTTGTAAAGTTTGATGCAAGTTATTTGGGACACTCTGTATAAGTGTGAGCATGCGCAGCAATTTACCTGATCAGTTTCAACGAGCACAATATCCAAGGGGAAAAGATGTTATTTCTTTACATGGTGTTTTAGTTTAAACCTTTACACATTCGTTAAGAAAAAAGTGGGAATGCTTCACCGGTATGTGCAGGGGAGTTCTTCTTTTTCTTTTCTTGTCCGTCTTGGTTCGTTTCTGTCACCTGTCCTTTGTTTTTAGCGCTTTTATCCTCAGAAATATGAATCACCAACTAGCCCAAGTGCATACCCTTCAGCAAGGGAGTTGTATATACGGCCAAAGGGACATAAAATAGGGGTCTGATCGTCCCGATGAATCTGTTAATTACCTAAAATATGTGAATTCATTTTTTAATTAATAAAAATAAACACAGGGTTTCAATTACAAACTGGCGGGGATGTAATCGAAACCACTAATAAAAGAATCCATTTAGGAAAGATATGGGGCACGTAGGAGGCACGGTGGAGCGGCAAAAATTACCCCTCGTGCAGCAGGATTGAGGCTACCGGTGTGATAACCGCGTCCGCGCGGTTTTCCCGTCTCTGTTCATCCGTGTATTCTCATGCACTGCCAGCCTTGTGCTCGTTGCACGAGTAGTAATTTTAGCGCACTACTGCTCTTCCCACGCGCTCAAGGTCGTTCTAAAAATGATTGATTTCGTGGTTTTCGGTGGCGGTCAGCAAGTTTCTCTTTAGAATCATACGTTTATTTTTTGTCATTAAAATGTTAATTAAAATATCTAAGTTATGTAATCGACGTATCGTGACAATTATCCCCCTACATTATCCCCCCCCCCCCCCCCCCCCCCCTTCCCGAACCGTATAATACCCCTGTCAGGCGGGCACCTAAAAGGACCTTTAGTGTAGTAAATGTCATTTAGGCAGTGCCACACGGCAACTCAAACGGCATTTAGCGTAAAGGTCCTTTTCGGGAACCTGAGTTCCCGCAACTCCTTTACGGCTGCTAAAGACTTACTCTCGTCAGCAGCGGTCTACACTAGAGCAGCGAAATAAAATAAAAGTTCGTACCGATATCTAAAATCAATGCTTTTGCATTTTTATATCAAAAAAGAGCGTGTTTCACGTATATTCTGTACAAACCTCGCTGTACGAATAGTTTTCTGTACTCACGGCCCCAGCTATCTATAGTAGGCCTCGTCGTCGCCTGCTCGCACCGCCCGCTTCGGCACTTCGGTTTTCCTCCTCTCGATTTTAGAGCGCAGCTCTTAGGGGCCCGTTCCCGGCTTGAGCGGCGTCGGCGTCGGCGTAACCAAGGTCATCCCAAGGTCACGTGACCCCCAAGGTCACGTGACCCCTCCAGGTTACGTGACCCCTCCCAAGGTCATCTCAAGGTCACGTGACCCCCTGAAGGTCATGTGGGGTCATCTTGGGATCACGTGACCCCCAAGGTCACGTGACCCCTCCCAAGGTCATCTCAAGGTCACGTGACCCCAAGATGACCCCACGTGACCCTTTGAAGGTCACGTGACCCCCAAGTCACGTGACCCCTCTGAGGTCACGTGGTCTCTTCCCCAAGGTCACGTGACCTCTCCCAAGGTCATCTCAAGGTCACGTGACCCCAAGGTGACCCCCAAGGTCACGTGACCCCCTGAGGTCACGTGGGGGTCACCTTGGGGGTCACGTGATCTTGAGGTGACCCCCATGTGACACCCAAGGTCACGTGACCCCCAGGTCACGCCTTCCCGAGGTCACGTGACCCCCCTCCCCGAAGTCACGTGACCCCGCTTCCCGAGGTCACGTGACCCCCCCGGAGCATATTAAAGAATGAGGGGAGGAGAAGGAGGAGGGGTCTACCCTCCCCTCAGTACCCTTCACTCCTCCACCTCAAGAGCTGCGCTCCAATTCGGCGTTACAGGGAGTTGTAAACGGCTTTCACTTTTTAGAGCGCAGCTCTTAGGGGCCCGTTTCCGGCTTGAGCGGCGTCGGCGTCGCCGTCGCCGTCGCCGTCGGCGTAACCGCGCGGTGCATCATGGAAAATATCCCATAATGCACCGCGCGAGCCCCCCACCGGGGTCACGTGACTTCATGGGGAGGCACGTGCCCCCCCCCCGAGGTCACGTGACTCCCCCGAGGTCACGTGACTCCCCTGAGGTCACGTGACCCGCTCCTCGAGGTCACGTGACTCCCCTGAGGTCACGTGACCCCCCCAAGGTCACGTGACCCCCGCCGATGTCGCGTGACCCCCGATGACGTCATCGACACTGATGACGTCCCCGGCATCCACATCGTCATCGTCATCATCACTGATGACGTCATCATCAGTGATGACGATGACGATGCGGATGCCGGTGACGTCATCAGTGATGATGACGATGTGGATGCTGGTGACGTCATCAGTGATGATGACGATGACGATGTGGATGCCGGTGACGTCATCAGTGATGATGACATAAATGATGATGACGTCATCAGTGACGATGACGATGTGGATGCCGGTGACGTCATCTGTGATGATGACGATTACGATGTGGATGCCGGTGACGTCATCAGTGATGACGTCATCAGTGATGATGACGATGACGATGTGGATGACGGTGATGTCATCAGTGATGATGACGATGACGATGTGGATGCCGGTGACGTCATCAGTGATGATGACGATGACGATGTGGATGCCGGTGACGTTACCGACATCCGCATCGTCATCGTCATCATCACTGATGACGAAATCAGTGACGTCATTGATGTCGTCACCGGCATCCGCATTGTCATCGTCATCATCACTGATGACGTCGTCAGCTACGTCACTGATGACGTCACCGACATTCGCATCGTCATCGTCATCATCACTGGTGAAGTCATCAGTGACGTCACTAATGACGTCATCAGTGACGTCAGTGATGACATCATCGGCATTGGGGGTCACGTGACCCCCCAAGATCACGTGCCCCCCCCCCCCCTGGTTAGTCTAACCCCCCCCCCAGCGCCCTTCCTTCCTCCTCCTCAAGAGCTGCGCTACAATTTGGCGTTACAGGGAGTTGTAAGCGGCTTTTTTAGAGCGCAGCTCTTAGGGGCCCGTTCCCGGCTTGAGCGGCGTCGGCGTCGCCGTCGGCATCGGCGTAACCAAGGTCATCCCAAGGTCACGTGACCCCAAGGTCACGTGACCCCCAAGGTCACGTGACCCCTCCCAAGGTCATCTCAAGGTCACGTGACCCCACGTGACCCCCTGAAGGTCACGTGACCTTGGGGGTCACGTGGGGTCATCTTGGGACCCCTCGAGGTCACGTGACCCCTTCCAAGGTCATCTCAAGGTCACGTGACCAAGACCCCACGTGACCCTTTGAAGGTCACGTGACCCCAAGTCACGTGACCCCTCTGAGGTCACGTGACCCCCGAGGTCACGTGGTCTCCTCCCCAAGGTCACGTGACCCCCGAGTCACGTGACCCCCAAGGTACGTGACCCCTTCCAAGGTCATCTCAAGGTCACGTGACCCCAAGGTGACCCCCACGTGACCCCCAGGTCACGTGACCCCTCTGAGGTCACGTGACCCCCCGAGGTCACGTGACCCCTCCAGGTCACGTGACCCCCAAGGTCACGTGGGGGTCACGTGACCTTGAGGTGACCCCCAAGTCACGCCTCCCCGAGGTCACGTGACCCCCTCCCCGAAGTCACGTGACACCCCCCCTCCGAGGTCACGTGACCCCCCCGGAGCATATTAAAGTGAGGGGAGGAGGAGGAGAAGGGGGAGGGGTCTACCCTCCCCTCAGTACCCTTCACTCCTCCTCCTCAAGAGCTGCGCTCCAATTCGGCGTTACAGGGATTTGTAAACGGCTTTCACTTTTTTTCTTACAACCATAGTTATCTAGGTTTCATTTCTCTACTTTATATTTTATCATTCTTTAATAGTGTATTACCACCTGTACTGTATATATTTCTGTATCTCACTCTCGCGTCGTGCGATACGTCGAACGACGCAGGAGGGAGCGTCCACGAGTAGGAAGGGGTCGTCGCTCCTCCATTGGAGCGCTGAAGCGACCTGGGCGCTGATACGACTTTGGGAGGATCGGCTGGAGGACCTCCGACGCGTGCGATGAATCTCAAGCGCGAGCACGACGCTGAACCGAACAGGGCAGAAGCGTAGCAGAAGCACGGTAAGGAGTGGGAGCACTGAGCAACGTTAGGACTACGCCCAGGGTTGCCGCTAATCGCCAAAAAACAACTTTGCTTGGGCTTGAAGTGGACTTCGTTGTAATCACTCGACTGAACTCGTCATTTTGCCTTTGTTAATATATTGTTTGCTCAGGGAAAACTTTAATAGTTTATTTATAACGAGAAAATAATATTTTTCTGGCGTGAACATGATTTATGCGTCTGAACCGAGCTACGAGACGCCAATCGCTGTAAACATCGTGTAAATGACATTCACTTGCGCTGTCTGGCATGGCAGAACGTAAAGGTCATTTGAAAATCCTAAAGACCTTTGGCGCAAAGGTCCGTTTAGGTGCCCGTCTGACAGAGGTATAACCTGCACCGACCGTGTAGCTTTCGTGGGTACTTTTTGAAAACGAGTCTTTAAAGCCTAAAATAAAACACCCTGTGGCTTGTTGACTTGTTATCGTCAGGTTTCCTGCTGCGTGGTTCGTCCTGCGCTGCACACAGGCTACATGCAATCGCGCTGCACGCGAACCATGACGTCCTGTGATGTCATGTTTTCACGTGATACCATGACGTTGAGTCACGTGACATGGTGTCACGCGACACCATGGTGGTGAGCAGGGAAGTTTTCCCGCTAAATTTAGCGGAAAGATTTCCGTCACATCGTACGTGAAATACACTATCTCGACTATCCCTTTTTTCTCTGCACTACTTTACGGGGGAAGGAGAAAGAAGGGGACTCACGGCAGTACGGGGCGGTGTCAGTTGTCTTGAGGTAAAACTTGGCCGGATTTCCACTGGGCACTGTGGCTGTGCCCAGGACGGCGCACTGACTACCGTCCTCCCCACACTCCGAGCAACTGCCCCTGAGGAACTCTTCGAAGCTCGGACAGGCGAAGCCCACCAACCGACACAGGTCGGGGTCGGGATTCGTTTCGAGTTCCAGCGACGCCGTCATGAGCTGGATCGCTCGTTCGTGCTTGCAGGCGACTGTCTCGCGGATACCTGTCAGTACAATGCATGGTCTGATAGCGCTGCAGGTAAGGGCAACTGAAGCCATCTAAAATCAGGCTTGATACAACACAGCCATCTCAGTATCGGGTCTGGTCTGGAATGGTCGGGTCGGGCGGGTCGAGTCGGGTCGGGTTGGGTCGGGTCGGGTCGGGTCGGGTCGGGTCGGATCGGGTCGGGTCGGGTCGGGTCGGGTCGGGTCGGGTCGGGTCGGGTCGGGTCGAGGCAGGTGGGGTCGGGTGGAGTCAGGTAAGGTCGGGTCAGATCGGGTCACGGGGCGAGTAGCAGTTCATACGTTGCAACATCCTATTTGATGTAAATCTACAACGTGTCATATGTATTCATATGTATGCAAAGTCTAAAAAAAGAAATTTTCGGCTCGTCCTTGCAAGGTTCAAATATTAAGATAAATGCAGTGCCTTTCTGATCAAGTGCTCTCGGGTAGGCAGAGAAACCGTTATCAGTGTTTGCGAACTTTGAAGTGAGACACGAGATGATCGAGAATAAAAGTAGATCAAATGCCCATTATGGATTACTGGTTTCTATTTTTGTTTAGTTTGTGATCGATCAAATCAACACAAGTTTATACATTTATTGATGTTTTCTCATAATTACAAAAAAAAGCACCAAGCATCAGGAACAAAATTATCGTCGGAAAGAGAACAATATTGACGATGTATTACGCCAATTACTGCAATCAGTGACGTCACTATACCCGGGGTCAAATATTTGTGGCGATGGATCCAAGGCCGGAGCATGTTACTGCCGCCGCTGGATATATTTCAACCAAAATAATTTCTAAGTGTAACCAATAAAAATAAAAAATAAATATTCTTTTTAGCTTTGATTTCACAATGTTAATATGGTATTAGTCAGGGCGTGCCAAACTTATAGCATTTCTTTTTTTTTGAGCTCTTTTGAGTTTTCTTGGTATAAGTTCGCTGCAGATTCTTTGTATATATCGCGCTGCGTTATGATTTTTTATTACCAAAGTTGAACGTATCATTGATCTCAAGAGTGCAGCGCGGATGAAATTCACGTCATTTCTTTAATCAACGCCACATATATTTTTCGCTCGCTAGACAAATAAATTTCGACGAGGTGAACCACGGTGTAATTTACCGTGTAAGTCAGTCGGAGTTCTCCAGTCAAAGGGGTGGTTTGTGCTTTGAAACGGGTGAAAGGCAAGGAAATACACGCGGATGCCTGCATGCACGGCGATCGCGGTTCAGCATTCTCAACCGCGGTCCTCATACCAAAAGATGAACTGTAGCAAATGCCGTGTCCCTCACGCCAAGACCCCAACTCAAATCGAAACCCAAACAATTTCGGAACTACTTGGCTCAATAAAGCGCGATGCAAACCAACGCTTCTTTTTGCGCCTGTAGGTCGTGCGGCTGCGGATGTGACGTATTTTCGTGACGTCGCGCCACTTCTTCGCTCCTTCCGGGCGCGCACAAGAAAGTTGGTTGATTTCAACTTCTTTCTCAACGCGCACAAAAACGCGCGGTGACGTAGTAGGGCGCTCCTGCGTCCCAACCAATCGGTGGAGGGCAAGCTAGTTCCGGCTCCGCGTTTCTCGCCGTCTGGCTGCCCTCTCCTCCCCCCCTTTTATTCTCTTCCAACATGACAACGCGATCTCTCTCTCTCTCTTTCTCTCGCCGTCTGGCCGGCCAGTCTGACGCAGTTGCACTTTGCTTGTGCGCTCGTGCCTGCGTGCGCGAGCGCACAAGTTTGGACGGGCGAAACTTCGTTCGAAGTTTCGCCCGTCCAAACCAAAGCGCACGGTTCTGACTCAGAAAGCGCGCCCGGAAACAGCAAAAACGTCGGAAAATGTGTCACATCCGCAGCCGCACGACCTACAGGCGCAAAAAGAAGCGCTGGTTTGGATCGGGCTTAACATAGAGCCGCTAGCTCCGCCACCTAGCTTCCTCTTCATTGCCGCAGAAAGTATACCCTGGGTTTTTCTGGTGCCCATAAAAGCAAAGCTGAGTCTAATGTCCAACGCACTTTGACGCATTGGGTATTAAGAAAAACTTTTGGTACGCAGACAAAAGGTAAAGTTTCATAAAAAAACAAAAAAAAAAATGTCCACAAGAAAGCGTACCACAAAAGTGTAACGCCTAATTCCCACGCTAAATGTAGCGGAAATACTTGAATTAGTGTGTAATTAAAGTTTCTCTGCTAACACCAATTCAAAATTTCCCTACACCCATTCACGCTTTCCCGTGTTAGACCCTTGTGTTACACTTTGTTTCGGTCATTTATTTTATACGCTGAGCGTATCCTGTAGTTCAGCATACAGGATACGCTGAGCGTATCCTGTATGCTGAAGCAGGATACGCTGAGCGTATCCTGCTTCAGCACACTCTACACCAACTCAACATTGTGACGTCACACCGCTGCAGCGGCGCTGCTCTCGACACTGCGCATGCGCAGACGGTTTACGCGAATCTGGATTCTGCGCACGCGCAGTGCCCCCCCCCCCCCCCCCCCCCCGGTCTCTTTTTGGTGGATGGATAGATGGATGGATGGTAATAGCCTTTGTAACAGGCGGTAGCTTGCGCCACCTAGCCCAAGTCCCAAAAAAATATGGGCAAACGCGGGCTTGTTGGTAGACGGCGCCCGCCTCCTCCTTTCCTATATGCTCTCCGCTTTTTAGCTTGCCCCAGCTTGGCTCCACTCGCAGCTTAGGAGAGGGGAGCACTAAGAGGATTATCTTCCCTGCAGAAAACCGAAGTTGGTGCGTCGGCCTTTAAGTTAATCAGAATGCGGGGTTATTAGGGTTTCACCTTGCCAGGCGCCGTGCTTGAAGGATATGGTGCGAATGTCCGAATCGCACCCCGGCTGCCGAGCTCCGCCGTTCGGGTAGATGTCCACCTTTCCCACGGGGTCGATCATTCCGAGCCCTAAATTAAATATATTGATAACCCTTTGGCGATCGAATTTACAAAAGAAAAAAAGGAAAACAATTTGTTCTAGTGGTCCCGTCCTGTTTTGAAAGAAATATTATGAAGAAACAGTCAATAGACCATTTTCCTTGCAAGCGCCACCAGGTGGTGCTCCAGTTTTTGACATCCCAGGGAACTTCCGGTTAGCAAAAATAATGAGCAAACCAACCTTAACACCGCTGCTTGAAAGGTCAATGAAACATGTAACCACGAATCATCCAGTTGAACGCCAAAAGAACCAAGACGCGCGAGATCTCTTCCAACAGATCGAAAGCAATGTACGCCGCAAAAAGAAAACAATGTCTCCTTTTCCGTAAAGGATAACCACAATTGCTGCAATCTCAAAGACGTGAACATAAAACTTGATTCATTGGCTGATTGATTGGCTGATTAATTGATGGGTTAACCGATTGGTTGATTGATCGATTAATCATTCCGATTACTCGCCGAGCTGCCTCCTTAGATTGCAGCATATTGGCTCTCTCTCATGTGCTTGGAGGGGAAAATATAGGCGCAGTAGATTTTTTAGAGCGTATGGGTAAAGCATGCACATTTGTTCGCTAAAGTGCGTTAGTACAGACGCGGGCATATGCTTAAAGTTTTTTAAGAAAGTTTTTTTGCAGAAATATGCGGAATTTGCGAGACATGGTATATTATACAATGAATGTCACCATAACATGTCTAGGATATTTAATTACTGGGACGTAGAGGTGTATGGAAGCCCGAAGATTGTAACTGTTTATGCGGAGCGCAAGTTTGTCTGCTTCTTGCAAACGGGTTGCGATGATGTGAAAACGTCGTGCTCCTATTGGTTGATTGAAACACAAAAAAAAAAATAGTTGGTAGTATACTCAAGGCATCTAGCATTGAGTTCTATACCCACTGTCTTTTCAATAAAAGCCAATCAGTGCTCGGCGTCGTTCTGACGTCATCGCAACTCCTGCGGAAAAAGCAGACGACTTGGTCTCCCCATTGATTCGAACCTTCAACCTATGTAAAAACATGCAATCTTGAATGTAAGCTGCACGATTGTAGTTCGACTAGAATGAAATTATATTCACAATAGCAACATTGCAACGAAAAGGTCTGCCGTTGAAAGGACGTTTCGTGAAAATATCGAAGGAAACAGGGCCGGCTTGCCAAAAAGTGCGTCTCAGCTGAGAATGCATGGTAAAAGAAAGCATTGCCAAAGGCAGCGCACGAGCTGAGCGGGTCTCAAACTGCGCCTCAAGGCTCTAGCGCACCCTAGCCTTTGCAGTGCTTTCTTTCACCTAGTCTCAGCTGAGACGCTCTTCTAGCGAGCCGGCTCAAATTTATAACCAGAAGTTATAAATCTAAAGAAAATTATGTGCAATTTAGCAGGGAGTAATCACTGGCGGCCATAACTCTGCGCGCCAGTGCTGTGCACGTGCCGATAGTGAGCTATACCACAGTTCTTTTTCAACGTGCATTTGACACCATCAAGATGGCCGGTTTAACAGCCTAATAATGTGAGCTCGTCCCGAGCATGCGCTCAAAACATCGTGCTCAAATGTGGTGTCCAGCGAATACCCCCTACAAACTTTTGTCAAGTCAAAGTAAAAAATAAAGAATTGAAAATATATAAAATACTTTTGGGCTATTAGGACGATCGATGAAACGAAAACAGAAAAGGTAGAGAAGAAAATCGATCTGACTTTTTTCTTATTCTTCTGACGATGCCAGCTGAACGTAGGAAGCTGCACGAAGAGAAAGAAAGAGAGAGAAAGGGAAAAACACACCTTCTCTCTTTCTCTTCGTGTATACCTTCCTATGCTCAGCTGGCATCTCCAGAAGCATGAATCACCAACTAGCTCTGCTACAAGCAGTCAAGACATTGGTGCTTACTTGCTCGTATATGGCCAATCAAATTTCCACACAAAATACAAAAACATTTTTAAATTTAGTATCGCTAAAGGTTGAACCCTGTTTTGAACAAATAAAAAAAAATTGTTTTCATGTTTTGAACGGATTGGAGCAAGTGATTTCATCGATATTTTCACGAAAATCGAATCCGCCACGCAGCTGATCTCTCTGAAGGGAAATTACAGTGCCGTAGCATGCCAAGCTAAGTTTTGCTATTTATTTAGAGCGGGTTACATTCATCTGACCCACGCGGTAGTCATCCTCGGTTTCGTAATGACGCTAGTTCTCCGAACGTCGTTGGGTATAGAACCCTCGTTCGGCAAACGTCGTTAGTTTAGCAGGACTTGTTTGTTGGGCTATCTGGTCAAACTTGTAAGCGCAAACACAGAGATCGAACACAATGACGAGCGCGTGTCCTTCTCCACTCATTCGTGTTCGTCCTCTGGGTTTGCGCATACAAGTTTACTCAGAACGTCGTTTGGTAGGACCCAATCGTTCGCCAATCGTTGTTGGCTCTAACGTTTGTTGCCAGTCATGAGCAAGGCGTCTGTGACGTCACGCCGTAGCGTGGCGCTGCTGTCGCGTCGGCGCCAGAGCCGTTTATTCTGAGAGAGTTCGGACAATGGGCGGAGCTTGTGGCCCGCCAGAACGAGCGGATTTCGCAATAACACAAAATGGCGTTACTTCTTTGTCTTGTTTATTCCTGAGATATCGCGTAGTGTTCCTACGAGTCAGAACCACAAAACGGCGGAGGGAAGTATTCATTCCCCCGGTCGTCAGACTTCGCTGCTGTGGTTGCCAGGCTGTCAAAATCTCGTTAAGAAGGCCAAACCCCCCCCAGTACAAATGGCTCTGCTCGGCGCATGCGCGAGCAGGCGCTTGACTTCACCTGAATTTGGTTGTTGCTCATACGCAGTGCCCACACTTGGTCAGGGAAAATGCAGGCTTGTTGTCTGAACAGCGTGTTGATGACCAATTGAGTATTTTGGAGTGCCCAATCGTTAAATGCGCTTTTTTTTAATAGCTGCTCAATCTAAACATTTTTTCGGAACACCCAGGCTTCCCTATTGAAAAACCTCATTTGTATGAGAAATTTCTGTGTCCAATAAACGCATATGGATCATAAAATATATATAAGAACATATAAGACCCATATAAGAACATAAGATATAAGAACATATAAGAACCATATAGGACACCTGTGAGAAGTTTCTTATAAGTTTCTTATATGGTTCTTATATATGTTCTTATACTGTATATCTTATAGTTCTTATGTGGTTATCATATGTTCTTATATATCGTGTATGATTCATATGTGTTTATTGGACACAAGAAATTTCTCATAGAAATGGCGTTTTCACTACGGTTTAGTCTATTCGGCACGCTATTTAATATTTTTAAATTTACACAGATATTCAGAAAACGGCAGACGAAAGTGATGCCAAAACCAGCATTAAGCTTTTCCCGCACTTTCAAGTGGGGTGACGTCACATATTGTATAACCTGGGAGCGGAGCCGGCACCATAAGCAAAAGAGTAGTTACAATAATAGTGACTTTTAGCAAACCGTTACCGTGCTCCGCGTAGCGCACTATCGGAGCGTTTGAAGCATGCTTTTAAGCTCGAGCCCGGATGATACCGTGACCGGTGGCTTCAAAGGTTCCGGTAGTGCGGTACGCGGAACACAATAACGAATTGCTAAACTTTTTTTTTTTTTTTTGGCGTAAAATATAGGTCATTACCGTTTGCTTTCGTTTTCTTACGTTATCCGTAAGTCCCCAAAACATTCGTTTCTCGAATGTCGCGTGCTATCTCTTTGAACTGGTGGCCACGTTTAACGTGAAGCAGATATCTCCCGGTGACTTGTGGCATAAGCAGACGTAAGCTTTTGTGACGTAACGTAGCGTAAAAAATACGGGGCTTTGTGAACCAGCATTTAGGGTGGCTCCCTATTACGCCAAACCTGAGGCTGCTGCTGAGATCAAGTGTGCTTAGGAAAATCACGCCATCAACTTGCCTTCGAAGGACATCGCGAAACGAGAGCCATCCGTGTGTACGGCGTCCACGTAGAGGGCGTCTCCTTCGTCGAGACGGACGTGGGTCGGCATTCCTTGGAAGAATGGTTCGGCAGGGTCCAGGCCTGGCGAGCAGTGTGGATGAACTCGAGATAAACACGCAATAACGAATTTTTATTTTCCTACAGAAACCCTCAATAAAAACTGGCGGTAACACAAAAGAAAAGTGTCGTGTGTATGTCGTGTGTATGAAATTTGGAGAGTGACGGTGATCAGCTCCAATGAATGGCCGTCTGGAGTTTATACTGTAGATGAGAATCAACTGTTTGAAACTTAATATAATTCTATAATTCTCCCTCCCCCCATTGGACGCTGAAAAACCGTCTGTAGTATTCCTTAAATAAATCAATAGTAATTAAATCTGGCCTACGCACTACCACTGCTAGCCTGGGGCCTTTGAAGTGCATCGAGCAGTAGTGATACACGACCGCACGCCGGTACGATGCTCATTCAGATCGAAACGGGCAGGGCAGCCCCATCAGATACACCAAGGTATCAAAAATGTCAAAACTATTGAGCCTGTTTGTTTCCGACATACAAAAAGGCCTATAGCTCCATATCTGTCTTACAAATACATTCATTTCTCACTTTTAAAGGAGGCAATTCGTTCCGTTCGGTATCTCCACAAGAACAAGTGTGCCATCTATGTGGCACTTTGCTGTACCCTTAAAGCCGGGGTCACACTGCTTATGCATAACGAAAGAGAGACTGCATACAGATTCGAACGCGAGTCCCCGCGATATCCGTCCTTCAAATGCCGCATGGCAATGAGTTCAAGCAGGAAATTGGCACGCGGCATTTGAACCACGGATATTCCGGCGACTTGTATTTGCAGACTCGCTTTTGTATGATGTATAAGCAGTGTGCCCCCGGCTATTCGCTGAGAGAAGCTTACCAGGGGCACTTCTGTTTTCCTCACTTTTTGTAGCGCATGCACGTGCTATTCACGCGGTTATGTTTTCATTTTCATAGTGCGTAGAAGCTTGGCATTGCACGTGCATGCACCAGCAGGATCGGTCAACGTTGGGATCGGCGGCCGAGTGGGCTAGCGCACACCAGCTCGGAGCGCGTGAAGCGAAAGCTCGCGCTGCAGGACCCAGGGATCCTGTGTTCAATTCTCCTGGGTTCGAGCCCCACCCCTGCCCGTTTCGATCTGTATGAGCATCGTATACCGGCGTGCGGTCGTGTATCACTACTGCGTGATGCACGTTAAAGACCCCAGGCTAGCGGTTGTACCGCACTGGCTGAATTTCTCATCTACAGCTGGGAGACTCGTCGCCCCTGTGAGGCAGAACAAGTTCTAGGCTGTATAAACAGACACACAACCCAATTTTTTGGGTTCAATTCCTATTCCTGCCCGTTTCGGTCTGTGGATGAGCATCGTACCGTCGTGCAGTCGTGTACCACTACTACGGGGTGCTCGTTAAAAACCCCAGACTAGCAGTCGTACTGCACTGACTAAATTGCTTATCTACAGTGGGTAACAATGTCGCCATGTTTTGGCAGACTAACCTCCTGTTGTATAAACAACTAGCGACTAATTTGACTTTTGATTTTAAGCAGAGGAAGTTGAAGTATCTTCACCCTGAGTTGTGAAAAAAAAAAATCAACCAGGCGGCGATAGCCAAACTTGTCGCCGCGAATAGAGCCTGGCGCAGCTGAAAACCCATAGGAGAGGGGGGCACCATGCCTGCAAACACGTGCAGTGTGCGCGTGAAGATAGCTTTGGCAAGCCTGAAGTTGCACGGGCTTTTACGCACGAGCATAGACATGGCAGCGGCTTCTCGCCTTGCTTGCAATCGTCTGTATACACAAAAGTATTTGCAGCTGCATTTCGATCTGTCAATCTACTTCCTGGCACGCGTCGACGCGCACTTAGCTTTTTAAGATCGCCTAAATATGGCGATAACTCACTCTGCTGGTCCTAAGCATCCTAGAAATCCCTAAATCATGATGACACGCGACCGAGTTCCTTATTAAAAAAAGCAATCAAAGATCGCAACACACCGAGGTCATCTTCGGCGAAAAGAGGAGCATGTTCCGAAACTAGGACCACTGTCAGCCAATAGCAAGCGTAGCATACTCGTGCCTCCGACCGGTGGAACCGCGGAGTGATACCTCGAATGCGTGCGGGCTTCGTTGCCCATACAGCCAGAACTACTATGACCAAAAAAAAAAACATGAAAAAAGAAAAGGTCACCAGAAAGTTTGCGGCTTTTCTATTGACAACATGACTACAGAAAGTTACACTGAATATTTTAAATATGAAGTAAACAGAGCATCTGGGCCCGTTTGCTCGAAGCGCTAACCGCGGCTAAAGTGAGCCGCAGTACTTAGGAGAGGGATTTTTTTAAATTACGTGACTGGCTCGGTAGGGATGCGGGGAAACATGGCGGTGCCCCAGTGAGTGAGCGCCGCTCACTTTGGAATTAATATGTCGTTGTGGTTGCAATATCGGGCGCGTTAGTCAGCAACGAATGGAGCAGGAGGCTTTCGCTTGGCTTTACTTCACTTAAACCGCAAAGCATGGGCAATGAAATCGCCGCATTTTTTAGATAGTCTTTCGATTCTGGGCATTCCTAAGCCTAAATGAACGCGATAATTGTCGGCATGGCAACGTCTTTGGAAAGCAGATTGACTTGACTCAATTGGCCGGGTATTAATGCGGAGGGCAAGTTCATCTGCTTGTTGTTGTTGAAGCGATGTTTATTAGGAAATCGACGTTGTTGTTAGTTACTCTCTGGGCGCACTTGTCACTGTCGATGGGAAAGGGAATTAAGGGAAAAAGAGATAGAGAAGGAGAGATGGGGAAGGGGGAAAAGGATTTCTTCAGAGTGTTGACTCGCGACTCCTGGAACTCCCGAAAACCTCTGGATGTAAGATCTCCGAGAGCCCCAGGAGCCGCAAGCAACCCAGATCTCTTGAAAGATAGAGGATCTCGAGGAGTTCCGCGCTCCTCAGGAAGCTTGAGTACCGGTGCCCTTAGAACTGCCTGAGATGAAAACGAGCTATTTCCTAGAATTGTTTTATGTTCCTTACCCGACCTAATCATGTTAAATTGCAACTGTATACTAATGTGTGGAGCTGTATCGAATGAGTGAATCTGATTGACCAGAAAGTGTTTTGTTACTGTGTGTGAGTGTTTTGTGAGTCCGATGCTGCCATCATTTAAAGGGGGCCGAGGGCCCCACAAGCTGCGTTTGTAGCTTTTTTCCTCGGCCTCCTCCATTCTGTATGAAATGGAAAACCAATAAAGAAAGAAAGAAAGGAAGAAAGAGTGCCTTGTCCGTAGTAGCTCGTGAGGCTCTTGGACGCAGGAGTTCTTCCAAGTTGGTACTAGGTAGCCCTAGGCGGGAAAAAGCATCACGGAGGTTGGTCCGCTCCTCTTCGTGATCACTGCAGTGCAGGAGGAGATGTTCGGCGTCGGCCGTTTCCTCGCAGGTCTGGCATATGGGGTCAACACTGAGTCTGAAGCGACTTATCCACGCCGGGCTGAAGGCGCTTCCGGTCCGTAATCCGTGCATTACTGCGGCAGTTTGGCGGTCGAAGCCGCGCGGTACCCGAGCTGGGAAGGCACCCGCCACCACTACGGGGTCCGGGTGCTGTAGGGCGATGGCTCTTCTCACAAGGAGCTTTGCGTCTGAGAAGCGGGGAACGGTTGAAAGCGGGCACTCGGGGTCCTTGTGAGCCCGCACCGCTAGAAAATCAACGACTTCATTGCCTCTAATGCCACAGTGGCTCGGGAGCCATTGGAAGGCAATGTTGTTGCCTTCTTGCTGAAGCTCGACCGCATCCTGCGCGATTGAACGGGCCAGGGGCGTTGCCCGTTCGAGCCTAGATAGCAGCTCGAGGGCTGATCTTGAGTCACTCAGGATGACCCAGCGTAAAGCCTGTGTGCAGCCTGTCCGAATACCCCAGAGGGCGAGCCGTACGGCTGCTAGCTCTGCCGTGGTGGAGGATGCCTGGTGATCCAGGCGCTCACTGGTACCCACAGCTGCTGCCTCGAAGAAAGCCGCTGCTGTTGCTGTGCCTCCGGAGGGGTCCACCGATCCGTCGGTGTACACTCGGGTCGACCCATCGTACTGGGTAACTAAGTGGTCTTCCGTGAGCTGCCTTGCTACGACCACTGCTACGTTCTTCTTGGACCGCAGTCCAGGGATATGTAGGCTGATCCGCAGGGGGTGGGGATCTTTGTGCAGCTCTGGGAGTGGAGCGAGTGGTCCTGGTGTGCCAGCTATGTCACCAAGAGTGCAGAGGTGCGCTTCTAGTCTTGATTCAGCGCGCTCGGCGATCCTCATTAGGAGCGTGATGGTCGAGTAGCAGTTGCTCATTCGAGTCAGATGACCCAGCGCCCGTTCTTGCATGATGTTCTCTACAGAGTTAATCCTGGATTCTGTGAGCGTATGTCGAGACGAGGCTGTGCGGGGAACTCCGAGGCAAATCCTGAGTGCCACGCGTTGCGCTTGTTCAAGGTTTTTGAGCTGGTTGGCACTCAGTGTGGCGAAAGGTAGGGCGTACAATGGGCGGGCCAGTATGAGCCCCCTATACAGTTGCAGCATCATGTGAGATGAGGTTCCCCAAGTAGTTCCGCCGAGCATCCGGAGGATGTTTGTATGGGTTCGCATCTTTTGAAGAACTTCCCTCATTGCTGGGCCCCAGGATAGCCTTGAGTCCAACGTGACGCCAAGATATGTGGCCGTTTTCGCCAGTTTCACTGGAGTGTTCCCAATGCATAGTGTGGGCATGAACTTGCTTGGCCTCTTTGGAGCGTATACAGCGCAATCGTTTTTTCGGCTGATATTGCCAAGCCCAGTTGGTGGAGACGATACACTGCATTTGTCAGGGCTCGCTGGAGAGCGCATACCATACGTTGCCTTCTGTAGCTGGGGGCAGTGGACCAGAGTGCCACGTCTGCATAGACGGCCATGCTGATAGGGTACGCCGGCTCTTCTCCAACCCTTGCCGCCGCTGGGAGTGACGCGATGGCCAGAGCAAAGAGTAGCGGGCTAACAACGCTCCCTTGGGGAACACCTCGGATGATTTTCCGGGGGTTGCTCACCGCGTTGCCTGCCTTTACACACATGGTGCGTTCACTAAGAAACGCACAAATGTATTTCAGTGGACGTCTGTTCACCCCGATACGGCGTAGAGCTGATATGACGGCCTTGTGGGGGAGGGCATCAAACGCTTTGCGGACGTCCAGGAAGACGGCCACCGCAGACCAACCCTGCGCTTTTGCCTCTTCTAGTGAGCTGACGATATCTCCCATTGCATCTACTGTGCTTCGATGGTGCCGGAATCCCGAAAAACAGTCCAATAAAGCCCTTGCCCCTTCTAGGTGGTAAACAAGACGGCGTAGCACCATACGCTCCATCACTTTCCCGAGGCATGATGTCAAGGAGATAGGCCTGTATGAGCTTAGCTGGTCTTGGGGCTTGCCGGGCTTCAGCAGTGGTATCATTGTTGCTACCCTCCAGGCGTCTGGCAGCTTAGCTGTCCTCCAGACTTTGTTGATGAGAGCTAGCATCGCTGGGAGTGCCAACTCGTTGACGTTTCTCAGGGCCTGGTTGGTGACTCCATCTGGTCCTGGTGACGCGCGGTGTCTGGGAAGGGAATCAAGGACGTACTGCAGCTCGTGCAGAGTAAAGTCGGTGTCCGGTTGTTGCATCAGAGGTGCCGTGGGATGACGGAACTTGTCCCAATTCTCGGGGGGTGGTCCCACTCTCGGTACCAGCGGAACTTTAGTGAAAGTATCCGCGAGGAGTTCTACCATGTCCGTTGGTCTGAGGTTCATGGCCACGGCCATTCCTAGGACAGGGTTTCGGGGTATCGGGCGGCCCGCCAGTGTTCTCGACATCCTCCAAGCCCGGCTTCCTCCGGATGGCCTGTGTAGAGTACTACACTTGAGACGCCATTGTCGGCGCGCCAGTTTCTTTCCGTGTTTCCTGAATCTGGCATCCAGTCGCCTATAGGCCAGGATATCCTCCGGTTTTCCGGTGACCCATGACTTTCGCTGGGCTCGCCGTCTTCTCGCTCGGAGTTTAAGCCATTCGAGGTCAGGGTTAGGACGTGTTAATGGCACGCTGACTTCACGGGTGGCTTCTTTGAGGACGCGCGACAGTGTTTCTGAATTGAAGGGAAATCCCCCCCCTAGTGCTTCTCCAAGCAGTGTCCTGTAGTGGTCCCAGTCGCCTATCTGGCAAGTCCTAAGGGGGACTTTCGGCGGTCTTCCAATGACAATTGGAAGGTGATCACTCCCCCAGCTGTCCGCCTGAGGGGTTGCACTGAGCCTCAGGGACCAAGTTGTGAAGGTGAGATCAATCACGCTTCCCGTCACTCCAGGGCGGATAAACGTCTGGCTCCCACTTGTGATGTTCCTCAGGTCAAGTGCTTCGACCGTTGCCTGTAGCTCCCGCCCCCGTGGGGAGTCTTGCTTGTCTCCCCAAGACTGCGAGGGCGCATTGAAGTCTCCGGCTACTATAAGGTCTCCCTTGGCTCGGACTCGAATGTCCGCAAGTACATGGGTGTCCCAGGGTGCGTTAGGGGCCACGTATACCGAGACGATGGTGAGTGGACGTCTTCTCCATTCCACCGTCACCGCCACGAACTCCGCGCTCTCAGTGCATAAATCATTGAGGTCCACCTCACTTTGTGGCAACTCTCGACGCACTAGTAGTGCTGCCCGCGGAAACCCTCTTGCCACATGTGGTTTGCTGGCGTACACTACATGATCCGCAATGCGCATGTCGCCGGCTGACATTCTTGGTTCTTGGAGAGCTACTGCATTGTAGGCGTTGTCCAATAGGTGTTTGCGGAGCTCAGGGAGTCGCGTTTTTAATCCGTTACAGTTCCATTGAAAAACTGAGCAGGAGAGGGGTTGAAGATGCTTGGTGGTCCTCTTATTAATGTCTCCCATCGTGGATGAGTTGGTGTGGGCAGGCGAATGGTGAAAAATTGCTGTCCTGCAGCACTGAGATCTGTGATTCATACTAGTGTATGAGGTGTTTGTGCCTTAAATTGTCTGATGAGAGCGTTTTACGAAGCGTATACCATATAAATTCGCAGAGGGCTTGTGATGAACAGGGTTCCTTCCACTCCATTGCAACAGACTCAGTTTCAATATGATCTGACTCATCTGTTCGATGCCATTCAGCTTTTGAGTTACAGTAAAGAAAATATCTGTACTGACAAGTGAGGCTTTCTTGGAAACGTTCTAGCATAGCATTGCAATAATGGGTTCTAATGTGAGAACGGCTTTGATCACTTGATGAAGTGTTGATGTCTGTGACGTTGTGGCCAGTATCTTGCGAAGAGCAGTGAACATAAGTGGGATTATGGCTTTAAACACAGAGTCAGTCTTGTTCCACTTTCTTGGTTGGGTCCCGTCATGTGCACGTTGGAGGTCTTATGTGAAGTGATGTTTTTGATGTGTGGTTTGTCCCAAAACGAAGGTTTCCTAGAAACTGGTACTGTAGTTGTTGCGGTACATTTATCGGTGACCAGATTTGCAGGCGTGCTCTCTACGTCTTCGAGAGGGGGAAGGTCTTGAGCCGTCAGAGGCAGAGTATTGTTGGCGGAGGCGCTCGATTCTTGTATGTTGTTTGAATCCGTAGTTTGGTTTGTCTGTCTTTTTGCATGCACAGCACTTTTTGCCTCACGAAATGTGGTGTTATGCTCTAACTTGTACCTCGCTACTTCTGCCTCCCTTGCCCTCACTGGGCACTCAGGTGCGTTGGAGGCGTGATTTCCATGAAAGTTGACGCAGCAGGGGTTGGCTTCGCACTTGTCTTTGTGGCATTGTCCACACCGAGAACATAACTGGGTTTCTTCTGCGCAGGCAGCTGTGATGTGGCCGAATTTGTGACACCTGTAGCACTGTAAGGGGCGTGCTCGGTAGGGAATTACTTCCGTTCTTACAAGACCGACATTGACATGTTGAAGAGTTACTTTTGTTGCGAACGACACTCGCACAACGGGTGATGTCTTGCCAAGGCGTTTCACTTCCGTTATGGAGGCGGTTGACTGTAGTCGCGCTTTTATGTCGGTCTCTGTGCAGTCGGGGTCGATGTCTCGAAGGACGCCATAGCAATTTGTGCGGTCGCTAGGTAGAAAAGCACGCACCGGCAGTGCGCATAGCTTGGTTAGCTTCAGGAGTTCGGCTTTGAGTGCAGGCCTTTTAACGTCAACCGCAACGATATTACGAGCTTTGTTGATACGAACTACACTAACCATGTCTGGTGCGACGTTGTTCAGGTAGTCAGTCAGTTTAAATTTGCTGAGCGATGCAACCTTGCTGGTGTCAGTTGGCATGTACAGTACTGTGAATCCGACTTGTAGGTTGGTCTTCTCTTTAGAATGCGATGCTGAGCTCTGGCTTGTCTTTCGTCTTTTCTTTCCATGAACGACCTCGTAGTCACCGTCGTCGGAGTGCAACTCGTCGTTAGTAGACACGATTGTCGATGAGGAGCTGCTCATTGTGTCAGCGGCGCAGTGTATGGGTGGAATCTCATAGCCGTCTTTGATGATCGTCGATGTGCTTGCCTGTGCTTCATCCATGTCAATGGACATGAGAGCGTTCGATGACTCGATGTCCGAGGTCATATTTGTTGATGTCCTGGCCTCCCCTCAGGAGGTCCTTGGCGCACGAAGATCCTATGTCGTTCTGTTAGTTGTTAACCGCCGAATGTGCTGTATAAACACGCAATTTATCGGCTACGTAAGGAAAATTCAGAGACACGAAAAGGGTTACCAGCAGCAGTGTCGTCGTCGTCTTCTTTTTCCGGCTCAAAATCGTTCGTCTGCTTCTTGCGCAGGGGGTAGCGGTGACGTCAGAACGCCGAGCCCTGATTGGCTGATCGCGACCCCCCTATCTGAGCGTCGTCTGCTCCTTTGCAACGTCGTCTGCTCGCAACGTCGTCTGCGTCTGTCTTGCCTTTCCTGCGACTTTCGGAAGTGCAGAGGCCAGATTCACGAAACGATCTTACGCCAAAAATGTGCGTAAGACAAAACTTAAGAACAAATTCGCATTCACGAAACGAAATTTTCGTAAGTTTTGCGCAGGTTACGACGAAATCCTACGACAGCTCCGAAGCTGTCTTACGAACTTCTTACGATCAAATCAGCATGGCCGACAACGTCGCGGTCGCGACGACCCACGGACGTTTATTTTTCTACGTGGGCTTCTGACGCGTCCCGACTTCAAGCAGCAAGAAAAAAGTAAAAAGTACTTGAAACAGACCACGACGAACAAGAACGCTGGATCCACAAACACCCGGGAAAAGCTCCAACGGCCACGATTCCACCGAACGCGACCAAACGAGCTGGGCAGTTAGGCCTAGCAGGCACTCCGCGACTCGACGACCGTCTGCCCACGACCGGTTGGCGTGCTGAATGGAATATGCCCGCTTGACCCATGTGAACCCTTCCCGTATTATACTTTGATCGCTGACCTCAATTTTAGATTAAGAGGTCAATTTCTTCCTCTTGTTATCTCCTTGTTTCCCGAGGCAACAGTGACTCTCACTGGTGGAAAAGCGGTGAATCTCCGACAGACGCGGGAAAGGTAAAGCAGCTAGCCATCGCTTTGACTAGCAGACGTAAAGCAGACGACGTTAACTGCGCCAACCCGCCGACGCCGTTAAAGAGGGAGGGGTCTCGCCGCACACGAAAGGAGGGGAAAAGTGTTTGGGAGGGAACTTGCGGACACTAATTACACACTCAATCTCGGTTCTAAGCAAACAAACCTCGGCGCCTCGGGACACCTCGCCAGTGAGTCCTTTGACTTCCCTCCTTGATGCGCGTCTGCTAGTTGTTAGACAAAAACAACATACCGATCGAGTTATTTCGTCTGCCCTCTCTTAAAGACGAAGTCGAGTTTGCTCCGAAAGTCGCAGGAAAGGTAAGACAGACGCAGACGACGTTGCTAGCAGAGGACGTTGAAAAGGAGCAGACGACGTTGCAAAGGAGCAGACGACGCTCAGATAGGGAGTCGCGATTAGCCAATCAGGGCTCGCCGTCCTGACGTCACCGCTACTTCCTTTCTCATGCGCAGAAGACGAAAATGAGCCCACTTGCGAGGCGTATAGCACACAAAAGCAGACAGCGTCCCAACAGACTTCTAAATTATCCAAGCATCGCGAGGAGAACGCTGGAAGTGTAATTCTACGGTCCACGCGCGCTGGCCTTCCTCTTATAAGGATTTTTTACTTCGAATCTTATAAAAGATTCGAAGTAAAAAATCATAATAAGGCTTTAACGAATGCGCGTGCAAGGCAAAATTTGTTTTATACTTTTTGCTTTAGAACGGTTACTACTGCAGACGCCAGCACGTGCGACGCGTGCAACTACAGTCGTAGCATGCACCTCGGTGCTTGGATGATTTATGGCGAATTCCACTGGGCGTTTTGGAGCGCGCCGGGATCAGTTGACCAGATCCGGATTGGAGCACAAGATCCGAACGGGGTCGCGCCGCCTACGGATCCTCAGTGGAACATGACCACTGCTCCGGGATCGGCGAATGCCTTCCCGTCATTCAACTGCCCGGGAGCCCCCTTTTCGCGGCCGCCGCGGTCGTTTCGAAGACGTTTTCGCTACGCGGAGCTAGCACGTGTTCGACGCACGAGTGGCAGGAATGGCTCAGGCGCTTCTAGCAACGATTGCCGAAATGCCCGTAGCGCCGGGAAATACCTTCTGTTCTCCTTCCTGGAAAACGAACCGGCAGTCGAGCCAATTGGTAAGCAAGCGGCCATTAGGAATTCTTCTGATGTCGAGACAATCTAGGAGCCCAGCCCGTGACGTGCCTCTTCTTCTTCTGAGGCGAGATGGGCGAGATCAGGCGAGATGCTCCACGAGAAAGGAAGTCACGTGTGTGCGCCGAGGGCTCCGAAATCGTGGGAGCGACTTTTCTCGTGGCGAATTCCACGGGTCGTTTTGGAGCGCGCCAGGATCAATTTTCCCGGAGCGAGCCTATTTGGGCGATCGGGATCGAGACGAACTTGTTCCACTCGTCGTTTTGGATTAGCTCCCGCTCCAGATCTCGATCTGGATCCGAGAAAAGTCGCTCCCCCGATTTCGGCGGATTCAACCGGAAGCCAGCCGGGTCAACCCTCGGCGCACACACGTGACTTCCTTTCTCGCGGGCATCTCGCCTGATCTCGCCTCAAAAGAAATGGTAATGGCCGCTTGCTTACCCCTTGGCTCGACAGCCGGTTTGTTTTCCAGGAAGGAGAAAAGAAGAGAAAAGTTTCGCCGCGCTACGGGCATTCCGGCAATCTTTGCTAGACGCTCCTGAGCCATTCCTGCCGCTCGTGCGTCGAACACGTGTTAGCGCCGCGATCTCGTAGACGTTGATGCTTGGAACTTGGAACCAGCCGCTACCAGACACCTGATTTGTTAAAAAAAAAAAAAAAAACCAGGACGTTTTGGGGGAAGGAATCGATCACATAGCAAGCGGTAGACAAGTAGACAGCGTTGAAAACTATTTATTCCAAATGGTGGATACTTGGGCTAGTTGGTGATTGTTATGAAGGCCGATGGTGCCGGTGTCGCAGTTTTGAAGCACTGTCAGTTCAGCTCAACACCACGTTACAAAAGACGGTTTGGGGTACTGCCGGTGCTAACGCAATTTTACAGCAGAAATAGGAATTGCATGAAAGAACCGGACAGAAACACTTCATACGGTGGCGTAAATGCCGAACATATATCAGCGATGTCACTTTCCTCGGTTAGGGCTATCTGCTTTGTCAGCGAATGAAGAACATCTTGATAAAATAAAAAGCGGAAAATACTCCCCGTGTCAAGTTTTCTAATTACAGCCAATGGTTGATGTCGTACCGTAGTAATTCCCGGCCCTTCGGACGCACTAGCGCTTTGTAGAGTCACATTTCCAGCGATTCCGCGCCGCACACGAACGAAGGTAAACAATCAAGATGGCGGAGTGGTCCGCCTGTTGTCCTCGCCGTCAGCACGGTGTGACAGGGTTGTCGGGCAACAAATCGGGCAACACTCTTGCCGGGCGGCAACAACATGTTGCCCGACTGTTGTTGAACACGTGTTAGCACCGCGATGGCGAAAACGTCTTCAAAACGACCGCGGCGGCCACGGAAAGGGGATTCCCCGGCAGTCGAATGACATGAAGGCAAATGCCGATCCCGGAGCAGTGGTCATGTTCCACATGGGGATCCATCGCCGGCGCGACCCCGTTCGGATTGTGAGCTCCATTCCGAATCTGGTCAACTGATCCCGGCGCGCTCCAAAACGCCCAGTGGAATTCGCCATCGGATCCAGATCAAGATCTGGAGCGGGAGCTAATCCAAAACGACCAGTGAAACATGTCGGTCTCAATCCCGATCCCCCAGTGAAATAGGCTCGCTCCAGAAAAGTCGATCCCGGCGCGCTCCAAAACGACCAGTGGAATTCGCCATTAGAAAAAAGGTCTGTTGGGACGCTGTCTGCTTTTGTGTGCTAGCAACAATCTGCTTTCCAAAGACGTTGCCATGCCGACAATTATCGCGTTAATTTAGGCTTAGGAATGCCCAGAATCGAAACACTACCTAAAAAATGAGGCGATGTCATTGCCCATGCTTTGCGGTTTAAGTGAGGTAAGGCAAAGCGAAAGCCTCCTGCCTTATTCGTTGCTGACTAACGCGCCCGATATTGCAGCTACACCGACATATTAGTTCCAAAGCGACCGGCGCTCACTCACTGGGGCACCGCCATGTTTTCCCGCATCCCTACCGAGCCTCAGTCAGGTGATTTCAAAATCCCTCTCCTAGGATCTGCGGCTAACTTTAGCCGCGGTTAGTGCTTCGAGCAAACGGGCCCTGGAGTCTTTCTGGTGACGCTGTCAACAGCAAGTGAGCAAAAAAATAAAATCAACGCAGAATTAACAAAAAATTAACAGCTTTTTTTATACAAGGCTGCAGGAGTTTAACAAAAAAATTCAACACAAATTCGACAACAAGAAGTCAAAGGCAAAGAAAGTAATCGGAGTGAACAAGAAGTCAACTAGTTTTCAATAGAGTCAAAAATAATTTTTACAGGGGAACTCCCACTGGGGGGGGGGGGGGGGGAGGGGGGGGGGGGGGGTTGCACGCGACGCTCGCGACGGAAAGTACCGAAATCTGAGTCTGTTTTAATGCACTTCTGCATTACAACAACTCTAGGCTTAGTTTTACGTTGCAACAAACATATAAGAAACTTTGTGATAGGCTGATGGTCATAGTCAAACGTATAAAAACCCGAGACAAGGAGTAAAAATGTTAATTTTTCGGGTTTTATGTAGATACGACCATTCATTAACTAGCTTGCGTTATCTCCCATATTTTAGTACTGCACGGTAAGGTCGTTCCAAAGAGCGCGTAAGGCCGTCTCGGCTGCAGGAGCTGACATGCGGCCCTCTGTACCTGTGATCCGTCCCAGCCTGCCCTGAAGTTTCTCGCCGGCGTAGCCCCCAATGTGGGAACCCAGGCTGTGACCGTAGACGTGCATCGACTCTGGTGCGACGCCGAAGGCTAGCTTGAAGAAAACATCGGGAGAAGCGTGCTGTAGTAAGTCGCCGACACTTCGAAGCTGCTGTTCAATTTCCCTTGTCTTCGCTGGATTTGTATTTCCATTTGCATTGTCCCCGAAGCTTGCATTGTACAGCAGAAAGAAAGGAAAAACGAAAGTTCTTTCTTTCTTTGGTTTGGTGGAGTACGCTATTACAAACACACTATAGTGCCCGTTATCCCGCACTAAGTAAGTTCGGCAAAAAAAGAAAAAAGCTCAAACAGTACGGCTGTGTTTTTTTTTTTTTTTTTTTCAATAAGATTTTGAGTTTTTCGCGCCTGATGTTCGTCAACAATGTTTAATTAAATAAAGTTATATATATAAATTATAAACGAAGCACTCGTCGCGCAAACGAGTGGAGGAGCAAATTTGTGTGTTTTTTTAAATTAGAGCACAAACATGGTGCTAACAAGAACCTAGCATAGAAACGGGATCAGCGAATCACGTTGGTGACCTTTCTGACAAAAGTCTTATCTTTGCAATATGGCGGATGCCCCCTCCCCCCCCCCCTTTTTTTTTTTTTTTTGGTGACCCAAGCGTGCGTTCACGGCGCAGTATTCCTCTATGGAAATAGACTCTTTCCGCAATTAAGTGCCACCTTGTGGCTGATATAGCTCTTGAACGTTTGCCCTACTAATGGCGGTAATGTATAGTATCCCATCGGGAACCGTCCTTTTCGCATGTCAATGGCAGACGAGAATGTTTTCTTCGCTGTACACTTCCTTCCTGATCTCTTTCAGTTTCGATAGTGACAAAGATATACAACCGGAGAGAACACACCTCCAACCCACATAGGCGTCTTGATGCAATTCTGTTCATAAAAGGGGATTTAGAACCGATTACGTACCACCGACAGGTAAACCAGACCACGGCCGGGCTGGAGGCGCTTGCGACCTTTGCAATCGCCCGGGAGTCAATGCCATTTTTTCTCCGTATGTAGTTCACTTGCTTGCCGCCGGGGGCGCAACGACCTCACCCCACTTCACCCCACTCGGAGAGTCCCTTCGAGCTGCTTTGCGCTGCAGTTCGAGCTTCCTAGGTCACCACTGACCTGAAAAAACTGAAAGAGCTTTGAGCTCCATCTCCCTCCGTGACGTACTCTGGTCTGGTACCTTGGTGGCTATCTGATTAAACTCATTAGTGACTTTGGGTGCGACGCCTGTGTTATGCTGTTGACTACGAGTAACAGAGGTGATCCTCTGTTCGTCTTATTACAAGGCCAGGATAATAGCGGACTTCCTTATCTAAATCCTAGGTTCATCACACCTCTGGACAACATTGTTGCTTTTTTTTTTAATGGCCGTTAAGCACCTTCCGCGAACAAATGTGCACGAAGTTCAGCAACTACTCATTGCACCCTATATTGAAGACGCGCCAATCTTAAGCTGCCCAGAGGGCATTGACAACAGTCACTCAAAACGCTTAGCTGGTTTAATTTGCAACAAGTTCCTCAGAATACTTCTGATGAACCATGCAAAGACGGTTACGGACAGAAACGAAACATCAACTGGATATGTGCACAAGCCCTCGAGGAAGCACTCTAGGCTGTAATATGCAGTGTACGAAAATTGTACAGTCTACTACACCCTCGTGTAGAGCAGCTGACCGACTTCATGTGCGGCCTATGAAATGATGATGCAGACCACGGCAATAGATAGAATGGGCCTGCTTACATTTCACGAGAGTGTACGAATTATTTATCATTTAAAGTTCCTCCACGTACAAGGGGTCCGTCTCCTCCTATTCTTGAGTTGCAACAGAAGTCCTGGAGGTAAAGACGAGTATAGTTTTTCCTCAACTGCATTCGCTGCCTCTACTTACTACATTTTACTCCCGAATCTCTCGGAGATGTGCGTCAAATATTCACCTTGTTACGGGCTTTAGCTGAGCAAGTTGGTTCGGATAACGAATATTTTTCTGCATGCTTTTCATGTTCAGCTGGGCCCATTCACAAGCAAATATTCACCGTTTTGGGCTCATCAGAAGCGTATTAGGTAGTGGCTGAGGATCTAAACGTAAGGATCAGTTGTCAAAGGCTATAAAAATCTCGGCCGCAGGTTGCGACAGCGCTTAGATACACTGTCAGACGCGCTCTGTGCAAGTGGCAAAAGTAGCCCAGGGGTTAGGGTGCCTGCATGTCTGTCTGTCTCAGGGTGAAGACATCCATTGTTGCACTGAATGTGCCAGCGCGTGACGCTCTCGCGCACTCGCTGCATGACTTGGGCGGTAAAATGGCGTCTATGCATTAGCCAAAGCTACGCGCTCGAGCTGAGTGACACCGGATTGCGCGCACTTCAAAAGGCATGAAAAACGATTGAGCGGAAAAATGGCTGAGATGTCACCACTCAAGCAAAGGCGCGCGTGTGTATGAAGGCACTCTACCAGGGGTGAGGTGACAGCGCCCCCCGCGAATTGCGGCGGGAGGTGGCGATTGCCCCAATTGCAAAGGCCGTAAGAAGAGAAAGAGAGCGCGCGCTTCCAGTCCGGCCGTGACCAGACCCAACTCTCGAGCCTGAAATGAACGCTTACGCGACTGTTGTACTCAATAAACCGATCGCACCAAGGGTTTGGCGCATGCATGATGCCTTTAGTCCACAGGTCAGTGCACAAGAGGGCTCGTACCGTCTCACGCTCTGCACGCTCAGCACCACAGCGAGGTTATGGTTCGTATATAGGTTATCGCACGTATAGAAAGACTAAAGTTCCTTGGATGCACCGCGGCACAGGCAACGTAGCGAAAAGTACCTGGTGAGATTGGTCTATTCCCGAGTCGCATCGCACCACGTCTTGAATGTGCAAGTCCCGTATTATCTGCTTAGAAGCATCTTCGACATCTTCCTTCCCAGTACCAGAAGACCGCCCTTAGTACGGCACATGTGTCATTCCTGAGATGAGGGGTCAAAAGTGCCGAACTGAATTTTGGAAAGGTTTTATTCCTGAGTTGGAGCCCGACCTCCCCTGCAGTTCTTACGCTGCAAAAGACTGTCACTATAGCAACAACAACAAGATCAGAAAACTCGTATATCTGCATTTTTTTTTTTATCTTTGCCATTATTGTTTGGCATATTTCGAAAGTTACAGACTTGCCACGACGACAGGATATCGGTTTGGCCAACAAACTCACTCGCAGTTTCTCGATCAGGCTGGCCACTTCCAGGCCCACGATTCGGGTGTTCGCACTCGCCTGGATGTAGTCATACAGACTCGCCTTGGACCAGTCCACCGCAAACACGTTGAAGTCGCCGACCTTGAGGAGCTCGTCATTCATCCTCTGTTCGCACAAAGGCACCGTTAACCGCGGTCGCAGCGCTGCTACGACATCATGCAAAAGTCAGTCTGCAGACGCTGGCTCAAGCGTGTTTCAATATAGACATAGGCTAGGTGGCGCGAGCTACCGCCCGTTACAAAGCATATAGCCAATACAGACGGTACGTTGGGCCCTCCGGTACAAACTGCGCATGCGCTACAGCAGAAGATTCGCACATGCGCAGTTCGTACCGGAGGGTCCGGCGTAACGCATCGAATGTGCAAGAACGGTTCTCTAAAACTCTTTACTGTCTCAAGCGTGTTTCGTCCTTGTCACAATCGTCCTACAAAAAACTGCCCGCAGACATGTTCGAGGCAGACGTATATGTGAAGCCCTCATGTTTCAAACATGCTTAAGACCTGTCCGAAGATAATTATGCATGTCATCATGCCTGCAACGAACACCGTGTCTTATGTATCATGTACGAGCAGTGCCGTCCCGACTTAACGGTTATACTCCAAGGCGGACATAAAGTGTATAATCGGAATCTCGTAGTTAACATAATCTTTATTAATTTTTATTTAACTGGTGTGTACGCGTCTATAATAGAAACTTGAAAGCGGCCGTATTCCAAGACCCTCCTATTTTGTAGAATTTATTTCTTTTATGGGGCAGAACGTTTTTTTTTTAGAAAAAAAAGGGTATATTCTTACACCCTTTGTCCCATATAAGACACCCCAAACCTTCTGTTTGACGTACAGCTGACTGACGTCAAACTGACGGTACAAGCTTTCGCGAGGGGCTTGATGGCCGTGTGGTACACCTTATTAAAGAGCTAATTTACGTGTTACTAACTACAAAAACAAATGGCTTTTTGTTTGCTTTACTGCAAAACCTTAGAGTTTTCTTTCTGTAGTCTCTGATACGTACTTTAGCTGTTTAATAAGTTATAACTTATATCGCACCGTCACCAAGCCCGTCGTAAAATTTGGGGACGCCTGTTCGAGTTTAATGCCCTGTGCGTCGAATCGAAGTTTCGGGGAGCATGAGATGGGACAAAAGGGTGTACGACGACGCTCTTTTTCTTTTCTTTTTTTAGGGTGAAGTCTTCTCCGATGTCACGCAGTTCTTGCGTACGATATTTCATATTTATTTATTTATTTATTGTTCATACCCTCAAGCGCCGAAGCATTGTAGAAGGGAGGGGCAAAGCAAACAAAAATCAAACAAACTGACAAAACAAAACAAAAAAATACATTCGGCAAGAAATTCAAATATCAAAAACACGCTTCCATTGGCAAAAGCAGTACGCAATATCTGTTACGGACAAAATAAACAAAATAAAATGACTCATGTTGGCTCACCAAACAAAAAATTGGGTTGTGTGTGTGTTTATACAGCCTAGAACTTGGTCTGCCTCACAGGGGCGACGAGTCTCCCAGCTGTAGATGAGGAATTTAGCCAGTGCGGTACAGCCGCTAGCCTGGGGTCTTTAACGTGCATCACGCAGTCGTGATACACGACCGCACGCCGGTACGATGCTCATCCAGATCGAAACGGGCAGGGGTGGGGCTCGAACCCAGGATCCCTGGGTTCTGCAGCGCGAGCTTTCGCTCCACGTGCTCCGAGCTGGTGTGCGCTAGACCACTCGGCCACCGATCTTTTTTTTTTTTTTTCTTTATTGCCGGGTTTTTTTACATTGTCAAATAGGCAGGCATATCGCTCAAACCATAGGAAGCAGGGCAAGGCTAAACGAAACCAGTCCGAAGTGACTGGCGTCGGAGGCTAAAATTGTTTCATGGACAAAAGTGCCCCAATGCGCGGAAGCCACTCAGGCTCGCACTTCTGTGCTCTGTTGACTTCAACTAACAAAGATACACTTTCACGAAAATATTCCCGCGCCTCCCGTACATTTTTATCAGCGTTGTGTAGAGCCATTCGGGACTTCCAAATACTGTGCAGACCCAACAGCATAACCAGGTCAAAGGGAAAACCTTCCTCCGATCCCCCCGCTCACCAAACATTGTAGACAAAGATTGGCGAAAAAGAAAATAATCGGGTATAGTTGCGATATCTGCTGGAAGGTGGTTCCAGTCGTTTGATGTATGCGGGATAAATGAATAAAAAAAAGTGTTTGTTTGGCAACGTGTTAATCCAGCTTTATTCGGATGGTCCAGACGGGAAGAGTAATAGTTAGGCAATGTAAAGAAATGGTCTCGCAGCGACTGATGATGGTACACTTTATGAAACAGGCAAAGTCGAAAAAACTTTCTGCGCAATGACAAAGAAGGTAACAACAAACTAGACTTCATTGATGATATGCTAGCTGTTTGATTATAATTAGACAGAATGAAACGGACGGCGTTATTTTGAATTAGTTCGAGAGCTTTATGCAGAAAGGCTAGGTTAGGATCCCAAATAGAGACTGCGTATTCCAATTTTGACCGTACAAGAGTGTTATAAAGAAGAAGTTTTAAGTTAACTGGGGCTGTTCTGAAGTTTCGTCGTAGGTATCCTAACATGCGGTTAGCGTTGGCGATTATTATATCAATATGAGGCTTCCAGGTTAATGTCGACGATAAAGTAACACCCAGATAACGATATGAGTTTACAGATTCAAGTTGAATGTCGGTTAGTGTTTCCCGGCAAGGGCGTGCGCCTTGCCGGGAAACGCGCATATGTTTGCATTTGTTAGGGTTTAGTTCCATATGCCATTTTTTGCACCAAAGAGTAGTATTATTTAAATCAAATTGCAAAATGCGTACATCATCATCATCATGAACTTCCCGATATATTACACAGTCATCTGCGTATAAATGCATGGAGAAAGAAACACAACTTGGCAAATCATTAATGAATATTAGAAAAAGAAGCGGGCCTAAAACTGAACCTTGGGGCACGCCCGATACTACATCAGTCAGGGATGAATTAATGCCATTTAGAGTTACATATTGTGAGCGGTTGGTAAGAAAGCATTCCACCCAGCTTTACAAGTTAGGACCTAGGTTTAATGAAGAAAGTTTGAGCATTAGTAACTTATGATTAACCTTGTCGAATGCTTTAGAAAAATCGAGAAAAATACAGTCAGCCTGATGGTTTTTGTCCAGTATAGCATGCAAACAATGGGTGAAATGAAGCAGCTGCGTTTCACAAGAAAATGAGCGACGGAAACCATGTTGAGCAGGGGCGAAAAATGAATTGGATCCTAGGTAATTAAAAATATGAGAGTACAGAATGTGCTCAATTATTTTACAGGGAATACTTGTTAGTGAAATGGTTCGATAATTTAACGGAGAATGCTTGTTACCAGACTTATGCAGTGGAACCACCTTCGCAGTTTTCCATTCTATTGGGAGCGTTCCGCACTCAAGGGATTGCTGGAAAATTTTGGCCAAAAAAAGGATGAGTACATTTTAGTTTGTCTTAGACATTTTGAGTTAATATTATCGCTACCACATGACGATGATACTTTCAAAAAATCAATTAACTTTACAATTTCAGTAGGTTCCATGGAAATTGGAAACATAGGGCTAAACTCACAACGTGGAACGTCATAAGACACATTTCCATCGCCTACAGAAAAACTATTTGAAAACACATTATTAAACACTCATGGATATTCTGCCGGACTCATCGCTAAGAGAAATTAAGCCGTCGTCATTCATATTAACAGTCTTCCAGAACGTTTTGGGGTCATTTAACAATAGACTCGGTAAAGTGTTCTTAAAAAAATTTCTTTGACGTCAGATACAGCTTGGGAATATTCGACGTCAGCAGCAAAGTATGCTTCTCACCGATCAATCGTGTTACGTAATTTAGCTGAACGAAAAAGTCGCTGTTTTTTATTGGAAAGACGTTTTAGGGTGTTAGTGTACCAAGGTGCTTTATCATCAGATTGAATACACCTGACGGGTACATGCGCATCAATCAGTTCGTTTACTTTTAAACAAAATAACCTCCGATTTTCCTGCACGTTTCGCTGATCAAATTCTGGCAGATATATGTCCAGATAGCTGCACAGTTTTCGGTTCATAAGATAAAAATTGGTTTTTATGTAGTCAGAAATAAGCTTTACTTTTTTAGTATTGATTGGGGGAGCAACTTTGAGATCAAAATTTAACAACGAGTGATCACTTAAGCCTGGAAGATACGTAAGAGAAGATATAAGGTCAGGGTGTGTCGACAGAATTAAATCAAGTGTGTTAGCTGTATCATCGGCATACCTCGTTGGTTTCTTTACCAGCTGTGTCAAATATGACAACGGGGTGGAGCTGACTCGTGTTCAATCATTGCGTCAAAGGACACTCGGCGTCGGGCCCAATAACTCAGTTGGCGCCATCCGAGTGTGATGACGTCACTGGAGGCTGTTCATGGGCTTTGATTTTTCTAGGTGGATTTTGTCATCACCCGGGCGAAAACATGCTGAGTCACTGAGCTGTGGACGCATGCGCAGCGTCTGATCTACCGCAGAACAGAGCAACAGCGCATGCTCAAAGGGTGTTCCACAGCTTAGCAGACAAAATGGCAGCGCGCAGAAGCCGATTTTTCGCAAAAGCCTATACTTCGTTTCGCTTGAAGTCCAGGGGCTCTAAACTCGTCAAACGCAAAGTTGGGGCCAAAGTTTACGGAGCGCACCGATTGGACGATCACGACGATGACTTCGCGCTTTTGTAGCCAGCGTCCAATCGGCGCGCTCCGCCAACTTTCTCGGCTCTAACTTTGTGTTTGACGAGTTTAGGGCCCCAGAAGCAGCCAACGCTGCGAGCTGATGGGACCAATCAGAGAGCATCAAAAGCGCATCATCATGGTGTTCGTCATGTTTCTGTACGTCAACGAGGTAGAGGGGCTTAGAGCGATGAACTGGTATCCCGTTCACTAGACAAAAGTGACCCCCCTGGCTGCCACCATGTTGTAAATATTTGACCACTACACACGTGACCGTACCAAATCCTGAAACTTTTACACAAAAGCGAGCCGAGCTTGTATTGCGATCGCTGTAAAAACACGATAAAGCCCTTTTCAACGCTATTTACCTCAGAGATCAGTGTATAGCTTCGATAAAAACCCAAAATACAGCATCGCGGCTGACGGCATCTAGCGGAGGCATTGCGAAGCTGCCCGAGGTTTTCGCCCTAAAAGCACCCCATTTTGAACTTTAAAAAAACGAAATATAAGTTATGTCGTGAGTACCGTTATTTAAGATCAACAAGTAATTATCTGTGCGTGGTACTCTGTTAAAATCTAGACATAAATATTTGATGGATGTGGCATAGTTCGACCCTCTGTTTGCTGCACCCAACGAATTGCATCTGCAGCCACCATTTTAACGTCAGAAATACGTGGTCTTCGTCTTGCCATTGACCATACTTTGAAAACAAATTGCATGCAGTTTGTTGTCTTCACTGATTAACTTAGTTCTCTGCTAGACGATCGCATCACTAAGAGCTTCTAAAAACCCGATAATCATAGGGCTGCAGAATAAAATTAATCTTACTTCCAGAAACAACAATCAAATAGTTTATGTTGGGTACCCAGCCACGTTAATACACCCGGAAACAATAAAAATAAAAATACCTTGCAGCAAGTTCTGCTGGCGAGAAAGAAGTACACCATTATATTTCATATAAGGATTACCATAGACCACTAAAACGTTGTGTCAGCCAAAACTGGCATCAAGAGTGGAATGAAAATGTAAACAAATAAGCTCCATACAGTAAAGCCGTTGCTCAGTGAGTTTGGAAAGGGCACGGCACCGTGAACGTTCTTATGAGGTTGTCTTGTTCCGACTGAGGATAGGTCACACGCACCTCACTCACGGCCATCTTCTGCGCAGGGAAGAGGCTTCTGAGTGTGAGCACTACCATGAACCATTGACTGTTCAACTCATATTGCTTGAATGCTGAGCGTATGGCTCAGCCTGACGGAATAATTTTTCTCAGATATATCACGAGCATACACCTCATAATCCTACTCGGTGACGAGCCACTTGTCCCACATAACTGTGTTGTTAACTTTTTAAGAGATATAGGTTTTTTACACCCATCAGGGCTCGTTCACACACTTGCGACATCTTCGAACCGGGTGCCTTGGAGGACACACTGGCGCCATCTATTGGGTAGCAGTGTAAACTTGGCGGCACGGCATATTTTCTATTTCTCTCGCGCATTATACCTTCTTTCTTGACTCAAAAAACTACTGTTAAGGCCGGTTCTCACATGCAGCGAAGCGCTGATGTAGCGCTGCTCACGTGCCGTCAGCTACTTATCGTCTCCTATGAGCAACAGTTTTGACGGTGCAATACAAAGCTGGTGAACGCTCCCGTCGGCACGTGCTGAGCGCGAGGTCGGCGCTATGCTTGTAGCGCTCCGCTGCATGTGTGAACAGGCCTTTAACGTTATAAACGAGCCTTTCTCATAGGTATTACGCACATTTGACCTCGAAAATCCCGCAAAACCTTCGCTCAAGATTGTGAAATGCAGTTCCGGGGTCACCGCATAGATGGCGCCAGCGTGGCAGTGTGTTCTCTCGTAGTTAGAAATTTTAAGAGGTTTCAACGGGTCTCCTCTCTCCCAGTCGCACTCGGTCGCAAGAGTGTGAACGGGCCATTATTATTTTATATTACAACTTCATGCCCACACCTATTTACAAATCATACACATGGTCTTTATCTATCGAAAGCTGCTAATGCTCATTCCTCCCTGAAACCACTTATCTCTGGCGCGTCATGTCCTTAGATGCTTTTGCGGCATTAAACCTCAATCAACCAATCAACCGAAAAACTCCCTTTACGGAAGTGCAATGGGAAACAGCGGGGCTTGGGCCGCCGGCTGGGCGTCGCAAAGTGGCGTGTACGGGTGGAGGAAAGTGGTCTCAATTTCCGCCTGCGGACGTCAGGAAAGTGTCCTGTTGCCACCAGCCGCGACCCTGGTGGTGACAGGGCAGCGGTGGTAAATGTGGCCAGAGGTCGGCATTTTAGGTCGCCCTCACTCACCCTCACCCTCACAGCCACACTCACCTAAGCCCCAAACTCACCCTCACCCTCACAGCTACACTCACCTTCAGCCCCTCACTCACCCTCACCCTCACAGTCACACTCACCTTCAGCCCTTCACTCACCCTCACTGAACCTCACGGCCCTCACGCACTCACGCCCCTCACGGCCCTCACCCCTCACAGCCCTCACGGCCCTCGCGCCCCTCACTCACTCATGGCCCTCACGCCACTCACCGCCCTCACGCCACTCACCACCCTCACGGCCCTCACCGCCCTCACGCACTCATAGCCCTCACGCCACTCACCGCCCTCACCGCCCTCACGGCCCTCACGCCACTCACCGCCCTCACGCCACTCACCGCCCTCACGCCACTCACCGCCCTCACGCCCCTCACCGCCCTTGCGGCCCTCACACCCCTCACGCCCCTCACGCACTGATGGCCCTCACGCCACTCAGGCCAGCTTCAGATGGGGCAATTTCGCCCAGAAACTTTACGTCGCAACACCAGCAACACGGGCCGCCCGCCATCACACCAATATCTGCAATTTGCCATCGTCATCATAAAATTTTATTTTGCTTGCACTATTTAGACACAATTATGCGTTATAAACGTGTTTTTATGCATTTAAATCTCGTTAAGAATACTAATGCACCTTTCTGAAACAGTTTATTTCCAAAAAAACGATCGATTTCAAACCAGAACCAAGTCTTTCGGTGTCATCATCACCGGCACGAGGTATCATGTGAAAAGTTTGCGTCTCTGATTGGATGCAGCCGCTTCAAACGTATTCAAATTGCTCCGAGTTGCTTGCTTATTTCGAGCTGGACCCGATCTCAGCAATTCGTGTCGATCTAGGGAAAGCTAGAGAACAACCCGCCATTAACACCAAAATTGCTGAGAAAGATGCTCGATCTGAAGAGGGCCTCACGCAGTCATTGCCCTCACACACCTCATGCACTCACCGCCCTCACGGCCCTCACGGCCCTCACGCCTCTCATGCCACTCCCTGCCCTCACGCACTCATGGCTCTCACACCCCTCACGCACTCACCGCCCTCACACCACTCACGCACTCATGGCCCTCACGCCACTCACCGCCCTCACGCCCCTCACGCACTCATGGCCCTCATACCCCTTACCGCCCTCACCGCCCTCACAGCCCTCACAGCCCTCACGGCCCTCACTCACCCTCACACTCATGAATTTTCCTGGTTCAGAAACTCACTCACCCTCACCTCACCTGTGAAGATGAGGGTGAGTGAGGGTGAGTGAATGCCCTCATGAGTGAGGTTTGCCGAGGTATGAATGTGGCAGACGCCTGTGGCCACCTGTGGCAGACGCCTGTTTGAAAGTCAGTTTTCACGTGCTCGGTTCGTCCGAGAACGTGGATATGTGCCGTGAAAAGGGAAAACCAGACGCCGTCGGACCACAATTGCTTGGGCGGGAAGTATTTTGGGTTGAATTCACGGATACTTGTGGCCACCAAATTTATTTGTTTTGTTCCAACATGGACGCCAGAAAACCGTCAAGTTGTGCGGACCACCCGCAGATTACGTCCAATGCGTCTTCAAGTTCAAACGGCCGCCTGATCGTTCGAACTGTCGTCTGCTCTTTCAAACGCTTCTGCTTGTCGTCTGCTCTTTTAGACGACACTGGCCCGTAGACCAAATGTTGCCCGGTACTTACGACAAGAAGTAAGTGCAGGCCTCAAAATGCTTAAGTTTGATGGTTGGTAAGCTGGCTCGATCTAAACACTAGATACAAGGAGATGTTGATCATTCTTAGCAGTGACTATCACCGACTTGTTATGCCCAATTCACTTGGCCCGATTCTGCTTGCGATTTTCAGTATCGACGTCGACCATCTCAGCTACGGTTCAAGCTTTTGCAGCCCGAGCGACGTCGCGACTGAAAAATGCGAGCGAAATCTCATCGTGCGAATCAGGCTTTAGCGTACGTACGCTGAATGAATCGCCGCATGTTGTAGTATTCGTTTTGCGGAGTAACGAGCCTATAGACCTTTTCATTTCAGTAGTTGCTTGACCGGCGGGTAGAGGGCGCTGGCGCACTCGCCGCCATTAGGTTGCTTCAATTTGGTCGGTTTCGGTTTCAACGTGCACGCGATTGTCATGCTATTTGATGCCACTTTCGATTAATTTTGCGATATAAATTTCTTTCTTGTAGCACACAGCGAATGAAACAATAGTACTGAGCCACTTGACAAACCACGAAGTGGTTTTGAGCCTAAATTGCGATCTTTTTTTACGAACACTATATGCGTCTGATTCCGTCCATCGTTAATTTCGGCCAGGTTCGGCGGTGAAACAACTGCGCTCATGCACAGGGAAAAGTACCATTGTCCACGGCCGTACTCGCGGACACCAATTTCCAGAAGAAAAATAAATAAATAAAGAGCAGGACAAGCTCCGCCTGCACCGTGCGCTCCTTGCCTGCCGCCGTGCTTTGGCTGTGCGTGCACCGAGTGGTACGGAAGGTAGATAGCTCGCGCTCAAGTCAGAGCTGCTACTGCTAACCTTATATTCCAACAGACTATATTGCATGCGTGCTTAGTGAAAAAACAGGTAGACAACATGATTAACAATCTGCTGAATCACCAAGAACAGATGAACTGACAAGTTTACTGTTCGATATTTGGTTTCCGTACACCAACCTTTCCTAACTGCGAGACTGGAAATGTCTTTTATAATGACTAGAAAAGTTTCATATAATCACGTAGATAATATAAAAAGTGATATTGTCTCGACAAGTTTTATTTAAGGAAATTAAGCGCTCGAGAAATATTTTGATACACCAGCGTAGGCTGACTAGAAAATTTCTTTAACTAAACTACTCATTAACAGCATTTCAAAATATTGGCCTTATGAAATAAGCTTTTTTGTTCTATGGACATTTGCTTACGACATTCTCAAGGTATGAAAATCGTGCGATAAGTGAATGCCAAACTTAAAATAAAGTCTAACATTCAACTTCCGTAAAATTTGCCGAATGAAATTGAAGAGCGCAAAAGAAATGATCTCCGATAAGCTTGACTGAAGTCGAGCGCCAGGCGCCACCCAATGAACGAAAGCTGTTCACTGATTTGAAGCGATGCGCTTTGCACATTTTGACCTCGCCAGCTACTGAAAGTAAATCCCTATTCGCCGTCGACAACCGGCTGCACTCAGGTGATTTTCATGCAGAAGGATTCTTTTCGGCGTCACATTTTGTAAATCATAGGCTCTATCAAGTGGTCTGTGACAGTTTCTTACGCGGGGAGTCCAAATATTTGTGTTGAAATAAATTAATTAAATCTGCATGGTTATATTAAAAAAATTACTTAAGCAATTTAAAGACTATGGACATGGGACCGCACGATATACAATTTCGTGGAATTCATAAATAAACCGATAAACCGAATGCTCATATCGCACACGCGATTAAGAACGTAAAACAGATATAAGTGTGATATAGCGAACAAACAAGTTGCCTGATGTTAAGGTACCGTTATTTCTAGCATTAAAAATAATTCAAACTAAACGTTTCTTCCCGCGTCTTGTCCACAAGTTCTCTAGTGTAATCGAAAGAAATTGTTTTCGATTTGTTGTAACTACAAAACACCATGCTTTCGGGAAAAACACGTGGCTAATTACGCTGAGTGTTTTTGTTTTCTTCCTTGACACCAATGCGCACTCATATATATAATAACAGTGAGCTTCCTATTGCAAAATGTTCCGCCCTTATTAGTAACCCAACCTCAGTTCTCCTAAGATATTGATATTTGAACCCTCGAGGCTCTCTTTAAGTCATATATGCATTCAATGTGCGCAAGTGCTAACGCTGATTCCTGTATCCCGCACGCCGACGGTAAACAAATATTCAAAACGTGTTACAAAATTAACTACAGAAGATGCGCGCATAATGATGTAATGGAATTGCATGGTAAGTATGAGTATCTGACGACACTTTACGGAGTAAGGCAAGAGACGCGGCGAAACGCGACGAAAAGCACGAATTCAACGCATCCGCCAAGGCGCGGACGGGAGAGCGGAGCAACAAGTTGAAGCAACCTAATGGCGGCCGCATCACGTGATTCCAAGATGGCAGCGCCCATGCGGCGGAGGGTGAAAAGGTCTATAGGTAATTTCACTGAGGCTGCTCAAGTAGTAGGACATTGCCCAGGAAGACGTAGATTTAACAATTCGAACGCGAAAAAGGGCAGGGGGACTGACACCGACGCCGACATCTCATTTCAATGGCTTGTTTATGGGCGACGGCGAGCTTCTTGCCCACACTCCATCGCGCATGCGCGGCGCCGGTGGCGTCCGCTAGGGTGTTCCGGTTTGTTTGTAAATATGAGTTGGTGTATAGCCCCAGTCGCGGCTTTTGACGGGAAGGCAGGTTTTGGTTTGGTTCCATGCAAAACAACGCCGGAATACACGTCTCACGTGGGGACTTCCGCCCACAGCCCCAGACCGGAAGTGCGCCCGACGCGCCACCACCGCGCAGTGACGTAGGAGAGATAAGCTCGTGTATGCGGACAACAAAGTTGGAGATTTAGGGATGGCCTTTAGCTGTTTGATTTAACGACCTAGGAGAGACAACTTGGTTTACAATAATATTCGAAAAATTAAAACTGACCTTGCGCCTCTTGGTTCTTTTGGCTTCGTCTGGAGACTTGGGGATTACATGTTTTGTCGACGTTGCAAGCAGCGGAGGTAGGATGGCATTTGTTCACGCTCTTTTATGAATTGAAAATTCGCTGCGACGTCATGGACGTCACAGAGCCGTTTATACTGAGAGAGTTTGGCCAATGGGCGGAGCTTGTAGCCCGCTAGAACCAGCGGATTTCGCGATAACACAAAATGGTGTTACTTCTTTGTCTTCTTTATTCCTGAGAAATCGCATAGAGTTCCTATGAGTCAGATCCGCAAAATGGCGGACGGAAGTAGTCATCCCCGGTTGTCAGACTACGCTGATGTGTTTTCCAGGCTGTCAAAACCTCCCAAAGAATGCCAAACTCTCAGTAAAAACAGCTCTGGGACGTCCAAGACTGGAGCACCACCTGGTGGCGTTTGCAAAGAAAAGGCTCTATAAAGCTACCCATCACCAGCCAAAGATTGGCTTACCAAAAGCGGTGAGATCAAGGAGAAATTGCTCACTTCATGAACCAAAATGGCGCTACTATCCTAGGAACCGGTGACTTCAGAGCCGTTTATACTGAGAGAGTTTGGCCTTCTTAAGGAGATTTTGGCAGTCTGACAACCACAGCAGCGTAGTCTGACAACCGGGGGATGACTACTTCCGTCCGCCATATTGTGGATCTGCCTCATAGGAACTCTACGCGATTTCACAGGAATGAACAAGACAAAGAAGTAACGCCATATTGTGTTATCGCGAAATCCGCTGGTTCTAGCGGCCAACAAGCTCCGCCCATCGGCCAAACTCTCTCAGTATAAACGGCTCTGGGTGACTTTAGGTGGCACCGCCGCGGCGGCCAATGCTTGACACCAGGCAATACAGGCTAACTTATGGGAGAAACACACAAAGGTAGGAATATTGAAGCCACTGCGTGGTGCTCGAAGGCAAGTATTTTATGACATGCTGCAATCATTATATCGGGTGTCTGGAAATGAAATCAGTCTTTGTGAAACGTTCGAACGCCCATCCAGAAAAAAAGAAAATGTGCCGGAACATTTTTGATTGTGCCGGCGTCGCTTGCTTCAGTTGCTAAATCAATGACACGTTCAACAAATGAATGACATGCTCCGAGTCTTAGTGCGTCACAGAGGCCCTCGCTGCAATATAAAGCCAATGACTGCACCAGAAGTACTCCGTACAGGCGCTCGAAACGACGCAAATGCCCCCAGTAAAGGCCTCCTATAACTTTTCGTCTGCTAAGCTCTGATGATCTTCGAGATCACGAACACGACTCCACATTGATTCTTGCCATCCTTTGTCTAAATGATCCGCATTACAGTTTACGTCCAATAAAGCCGCGACCCTAGACCCTCAACCAAAAAATATTTATTGAAAAAAAAGAGGGGGAAAAAGAAAATATTGGTATTCTGACGCTTTTGATATTTGCGCCCAGAAAATGAATGTGTCATTCTCGGAAAACACGATAAAAGTTTCATCGTCGAGAACAAGCTACTAAGGCTAGCAATTTCAGTTTTCCCTGTTTCACCCATAGACTCTCATGAATCTCAGCTGGTATCTTACCGATATGGTTGCCGGTGGTGCCGCTCGACCCCAGCAAGACAAAGACTCGATCTGCGATCCAGCTTATTATAATACAGTTCAGTGGCGGCGACTCTTATCGTACTTCGGCGTGTTTACCACCCGGGGCGGGTCATGAAGTCATGGGACGGCCTCGTGATATATCGGAAAAAGACGTCAAAGCAGCCGCTTACGACAATGGGGTAATCCGGGAACTTTCCAACTTGCATGAATCCGTGGATGTAGAACTTGGTCAGCCGCTCGGGGTCGAAGTGTGTGTCTCGGAGGCTGTCGGGTTCCGAGTTCCACAGGAACGTGTCCGGCACCGTAGGATTTCTCCGCGTGTAGAGCAAGAACCGCGTTCCGATGGTCTTGCGCGATGCCGGCAGGGCGTTCACGTTGCGCCTTTTGGAGTCGTAGAAGCCGGACATGTTGAGGCAGCCCAGTTGTCCGTAGCAAGCTGACACCTGTCCTGCTGTACAAAATATAAAAACCACCAGCGACCTTTATCTCCAAAGTCCCATAATGCATTCAAGGACCTATCGTTTAAATTTGTTTACTTGTAATCCCGTCCACCCCCAACTAATGATGACCGCCTGGCTCTCGCAAGCCTTCTTTATATTTCTTTCTCTCTCTCTTTCTTTCAATTAGCTTACTGCTACACGCAATAAGATAATGCAATGAGAAACAGCAACGTCATACATGGTTTGTACTTGACGTTATCAAATCATGCTTGTGGTCAGCTAATTATTCCTGCTGAGTAAAACAAATTCAATGGCACGAAATGTATACTGCAGAAGGCACAGCCTTTAACAATATAAAAGACCACACAAAAAACACTCCGAGATTGAAAAAAGGAAAGCTCTCGGAGTGTTTTTACCATGTTCAACAACCACCGCTCGTTTGCGCCATAACCTTCTGTTCATAAAAGGCTATTTCTGTGAGGCTGTTTCAGGCGGCTGTGCTGGATTCGCTTGGGCAACGTCCAGATTGCTTGAAGTGTGGAGACAAATGAACTTTTGTTCCACGCCCTCTTTAAAAAGAAAGGGCATCCAAACCAAGGTAAAAACACAATTAAAAAAAGCAATAAATTGATTTGATTTAAATTAGACTAATTTGATTTAAATGACTGGAGCTAGGAAATTGTGATTCTTTATACCACCAGATGTATTTTTAACATGGCAGCTTGATTGATCAATTCGTCCGATCACTGAAAACCATGAAAAAGGGAAATAATCACCAGTGTACGTAAGTGCAGTTTATTAAACAACCTTTTATCACTGGAATCCCCCGCCAAACTAGAAGAAAGCAGCTTGATTTTCATTATCCTAGTTTTTCAACAAACCTTAATTGATTTTTTTGTGTTCCGATTTGATTGCAATAGGAAATTCCTTTTATAATTTTCGCTTCTTTCTTTTGCGGTATGCTTTTGTTGCAATGGGACATTAAGTACATGACGAACGTAGTGGAAGGTAGAAATCAAGCTCGGCGCTTCGATTTGAACAAAAGAGCACTTCCTTCGGCTCGACCTTCCGCTCTAAAACAAGCCGGAAAAATCGGCGCACGCACATGGAAAGCTCCAACATTCACCGAATGTGCACTGAGCGGGTCAGTTCTACCGTGTGAAATTCCAAAACGCAATCCTCTTCCTCTAAAAAAAAAAAAAAAAAAAAAAGAAGAAAAATTAAGGAAACAACTTGCTAAGGTCAAGGCTGAGCGCGTTCGGAGGCGACCGATTTAAAAACGTTATTTACATGTGGCGCCATCTCTCGACAGGCGCAGCAAGCGGACAACAGAGTGCGTCGTCTGCTCTCTGCGCCTACCGGGAGATGGCGCCCCAAGTAAACAGCGTCGTGTATGCAGTGTATGCAGATGATATTGTACTAATGGCTAACAACAGGACAGAGTTGCAGGAATTAATGAGCATCTGTGGTAGGGAAGGAGAGGAATTAGGTTTAGAATTCAGTAGCGAAAAATCGGCAGTCATGATTTTTAACGAGGATGAAGTTGAGAGGCTGAAGATACAGAATATTACAGTTGAGAGAGCTAGTAAATACAAGTATCTAGGAGTATGGATATGTGATGGTGCAGAATATCTCAGAGACCATGAAAAGTATATAATAGGTAAGGGCAACAGAAATGCAGCTGTAATGAAAAATAGAGCACTTTGGAATTACAACAGGTATGAGGTGGTGAGAGAGATTTGGAAAGGGGTCATGGTGCCTGGCTTGACTTTTGGAAACGCAGTGCTATGCATGAAATCCGAAGTGCATGCGAGACTAGAAATAAAACAGCGCGGAGTAGGTAGACTGGCTTTGGGGGCACATTGCAAAACGCCAAACCAGGGAGTACAAGGAGACATGGGATGGGCATCATTTGAGAGCAGGGAAGCGGTGAGCAAGGTAGAATTTGAGGATAGGTTGAGGCAAATGGACGGGGAGCAATGGGCACGAAAGGTTTTCAGCTATTTATACATGAGGAGTGTAGACACAAAGTGGAGACAGCGCACTCGGAAATTAAGAGGATAGTTTTTGGGCTATAGCGAAGATACGGAAGAGCAAGTCTCAGTTAAGAAGAAAGTTAAGGCCACAGAAAGAGATTGGTGGCTAGAGGGAATGCAGACAAAGACGGCTCTGGAAAGCTATAGATTAAACAAAAGAGTTATTGCCAAAGAAAGCATTTACAACAATTCTAGGGGAAGCTCATTGCTGTTTGAGGCAAGAACGGGTGTTCTGCGAACCAGAACATACAGAGTGAAGTACCAGGAAATTGATACAGTGTGCACTGCTTGTGGAGAGGAGGACGAGACGGCTGAGCACTTGATACTCTACTGTAAAGGGCTTCACCCTATGCCCACCGAAGACAACATAGACTTAATAAAGTCATTGGGTTTTAGAGACAGCGAAGGGAGAGTGGATTTCAAGACTGTAGAGATTACCAAGCAAAGATTAAGTGAATGGTGGCAGAAATCGAGAGAAAACTAGGTATTTTCTTATCCACTGATGGCAAGGGGGTTTCATAGCCTCACTTTCTTTGCACTGCGGAGTGAATATAGATTTCACATTTAAATATTCTAAGCTTAAATGGTAAAGCAAAATGGCTAGGTGGCGTAAGCTACCGCCCGATCCAAAGGGCTCAGCCGTATTCATCCATCCATCATCCATCCATCCATCCGTCGCCAGCTTGGCCGTCTGCGAACGCTCACACTTTTGACCTTGACAATTTTTTTGCACTCATATTTTTTTACAGCAAAAGAACTACGCGTTAAAATTTTGCATTGTAAAACTGACCTGCCAAGTGCACATTCGGTGAAGTTTTAAACTATGTGTGGGTGCCGTGTTTTCCGGCTCGCTTTACAACGGAAGGTCCGCTTGTGCCATCTATACTGCACTAGATAATAGTCAATGACAAGGCAAGAACGGCAGGGAGGAGCTTCAGTTGTCGCACCGCCAGAGCGAGCTTCCTACCTTCGACAGCGTTTCGGTGTCTCTTGCACCTCGAGCGCCTGCGCGCAGTCAAAGCACAACGAAAGGCAGTGTTATGGGCGTTACCGAAAGAAAAAAGTAACAAAATACGTTACTTGTTACTTGCAAAGAAAAGAAACGCGTTACAGGCCTATGTTACCTAAAACGAAATGAACGCGTTACATTCATTTATTCAATGTATTTGCTTCTGCATGTTGAAACACACACATAGGAGCCATGGACAAAAATCTGACAGTTGTCGGCTTAGCGAGGTCCACGTCCCTCCTACTTCATTGGCAGATGACAAAAAGAAAGAAAAGTAAAGAAAAAAACGCAATAATAGTCAGAAACATTTAGGAAAATTATAATAGTCTATGTCAAAATAAAACGTAAGCTTTATATCCTAAGTTTACATCTCAAGAAATCTTCACAGAAACATCAATTTTAAAGAATGAGATATGTTAAGTGTTCGATGATGATGTTATCTTCTAGTAATTGGCTTAGTTCAAAGAAAGATGGTGTTTAAGCATTTGAGTACCATATGCAGAGGTCGGCATTTTAGGTCGCCCTCACTCACCCTCACAACTACACTCACCCTCGGCCCCTCATTCAACCTCATCCTTACAGTAACACTCACCTTCAGTCCTTCATTCACCCTCACTGAACCTCACGGCCCTCACGCCCCTCACGCACTCATGGCCCTCACGAACTCACCGCCCTCACGCACTCGTATCCCTCACGCACTCACGGCCGTCACAGCCCTCACACACCCACGCACTCATGGCCCTCACGCACTCATACCCCTCGCGCACTTACGGCCCTCACAGCCCTCACGGCCCTCACACCCTTCCGCACTCATGGCCCCCATAGCCCTTACGGCCCTCACATACTCACCGCCCTCACGCACTCGTAACCCTCACGCGCTCACGGCCCTCAAGCCCTTACGGCCCTCACACCCCTCATGTACGCTTGGCCTGGTGTCCCTCATGCACTCACCGCCCTCGCGCACTCATACCCTTCATGCACTCACGGCCCTCACAGCCCTCACGGCCCTTACACCCCTCACGCGCTCATGGCCCTCACGCCCCTCATGCACTCAACGCCCTCACCTACTCATACCCCTCACGTACCCACAGCCCTCACGCACTCATGGCCATCACGCACTCACCGCCCTCACACACTCATAACCCTCACGCACCCAAGGCCCTAAAAAAAAAACCTCACGGCCGTCACACCTCTCATGCACTCATGGCCCTCACGCCCCTCACCCACTCATAACCCTCACGCACTTATGGCCCTCAAACCCCTCACGGCCCCCACACCCCTCATGCACTCATAGCCCTCACGCCCCTCATGCACTCACCGCCCTCACGGCCCTCACGCACTCGCGGCCCTCACACCCCTCACGATCCTCACTCACCCTCACACATGAATTTTCGGGATTCAGAAACTCACTCACCCTCACCTCACCTGTGAAGGTGAGGGTGAATGAAAGCCCTCATGAGTGAAGTCTGCCGAGGTATGACCATATGTGGTTCTACTGTATGGTATTTTCCGAATTTCCTCTGGACTTGCGTTGTAAAATTTAATATTCCCAGTTAATTCCAATATGTTTCTAATATAAGACATGTTTTGCTTAATACTTAATATATATCGAAGAAGATTGTAGTCGTATAGGTTGTTTACCGTAATAACGTTTAAGGATTTAAGAAATTTATTTTGTTTGGGTTGATTGTGGCACATTAACTATAGCTAAAATCACCTTCTTTTGAAGAATTAACTTCGTCAAGTCATTTACAGTAGGTGTGCCTAGGGAGCCTACATGTTTCCGCTCCGCTTTAGGGTGGCGCCAACTTCTTGTTACCCTTTCCCAGATCCTCTACCACCGCCATTTTTTCCCACTTCTTATTTCACTAAGCGTAAACAACGTTGAGTTTCTGTAGTCTCCACACATCGGCAACACTGTGAGGCCACTTCCGTTTCCGTTCATAAGAGGAGTCGGAGCGTCGGAGGCTCAGCGGGATGGCGGTCGTCGTGGCTGTCGCTCTCTTTATTCGGGTGTTTCATATCTTGAAGTTGCGAGCAGGAAGTGTGCGTTGTGTTTATCGAAACGCGAGTTCCCGCGACGAAATGGAACGCAAGAGACCGGCATCGAACGCCGAAACCTCGCCGTCGGAACGAGAGCGGTGAGCGCTCCCTAGCCCTAACGAGAAATAGCGGCGTACTCCGAGTGCAGTATGGTGCCTGGAACGCGTCTCCGACTGGTGTTTGCCGCGACCAAAAAAGTGGTCCCTTGATTTCTGCCTGATGACGCCATAGAAATGTCATACTGTCGCCGGTCGCGACCCTGGCGGCGTCTCAACAGTTGTGGTTTATATTGTCACGGGTGGTGAGTCGTGACCAATAAGAAGAAATAAACAGAAATAAATAAACGTTTAATGTCGCGAACTTGTGATAAAAATAAAGAAGGAAACAGAAGAAAGCAGAGCGTCGCGGGCGTCGAAGTCGGCGTGTCAGCAGAATCGAGCGCTAGGGCGAGACTGACTCGACAAGGTCGCGGGCGGCCTCTTATCTAGAGTGCGCCGCTATCTCGAAGATTCGGCGAAAGCGGTTCGAGCGTCGCGTGATCGGGGCGAGAATGAACACGCACTTTCTAGAAAACAAAAGCAGGGATAAATGATAGAAGTTACGTGTGGTACATGAATAAACGGGAACTTTCTGGAGGACCGTGACCGAGCGTTGCTTTCTCAGCCTTGCGCGCGGCATTACTCCCCCCTTTAAAAGTGCATCGCCCCGATGCAGTGTAAAACAAATCAAAATAAAAAAGAACGATAAACTAAAGAGTCTTTTGGAGCACAAAAGGTCCACAGTCCTATCGAGCGTAGTACGGCTTCAGGCGCACGACGTGGACGACCTCAGGTCGTGGTGGGCGGCGTGACGATGTTCGTGTTCCGTCGGGCATCACCTCGTAGTTCAGCTCGCCGAGGCGACGAAGTACCTTGTATGGTCCAAAGTACCGTTTCAGCAGTTTCTCACTGAGGCCGCGGCGACGGATGGGCGTCCATACCCACACCCTATCTCCGGGCTGGAAGTGGACGTCCCTGCGACGAAGATTGTAGCGGCCGGCGTCGACGCGTTGCTGGTCTTGAATCAGGAGTCGGGCGAGCTGGCGAACTTCTTCGGCGCGTTGAGCAACCGCCTGGGCGTCGTCGCTCTCGTTGTCAGATGGCTCATGGGGCAGCATGGCGTCCAGCATGGTCGTTACCTTCCGACCATGTACCAGCTGGAAAGGGGTGAATCCAGTGGTCTCTTGAACCGCCGTATTGTAGGCGAACGTGACGTAGGGCAGCACCTCGTCCCACGTCTTGTGCTCTACGTCGACGTACATAGAGATCATATCGGCGATTGTCTTGTTGAGTCGCTCCGTCAGCCCGTTGGTCTGCGGGTGGTACGCAGTTGTACGACGATGGCTGGTGTGACTGAGTCGGAAGATTTCTTGGGTCAGTTGTGCCATGAACGATGATCCGCGATCTGTAATCAGAACTTCTGGAGCGCCGTGCCGGAGGACGATGGACTCAATGAAAAACTTGGCAACTTCCACAGCAGTCCCCGAAGGAAGAGCTTTCGTTTCGGCGTACCGCGTGAGATAATCTGTGGCGACGATGATCCAGCGGTTCCCCGACGTCGAAGGCGGAAAAGGACCAAGTAGATCCATTCCGATCTGCTGGAAGGGTGCAGTTGGAGGAGAAATAGGCTGCAGGAGTCCGGCCGGCCTCGTCGGAGGTTTCTTGCGTCGCTGGCACTCGTGGCATGATCGTGTGTACAGGTGGACGGTCTTGGGGAGCTTGGGCCAGTAATACTTTTCACGAATACGGGCCAGTGTCCGGCTGTATCCAAGGTGTCCGGACGTCGGGTCGTCGTGACATGCTTGAAAGATCTCCCCTCGAAGGTCGGTCGGGATTACCAGCAACCACGGCGAGTTGTTGTTCCCGAAGTTCTCTTTGAAGAGTACACCTTGTCGAATGGTGAAGGTCGGCACGGCTCGTGAGAAAACACGGGGTACGGTACCGCCGCGCCCTTCCAGGTGCTCGATTAAGGCTCGCAGCTCCGGATCGTCTCTTTGACGTCGTGCCATGTCATCGGTGTTCACTGCCCCTAGAAAGCACTCGTCATCATCGTCGTCGCTGCTGCCGGAAGGTGTTTCGACAGGGGCCCTGGACAGGCAGTCAGCGTCGCTGTGCTTGTGTCCTGACTTGTAAACCACAGTCGTGTTGAACTCTTATAGCCGGAGGCTCCACCGAGCGAGGCGTCCTGACGGGTCCTTGAGGTTCGCAAGCCAGCAGAGCGAGTGGTGGTCCGTGACTACGCGGAACGGGCTTCCGTACAAGTACGGACGAAACTTCGTGATTGCCCAGACGACCGCAAGGCATTCTTTCTCAGTCGTGGAGTAATTTCTCTCTGCCTTGGACAGTGTACGACTTGCGTAGGCGATGACTCGTTCGGTGCCTTCTTGTACTTGAACTAGTACCGCGCCAAGTCCTGCGTTACTTGCGTCAGTGTGAATCTCGGTGTCCGCATCCTGATCGAAATGTCCAAGAACCGGAGGCGTCTGGAGTCGTCGCTTCAGCTCGTCGAATGCCCGCTGTTGTTTCTCGGCCCATTCGAACCTCTCGGCGTCCTTCGTGAGGTTTGTGAGCGGTGCGGAAATCCGTGCGAAATCCGGAACGAAGCGACGATAGTAGGCGCAAAGTCCAAGGAATCTTCGCACGGCCTTTTTGTCGGTCGGCACTGGAAATGACGCGACGGCGCGAGTCTTCTCAGGGTCTGGGCGTACGCCTTCGTTGCTAACCACGCGACCTAGAAACTTCAGTTCGTCATAGGCGAACCGACACTTTGACGGCTTGAGGGTGAGTCCAGCGGTCCGTATGGCTTGAAGAACAGCTCGGAGTCGTCGCAAGTGCTCGTCGAAGTCGCTGGAAAACACCACGACGTCATCGAGGTAGACCAGACAGCTCTGCCACTTCAGTCCTGCCAGTACGGTGTCCCTAACACGCTGGAAAGTTGCTGGCGCCGTACATAGTCCGAAGGGCATTACCTTGAACTCGTACAGCCCATCCGGCGTGACGAAAGCTGTCTTCTCTCGGTCCCGTTCGTCGACTTCGATCTGCCAGTAGCCGCTCTTCAGGTCCATCGATGAGAAGTATCGAGAGTGGCGCAGCCGGTCTAACGTGTCGTCGATTCGGGGGAGTGGGTAGACGTCTTTCTTCGTCACCGCGTTCAGCTGCCGGTAGTCCACGCAGAACCGAAGCGTTCCGTCCTTCTTCTTAACCAGCACGACTGGAGAGGCCCACGGACTGCTTGATGGTTGGATTATGTCGTCGTTCAGCATCTCTTGAACTTGCTCCTGGATCACCTCCCTTTCTTTAACGGAGACTCTGTACGGTGATCGATGCACAGGGCGCGCGTCGTCCTCGGTAATGATGCGGTGCTTCGCAACGGCTGTTTGGCGTACCTTCGACGACGTCGCAAAGCAGTCACGGTATTCGGCGAGGAGGTTAATCAGCTGCCGTCTTTTCGGGTCCGGAAGCTTAGGGTCGATGTCGAGCTGCGCTGGCGACGTACCGTCTTGCTGAGGTGGCGAGGATTCATCAGTAATGGCGGCGATTTCGGCGGAGTTTCGGAGATCCTCGACGTGGCCAACGGCTGCACCTTTTGTGAGGTGTTGCGTTTCATTCCGGAAGTTCGTCACGAGGACCACAGTGCGGCCATCCTGAAGTTCAGCTACTCCTCGTGCGACGCCTATTCCTCTTCCCAGGAGCAACTGGAGGTTACCTTCCAGAAGAACTTCGCTATGGGTAGCTGCATCGGTCACGACAGGTACGACAACACTTGATTGCGGCGGCAGATTCACGTGGTCGGCAGCGACTCGGACGGCGGCTGACGCAGTTTGGAGTTTCTCTGAAGGCGGAACAGGTGTCCGCAGCGTCAGTCTGTTTTCTCCAAGGTCGATGACGGCGCCGTATTCACACAAAAAGTCCATGCCGAGAATGACGTCTCTGGAACAGTCTTGTAGAATGACGAATTTCACAGGACACGTCTCGCCGTGAATTTCGACGCGAGCGGTGCACCTTCCGACAGGCGTGATGAGGTGTCCTCCGGCGGTTCGTATCTGCGGCCCATCCCACGGCGTCGTGACTTTTCGAAGGTGGCGAGAGAGCCTCCCACTCAATACTGAGTAGTCTGCCCCGGTGTCAACGAGTGCCGATGCGTTTTGGCCATCGATAACAACGTTTAGGTTGTTGGACACCGTTGCAGGCGCGTCGGTGCAATGCGGGGCGTCGAGAGAGTGGGAGCGCTCCGGCGTTCTTGGAGGCTGTTTGCTTCCGTCGTTTTCGGCAACGTCACCTCCAGGCGTTGCCGCACTCAGTTTTCCCGACGACGCAGGGGAGACAGGCTCTCTCGGCGGGATCGTGGCGCTGGGGAGGCTGAACGTCGTGGCGATGGGGAGCGGGCTTCACGGCGGAGAGACGACACTGGGGAGGGCGAACGTCGGAGGTACTCCTCGATGTCGTGAGGGCGTTCGCCGTACCTCGGGCGTGGGTCGTTCGGGTGGAACCCACGCAGGCCCATTTGCCGGTAGGGACAACGACGGTAGATATGGTCGGCCTCCCCGCAGTGGTAGCACAACGGGCGTCGATCGGCCGTCCTCCACACGTCGGTCTTTCGTGGAGCAGCTTGTTCTGGGCGGACGTACGCCCGATCTTCATGGCGTCGTGAATACTGCGGCGCTAGAGGTTCACGTCGAGGTGGCGCCGTATACGGGTGAGCAGGGGGCGGTGGTCGTCGGGTAGCTGCGGCGTAGCTCAGCTTCGGTGGTTCAGGAGCGGCGCTGGCGAGAACTTCTGGCTGCAGCGCCTGCTGAAGTTCTTCCCGGACAATCTCGGCGACTGAGGGCGTAGCCAGGCTTGTGGCAGCAGGTAGCAACTTCTTCAACTCCTCCTGGACGGCTTCACGGATAAGGTCACGGATGCCGGGGAGGGTGGTGCCCAGGTCGGATCCAGATGTCGCTAGAGTAGTTACGCCAGGGTGTCGTTGGTAGTGTCTGGCGCGGGCTAGCAAGGCCCGTTCCATATTTGTCGCCTCCGTGATGAACTCGTCGACTGTTGTTGGGGGATTCCGGATGAGACCGCCGAAAATCTCGCTTTTCACACCCCTCATCAGGTGGTGCAGCTTCTTCTCCTCGGTAGCCTGAGGATCGGCGCGGGCGCTTAGGCGGAGAACATCCTCCACGAAGCCGGTAATGCTCTCGTTGGGGCCTTGAGTCCTGGTACGAAGTAAGTCTTCGGCTCTCTCTCGGCGGTGCTGGTTGACAAATGTCGCCTTCAGCTGGCTCTTGAAAATGTCCCAGGATGTCAATGAAGACTCGTGATTTTCGTACCAGCTTCTGGCAGTCCCCTCGAGCGAGAAATACACGTTTTGCAGCCGTTGCTCGTTGGTCCAGCTATTGTGGCGGGCGACGCGTTCGAATTGGTCGATCCAATCTTCAACGTCTTCGTGGAGTTCGCCGTGGAACGGAGCCGGTGTCCGAGGAGCGACGGGTAGGTAGACGACGGCAGGAGCGGCGGGGGTCTGCGACTGGTTGGCCATCGTCGGCTGCCTGGTCCTGGGTGGTAGAAGTCCGTATTCCGGGTTTAGCCCTTGGGTGCGGCGACTTGATCGAGTCTCGATCTGGTCTTCGTTGGGTCCTCGGGAGCTTGGATTCGGACTTGTACGGCGGGAACTCGGAGGGCTGCGCTGCACGAACATGCGGTACCCCGCACCTCCACCAGAATGTCACGGGTGGTGAGTCGTGACCAATAAACAAGAAATAAACAGAAATAAATAAACGTTTAATGTGGCGAACTTGTGATAAAAATAAAGAAGGAAACAGAAGAAAGCAGAGCGTCGCGGGCGTCGAAGTCGGCGTGTCAGCAGAATCGAGCGCTAGGGCGAGACTGACTCGACAAGGTCGCGGGCGGCCTCTTATCTAGAATGCGCCGCTATCTCGAAGATTCGGCGAAAGCGGTTCGAGCGTCGCGTGATCGGGGCGAGAATGAACACGCACTTTCTAGAAAACAAAAGCAGGGATAAATGATAGAAGTTACGTGTGGTACATGAATAAACGGGAACTTTCTGGAGGACCGTGACCGAGCGTTGCTTTCTCAGCCTTGCGCGCGGCATTATGGCAGACGCCTGTTCTGCTGCAGGTCGCTCTCCACTGTGACAGTTCACGGAAGCTACAGCAGCCAGAAGTTGGGACGCCGTGACGACAGCGACACTCGCGTTCGCTCGTGCTTTTCGCCAGCATTTCTACGGCCAGCCGCCAGGATCGTGACAGGCAACAGCATGACACTCCAGCTTCTGTGACGCCATTTGTTGCCACATTGGGACCATTTTTGATGTATGGGCGGGATAGGGCGCTAAACACACCAGTCACAGACGCGATCCAGGCACCATAGTCCGAGCGCATGACCGGCGGGTGTGACAAAATGGTCGACGAAAACAGCGGAGGTTGCCATGGTAACGAGGTAGGCAACACTGGTTTGTCGGCAACAGGTATAACAAACGTTGTCGCCACCCTAAACAGCGGAGCGGCGGAAATATGTAGGTACACTAGGTGTGCCCTAAACCAAGCTATAGTAATTCAAATGTGACACAGATAACAAATTGGAAATAAGTAGCTTAATTTTGATCGGTAGACTAGAACGGAATTTGTCAAGAGTACCGACATCCTTAAAAATATTGTTTATTACAATTTAAGTTTGTTCGTCCTATGACATGTGCTCATTAAAGGGGCACTGAAGTCGATCCATAGATCGCTCTTTTGTGGTGACAACGCATTCTAGACGCTCTAAGCATCCCTATAAACCCGAAATTACAATCATGCGTAGCTCATTTCCTAGATCGCGACACGCTCGTTTTGGGAAGAAAGTTCTTCCAAATGAAGTGGTCGACGAAGGGCGCTTGTCGGCGAGTTGCAAGCGATGGCTTCGCCCGTGGTGAAAAAGAGAAGTTATATCAGACTCTCTTTGAAACGAGTTATAATGAAATCATACGGAGTCTGCGCGTATTGTGGGGCTTTCATTTGTCCACACAATGTAGTCCGCGAGAAAAAGAGTCCACGTGTTTTTCTCTTGCTCTGAGATGAATAGGCGGTTTTGTAACATAGGAAAAACTCCCTATTATTTGTTAATTGAAACGTTTTTTTTTTTTTGTTTTTACATTACAGGTCTACATGAGCACCTTATTTTAGGAAAGTGGGAGTGTTTGCATGGGGTAAAGAGAGGCAAAGTTTTGAAGGTATGTGAGATGAGTGTAAGAATTCGTGGCTTAAGAGGGCATAGTACCTCCAAGCGCCATAGAGAATACATGTAGATTTTTGACGTTTTCAAAACATTCCTACATGAGAACCGCTCTTTGTATTTGCTTGAAACTTTTACGATAAAGAGATTAATACTTAATTGTTTCATTGGCGCATATCATATTTGTCAGTATTTAGCACAAATATATATTTTTAAATCGTGAAATCGACTCAAAACGGCAGTTTTGAGACTTTTGGGTTTAATGACGTTTTACATAATCTACCAATTGACATAATCTACAGACGCAAAAAAAAAGGAGTTGCGATTTTTTTAAGTCTTGGGAAGATGTAGCGAGTAGCGTAACTGCGTTACCCGTTACTCATAATAACGAACGTAAGTACGTTATCAGTGACTAATTTCAAAATGCAACGAGTACGTTACGCTACCGAAAGAGGTTGCGCGTTCCCGGTAACGTCGTTAAACGCAACGCGTTACGGCCATCACTGTCGGATGGCTAAAAGCGCGTGCTGGAGGCGGGGTATCCGAAAGAACAGTAACTACGTAATCTCCATCTACCCACGAGTCAACTTACGTTTTCCGAAGAACATACATCTCGCTCCTCCGGGCACCATCAACAAGACCATTGCCAGTTGCCGTATAGGTATCATGCGGCCATACAACGTTCCAAGACGATGCATTGCTTGGGAAGAACGTTCACAACAAGAACCAGGAATGTATCTTATGGTTCGAGACCTTTCCGCCCCCCCCCCCCCCCAAAAAAAAAAGAAAAAAAAAAAAAAAAGAAACAACAAACAACGTCTGGCGCGATCACGAGGGACCAAACAATCATCCGTTTCCTTATGGCCTCGATCATCGCTCATCTGCTTCTCCGCTCTGCAGGGCCGCTATGGTGACGTGTCAAATATATTGACGCGATGAGAGCTGTACACACAGACTCCACGCCAAGGCTACAACAAAATACATGTGCATCCTAGATATATCATTCGAAGAAAACTGACAGCGACAATTTTTTACCAGAGTCCCATGATGTATTGAATGCAAAGTTATCGTGTAAATTTGTTTAAAATACATTATTCGGTCGTTTGGAAGGGGGGTGAAAAACATATAGGTCCTATCAATTTCTTCGCTAAATTTATCGGGGAAACTGACTTGGTGCGTAGCTCACGTGACGTCAATTTTTTTCCGCCGAATTTAGCGGGAAACTTGATTAGTGTATACGCCTCGTGACGTCGGGTCAAGTGCCGTCAATCTTCCCCGCCAATTTTGGCGGGAGATCAACTGGAGACGTCGGGTCACGTGACGTCAATTTTCCCGCCAAAATTTGCGGGAAATGCGCAGACGAACTGACGAACTGTTGGAATTTAAAGGGGGGGAGTGGGTAGTTGAAAAGAATTTTATTCTTGATACTCGCCTTCCGTGCGTTGATATCTTTGTCCTGTGGAACCCGTACTGATCATGAACAGTAGCTCTCTTCTGCGCATGAACTCGTCAATTTTCGGCATTTCTCGGCATTGACTCGGCATTTTGCACCGGGATGATAAACCCTGGAAGGCCGTATACTCCGGTTCAGATTCATGAAGAACGAAAGCTAAGGACTCCCATTGACCAATTAGATCGACGGAGTGAATCACGTGACAGCTCTGTGTAGGAGGAGTTAGACTTGTTCCTATTTCAAATACTCCACTCAGAATGCTGTATTTCAAATACTTTTGGTAGGATTCCGATATCTTGCAAATGTTCGTTAGTATTTTATACTCTATTAAAAAAGAATGGGTTGTGTGTGTGTTTATACAGCCTAGAACTTCGTCTGCCTCACAGGGGCGACGAGTCTCCCAGCTGTAGATGAGCAATTTAGCCAGTGCGGAACAACCGCTAGCCTGGGGTCTTTAACGTGCACCACGCAGTAGTGATACATGACCGCACGCCGGTACGATGCTCATCCAGATCGAAACGGGCAGGGGTGGGGCTCGAACCACAGATCCCTGGGTTCTGCAGCACGAGCTTTCGCTCCTACTCTATTTTAATTTAAAACAAATTCTGTCTTTTACTAAACTTTTTTTTTTTTTTGCATAGATTGTTTAATTTTTGCAGAAATTCGTCGCTGGCGTATTTTACGGGAATAGAAATTGGCGGTGTACCTCAGCGCAAAACTGAGTCGATAGCGAATGTCATGTTCCTCCGAGGGACGAGGGGATGAGGCCTGGTCGAAAGACGAAGCGACACACAAACAGACGAACGAAAATTAATTTACTCACAAGCACACAAAAAAAAAAACAGGAAAAAAATTATAAGTAGAAGAGAAAAAAAGAATAGTGATTGAATAGCTACAGTCACTTCAGTCAGTCTCGGTCGTCTTTAAATGGGAGCTGAGAACACTCACTGTCTCGAGCGTCCATCTTGCTTGGGACGGAACCAGGCTTTGTTCTTCGATGTCACGGGTGTGGGCCCAAGCTTGCTAGGAGCTCTGGGCCACCCAGCACAGGTTCGATGTGTCGCTTGACCAACCAGGTACGCGGTCTGGGTTGACAGGAGTGTTGCGAGGCCGCCCCTTCGTGTCCGTCTTCGAGCTCAAAATCCAGTGCTCCGAGCTTCTTGTGCGAGCAGCAAGCACGACGCCGCTCCGACTCGATGGTGGCGAAAAGACCTGGAGCAGAGCCAGGGTTCACCAGGTGCAAAGCTTGGTCTGCCGGGAGCGTTGGCGGGTCAACTGCCGTCCCTTCAAGTTCAGTCGTCGAATGTCCTCTTCCCCCGCGATCTTATCCTTTTCCTTTGTCCTCGAGCTTTTCCCCCTTCTTCATCTTCTGCTTTAACCGCCACTTCAGGAACGTGACACTCCTCCCTTCTTTAAGAGCCTGACTTCCTGAGGCGGAGAGACGTCAAAGTTCTAATGACATGTGCGTCACGTCGTTGACGTCGCTTGTCTTCCTCGCAACGCTGACCACACACACACGCATAAAAACATCAACGTACACATAAAAACAAAATGAGACCTTGATATTCGCACTAGTCTTACACTGTTCATAACACTTGTTCAGGCTCAGTAGTTCATCCTTTGAAAATTTCGGTCACACGTCTGCTTCTGGAAACCTTTCTGTAACTTTTCTTTAACTTTGTTCCAAATGGACTCAAAGCTCCCTGGTAAATTATATAGGCTAGTCACGACTCCTCACAAGCGACTCATAAAGTAAGCCCCCACGTTGTTTCTACCCATAATATATTCTACATGAAAACTTTGATCTTGTAGCGTCATACTCCATCTCATCACTCGACTGTTGGTGTGTTGGCTTTGTTCAAAAATTCCAAAGGCTGATGGTCGGTCTGGACTCAGAACGTCCTACCATACAAAAACAACTTGAACTTGGCAACGACCCATACCAGAGCCAAACTTTTTTTTCCACCGTTGCGACCTTTCGTTCTGCATTACTCAGCTTTCTGCTTGCATACGCTACTGGGTGTAGCGTGCCATCTTTTTCTTGAAGCAAGACTGCACCCACGCTTTCATCAGAGGCGTCAGTTCTTAGTACGAACTCTTTTTCTGGGTTTCGTGCTAATAAGATGGGCGACTGCCCCGATCTACACTTCAACTGCTCGAAATCCTCTTCCTGCTTTGGCCCCCTCTCAATCTCATTCCGCGATCCCTTTTTTGTTAGCTCCACTAGTGGTGCAGCGAGACGAGCATAGTTCTCTTCAAATTCTTGATAGAACCCCGTAAGACCGAGAGACGATCTGATTTGTCTTTTTATTCAAGGCCTCGGAACACCTTGGATTTTTTCTATTATTTTAGGGTCCAGAAAAATCTTGCCCATTCCAATGTCGTGTCCAAGGAAGCTGGTTTCCCAGAATATTATTTCACACTTCATCGGCTTGATCGTGATGCTGACCTCTCGCAGGCGTTGAAAGATATGACTAAGCGTCTCCATATGTTCCCTCCACGAACTCGTAGCGATAGGACATCGTCTATGTAGTGATGCGCGTCTGGGATTCCCTCCAACAACTTTCGCATTAGCTTTGTGAATGTAGCTGAAGCAGTTTTTATTCTAAAGGGCATAAAGTTGAATTGAAAGAGCCCGTTCGTTGATGAGAACGCTGTCTTTTCTTTGGCGCTCTCCTCCATAGGAACTTGCCAATAACCTCTGGCCGCATCCAGCTTTGAGAAAAAGCGCTTCTGCCCCGTTTTGGCAAATGTGACGTTTATCCTCGGTGTAGGCTCTGCATCGGCTTTAATGACATCATTCAATCTCCTGTAGTCGATGCAAAATCTATTCGATCCGTCCTTCTTCACGATCACCACCGGTGCGTTGTATATTGAGTAGCATCTCTCGATTACTCCTAGCTGCAGCATCTCTGAGATCTCTTGCTCGACCAACTCTTGAACTGAAAGTAACAACGGGTATTGTTTTACGTATACCGGGCGCGTCGTGATGACTTCCAGGTCGCATGTCAAGAGATTCGTTCTTCCCGGCACATCGTAGAAGATCTCAATGAAGTCTTCGATCAGCGCAAGCAACTTCGGTACTTTTTTTTGCGCGTCCAAATTATTGTTTACATTAACGTCCTTCCATCATTGTTGCTTCATCCAGCTCGGTGTGGGAATTTCTCCGGCGAGTTCGAAGCTTCGCTCTACTAGAGCTCCATCTTTGGTCTCAGCTGCGACATGACAAGCAGTCTGCTCTTGTCGAGTCGTCTCCCTCTCCTCGTACTTTTTTAGCATGTTGACGTGAAAGACCTTCGCCTTCCCTCCCACATCCAACTCGTAATCCACCTCGTTCTTTCTTGCCGTCATTTCGAAGGGCCCTTTGCATTGCATAATCATCTTGTTGGCATTTGTTGGCAGAAGGATCAAAGCCAAGTCGCCTGCTCTCATCTTGCGGTTAGAGCTCCTCCTGTCGTAGTAACCTTTAAATTTAGCTTTGGCTTCGTGTAAACATTCGTGCGCCAGCTCGCGCGTTCTCTCCTGTTTTCCCCATAGCTCAAGCATATAGATGTACAACGTCTTTACCTCCTTGTTCAGCTTTCGCTTGACCATATTTCTTTTTTGGAATTGCCAAGGGACCTCGCACTCTTCCGCCGTAGAGTAGTTCGAATGGTGAAAACCTGATACTCGACTGTGGCACCTCTCTGTATGCAAACAGCAGCGCTGGAAGGTACCTGTTCCAATCTTTTGGTCACTCTTGGCACATCCTCCTTAGCATTTGCTTGATAGTGCCGTTAAATCTTTCCACTAACCCATTGCACATGGGGTGGTAGGCTGTGGTGAGCAGGTGTTTCATCGATAACATGCGACTGACTTCTTCCATGAGGTCAGATGTAAAGTTAGCCCCGCGGTCGCTGAGTATCTCTGTCTGTAGCCTATGGCGTGTAAACATTTCTACCAACGCTATGGCCACCTGATGAGATCCAATGCTTTGAAACGCAACCGCGTCCGGGTATCTCGTTGCCATGTCTACCATGGTCAAGATGTGCTTGTTTCCCGCACTTGACATTGGTGCGATGGGTCCAATAATGTCGACTGCCACTTTCTGGAATGGCGTCTCAGCCGTGCACGGATATTCCCCAAAGGCGCCCTGCCCACCCTTACAAAATAATGAAACGAGTTTCAATTGAAACTCATTAAATTGAATAGAAACTCAATTGAAACTCATTGATCATTTTTGTAAGGGCACTTTGCCTTTTGGCACCGTGCGCTCACAGACGTCGCATGATCGGACCTACCTTTTGATATCGCTTTGAATCCTGGGCCAGAAAAACTCTTGCCACCAGGCTTAGCGTATTCTTCATCCCTTGGTGCCCGGACATTATGCCATCATGCGCGAGCGTTATCACTGCCGTTCTGAACTTCTTCGGGAGTGCCAGTTGAGTTGTCTTTCTCTCCGACGAGCACTCGACAGATTTGTGTAACATGTCGTTCTTCCCGACGAACTGAAACTTTGTTCTGGACTTAGGCTTTCTCGTGTTTTGCCCAACAACATCAACAAAGTTGATGAATTGATGTTGGTAAAAGAGACCGTCAACAAGCTGGAACAGTCCGTTCAACATATGTCTGAACAGTACGACGAAGTTCTTAAAGAAATGAAACGCCAATCCACTGAGATTGCAACCCTGAAAAAAAAAGTGGAGAAGATCGAGGCTGATAATGCTGGCCAAGAAATTCAGAAACTAAAAATACAAGTCAACAGCATGGAGCAGTACAGTAGGCGACAGAATCTCGAAATACATGGATTGCCACAAACTGACAACGAAAACCTACTGAATAAGATAAACGAGCTAGCAACTGAACTGCAACTACCAGAACTGTCACAAAACGAACTAGAAGGCGTTCACAGGCTGTTTTCAAAGCCAGGAAAAACTCCGGCCGTGCTCATTCGCTTCGTGTCGCGCATTACACGTGACCAGTGGATGGCAAAAAGGGGTCTTCTAAAGAATATCGAATCCAACGTGTATTTTCTCGATAACCTGACACCGCAGAATAAGAGGTTGCTTTGGCTGATGAGGGTTAAGGCTGAGGAAAAACAGTACCAGTTTGCCTGGCAGAAGAATGGTCTCTTGTTTGTGCGTAAGGCAGCGGGCGAACGCGCAATCGTCATTGAGTGTGAGGCTGATTTAGATAAGATCTGCTGAATCAGTGAAAGTTAGAAGCTTCATTTATTTGTATTTTGTGATGGCAGAACCACCAGTAACTGTTTATCTTGACAGCACGTCATTTAACTCTGTTGTGCACGATCCTTTTCTGCTTCGAAGTGATAAGATGTCAATCTTTCATATCAACATAAGAAGCTTACAAAATAAATGGTTTGAAATAGAAACAGCCTTGGATTCTTTAGATCACAGATTCGATCTATTGGCATTTACTGAAACGTGGTTTTCGAGTGAACACGACGTAGTCAATTTCGCAGGATATAAATCTGAAGGGGTTTACAGAAGAAATCGCAAGGGAGGAGGGACCTTGCTTTATTTTAAAAATAACCTTGAGTATGTAGTCTTGCCCCGAATTTACGCAGATGAGTGACCACTATGAGTCGGTTGTTGTAAAGTGCCTTGGGTCACTGATTGCTTCAGTTTATCGGCCCCCATCGGGCGATATAAATGAATTTTTTGAGTTTGTAAATGAAATTCTAGACTACGTGTCATGTCTCAATTTGCCAATTGTCTTATATGGTGACTTCAACATTGATTTGCTTTCATCTACTCGTTCCTGCCGACGTTTTCTTGATGTCATTGAATCTTTTGGTTGCTCAAACGTCATTCATTCACCAACAAGACTAGCGTCTGAAAGTGAAACTTTGATCGACTTGTGTGTTACTAGCTATGACCCAAAGGATGTTGTCTCGGGTATTCTTACATTCGATCTAAGTGATCATTTGCCAATATATTGTTTTTTTCCTCTGGTCAAAAAGAAAAAGTGTAACATCCGTGACCCTCCTGTATTGCGACGCAATTTCGGCGTGAATGCTCTTGCTCTTTTCCGGGACATGATAGAAAATACCAGTTTTGATGACGTTTATAATGAAGAAAACCCAAATTCGTGTTACGACATATTTTTGCATAAAATAAAGCACATTTACAATGAAGCGTTTCCTCTTCGACCTGTAATAAATCACAAGAAGTCTAGGAAGCCGTGGGTTACTCGCGAGCTGTATAAAAGGATTAATGAACGTAACAAACTCTACGATAAATTTATTCGACTAAGGGACCAGACAATATTAATTAAATATAAACAAATAAGAAATAAATTAAATAAGGACCTCAAGAAAGCACGTGTTGAGTACTATAAAAACAAGTTTGCATCTATTTCGAATGAACCAAAAAAACTTTGGGGTGCAGTAGGAAGTCTAATTGGAAAACACAAGAGTAAGGTTCCCGATACATTAACTCTAAATGGTATTGAGTATAACGATGCCTTACTGGCAGACAAATTTAACTCCCATTTTTTAAACGCAGGTGCCTCATTGCAGCCACATGGTCCGAACGAAAGCTTAGACAAATATATTTCATCTGTAGCTGTCGACACTATTTTCTTGGCTCCAAGCGATGAACAAGAAATATATTCAATCCTTAAATCTTTATCTACAAATACCGCAGCTGGAGAGGATGACATCAAGGCTATACCAATTATAGCTGTCGCAGACCTCTTGTGTTTTCCTCTGCAGCATATATGCAATAACGCATTAGCAACGGGCATTTTTCCTGATGGCATGAAAATTGCAAGAGTGGCTGTTCTACACAAAGGAGGCTCCTTTGACAACATTAACAACTATAGGCCTATTTCTGTACTTCCTTTGTTCTCAAAGGTTCTAGAATTTCTTATAAAAAAACGGTTTTCAAAGTTTCTTAGTGAAAGAAATGCTTTTGTTACTCAGCAATACGGTTTTACGGAGAATAAGTCAACCGAAATGGCTCTACTTAGCATCAAAGAAAAAATACTTAATAATTTTGAAAACAAACATTTCACTATTGGAATGTTTCTGGATTTCAGAAAGGCCTTTGATTCGATTAAACATGATATTTTGTTCTATAAATTACCGTTTTATGGAATAAGAGGTGTTGCTTTAGATTTAGTTCGTAGCTACTTATCTTGTCGACAACAATATACTAGTCTTAATGGCTACAGGTCCAAGTTAGAACAAATTTCGTACGGTGTCCCACAAGGGTCTATTTTAGGTCCTCTCTTTTTTATTATTTATATTAATGATATCGTACGTATACCTAGAACTCCTGAAATAGTTTTGTATGCCGACGACACTAGCTTATTTTTCTCTGGCCCATGTCTGCGTGATCTTGAAATTTCTGCTAATACATGGCTGAGCGAGTTATCGTCCTGGCTAGACTCCAATCAGCTTCAGTTAAATGTTACAAAAACTAAATATATCATTTTTAAGCCGCGAAGTAAACCGGATGACTGCGAAATTATTTTAAAATTCCAAGACTCTCCGAGAGAGCGTGTCACTATCTACAAATTTTTGGGAATTCTCTTCGAAGAAAATTTAAGCTGGACTCCACATGTAAATAAAATTCATGCAAGCATCTCTAGATCTATTGGCATTTTATACAAAATAAGAACACTTGTCCCAGGCTGGTTAAGACGTCAGTTGTATTATTCACTAGTTCATTCCCACCTTCATTACTGTCTGCTAGTCTGGGGTTCAACGACTAAGACAAATATTGATAGGCTGTTTGTTTTGCAAAAAAAAGCAGTACGTTGTATTGAAAATCTTCAGCGCACCGACCACACAACGCCGTTTTTTCTAAAACATAGCTTCCTTAATATTAGTCAGTTATTCCAGCTTAAACTTTCAATCCACATTTTTAATGAGTTCAATCGTGACCAGTCCACTTTTTTTGACGCATTCCTTCCTAGAAATATACAATGCAATCTTCGGTTTGACTCTTATCGAATACCTTGGTCAAGGACGAATTACGGACATACTCAATTAGCGTACTTAATTCCTCATTTCTTAAATAAACATCCGGCCGTAAGAGAAATGATTCATGAATGCGGATCAAAGCATACCTTTAAAAGAAATATAAAACGGTACCTTCTATCATGTCCCATTGAATAAATGTTTTTAAAAAGTGTTTGCATCCAATGGTTGAGCTTCATTTATTCTAGTGCGTCCTATGTCCCCGAAAATTGTTATGACATGACTACTGTATAAGTTATGTTGTTTTGATCTTTATTTGTGGGCCGTTCTGTTTCCCCGTGGTTTCTGTGTTTATATTACAACGTGTCGTACTATACGCTGAGCAATGTAAACTGGTGATAGGGCCAAGTCAGGCAGAACCCATCTGCCTTTTGCCTTGTCATCGGAGACCTTGTGTCCGAATAAAACCAATTCAATTCAATTCAATTCAAAACACCTATTGTGTGTGTCATCTTCTCTCTGCTTTCTAGCGAGTGCTTTTGGAGTTGTATCGATCGTTGATACCTGCGGTACCTTGAGGCATGTCTCTTTGTTTTTCTTTTCTCCACTTCGCGTGACGCTCGTACCACGAACGGCAGCAACTTCCGCTAGAATAACCTGACATGACGGCTCATTGTTCTTGACTGACCCAGACCCTCTGTGAACACCAAACCACCTTTCGGACTGTTGACGCAGCTTGTGGGAACCATGGGGTCCCCTCTATCCCTATCCAGGCCTAGCTTCGAGCAGGCCGTGGGAGCCGTCGTCACCAATGGCGTCGGCCTCCCGGATACAAGGAACCACGAGGCCGAATTCCCCGAAGGGGCCGGCTCTCCCTTGCGCAGTTGGGTGAACGCGCCTTCGGCACACCCTTGAGAGTTATAATCTGATGGTACACGTCAAAAATCAAGACAAAGAAATGAAGGACCTAAAAAAACGCGTAGTTAACATTGAACAAGCTGAAGCGTCTTCTAATAAAGAAATGAAGTCCCTCAGGACCGAAGTGAACGAATTGGAATGGCGCAGCAGACAACTTAACCTCGAGGTACATGGCATCCCATATTCAGAAAATGAAGACCTGCTTGCCAAGCTAAATGAGGTGGCCCAAATGATTGATGTGCGACCACTGACGATGGATGAGGTTACCGCCGTTCACAGACTTAAAGCTAAGCCAGACAAAGTGCCTGGTATCATTGTAAGATTTTTGAGGCAGACTACTCGCAATCAGTGGTTGCACAACAAGAAAAAGCTTGATCGAGACAACATCTATGTACTGGAAAATATGACGAAGCAAAACAAAGCACTACTCTGGGCTACAAAAGAATGGGCGAAAGAGAAGTCTTATCAGTTTGCTTGGCATGTGAATGGCAAAATTCTCGTGAGACGAAAGGCGGGTGAGCGGGCGGTTGTGATTGAGTCTGCAGATTCTCTGCTTAAACTGCCTTAGATGTCACGTGAAAGGTTAAAAGAAGGATCCATCTTCCGTAATGCTTTATCATGAAAATGTGCTTCCTCGGGAGCTGAAACAGCTTCTTGGTGGCGAGGACGAGCGTTTTTTAAAATGTTTTCACGTTAATGCACAATCTGCTAAAAATAAAGAGCTTAGTTTAGAAGTTCTTTTTGCACAGTTTCAATTTTCATTTGATATAATAATGTTAACCGAAACGTGGTATGCAACAGAAACCGAAGCACTTCAAATGCCATTATATTCCACTTACTTCTTGAATCGCAAATCTCGTCGCGGGGGAGGTGTGTGTTTGCTTGTAAATAAATCAATAAAGTGTGAACTTTGGGCTGATTATTGCTGTATCACTCCAGACTATGAAGTGCTTTCTGTGAGAACAGGGAATACTGTTATAAGTGTACTTTATCGACCACCAGATGGCCGCAGTATTTTCTTCTTTCAATTCTGCGAGCGGTTTTTGCAGGTCGCAAATGATAACCATTACGATTTAATTTTGGGGGGAGACTTCAATATCGATATGTTGAAAGATAGCGCTTGTAAGCGTGAATTTAATATTTTAATCGAAACAAACGGATGTGTCAACGTTATTGAATCTCCCACTAGAGTCACAGTGCGTAGTGAAACAATGATCGATCTTTTTATTACAAACGCACAGCCTGATAAGATTACATCCGGAACGCTAGGTTATGATATTAGTGACCACCTTCCAATATTCCTATGCTTAAATACCAAACCATATAAAGAAGTTAGAGACACAGGAACATTTGTGTTTCAAGACATAACAAACGACAGATTAAATGCTTTTAAAGCAGATATCTCTCAAATTAATTGGAGCCCAATATACAACTGTGAGGATGTTAATCTTGCGTATAATACATTTTTGGAGAAAGTTACAACTATTTACAATCGTCATTTTCCTTGGAAAACCTTGAAAGTGTCTAAAAAGATTCGCAAGCCATGGATAACGCCTGAATTGTTGAAGAAAATTGAGAAAAAAAATATGCTATACCAGAAATTCCTTAAAACTAGAGAGCCGTCTCAGCTTTTAAGTTTTAAGGTGTATCGAAATCAATTAACAAAAATACTACGGAAAGCTAAGACGGTGTATCACACCAACTCTTTTCAGGCGCAATCTACACGTGCGGATGTTGTCTGGAGAAAATTGAACACCGTTTTAAATCGCGTTCCAAATCGGCAGCCTATAGATAGCATTGTCCATGAAGGGGTGTACTTGAATGGTAATTCTTTAGCTAATACTTTTAATGACTACTTTGCAGGCTTAGTTAGTGACAATACTACCACAGATGCGTTCCGCGGTTACTTAGAGTATAGAAATAACCATTCTATTTTTCTTGAACCCGTCACAAATTCTGAGGTTTGCTCCGTTTTTATGCAACTGAAAAATAGCAGTAGCTGTGACTGTGATAATTTGCAAATTCGACCTATTAAATACATACTTGACTTAGTAGCACCCTGTCTGTGTCACATTTTTAATCTGTCTTTAACAACGGGGTTATTTCCTGAAAAGATGCAGATGGCGAAAGTGGCAGTGTTGCATAAAAAGGGTGATAAAAATATACTCGGCAACTATCGACCCCTTTCTATCCTCCCGTTATTCTCCAAAGGCCTAGAAAAAATAATACATAGTCGTCTAGTTCAATTTTCTGATAAGCATAACCTGCTGACTCCCGCCCAATTTGGTTTTAGGAAAGGTCGATCGACCGAATTAGCATTACTAGAGCAAAAAGAATATATTTTAAAGAAATTCGAGGAAAAAAAGCAGGTTCTAGGTATATTCGTTGACTTCACGAAAGCCTTTGATTTTATCAACCATAACATCTTACTTAAAAAAATTGAGCTTTATGGTGTCCGCGGGTTGCCTTTAGAACTTCTACGTTCCTACTTGCAACACCGTTGCCAATATGTTTCTATTGGCCAATTTTCTTCTGACGTTAAACCTATTCACTCTGGCGTCCCACAGGGGAGCATTCTTGGACCGTTTCTTTTTAATATGTACATAAATGACATTGTAAACATAAGTCAGGCAAAATTTGTCATATATGCCGACGACAGTAGCTTATTCTTTTCTTCAGATAATAGCGATGATCTTGTCACAATCGCCAATGACAGTTTGTCCAAACTTGGGGTATGGGCAAAAGATAACTGCTTAAAAATTAATACTGATAAAACTAAAGCTATCATTTTTCGACCCAAAAATAAGTGCGTACATCTAACGAGAAGCATTGTGCTTGACTCTACGCCAATTGAAATTGTCAGTAATTTTAAAAGTCTAGGAGTCATATTTTCAGAACATATGTTGTGGGACAGTCACATTAACCACTTACTTGCAAAATTATCAACCATCATAGGTCTGACATTCCATAACGGCAAAACACTCCCAGTTAGTGTGAAGCTTCTAATTTACAATTCTTTATTCTATTCTCATCTCGGCTACTGCAACCTCGTCTGGGGTAACACCACATTCACAAACCTGCAAAAATTATTTTTACTGCAGAAAAAAATGGTTCGAATAATATGCAACGTGCCTTATGATTTCCATACCGGCAGTTTGTTTAGTAAGTTTAGCCTATTAAAAATTCATAGCCTTTATGAATATAGATTGATTCTGAGTTTAAAGTCAGAAAAAAGGAAACATTATAAATTGTTGTCAACTCTAGCGGCATTGACACCAAATGTACACGTTCACTTAACTAGACACATGGAGTATTGGAAGGTTGTTTACTGTTCTACAAACTATGGTAGGCAAATGTTACGATATACCGTACCAAAACTGTTAAATTTCCTTCTAGAAAAAGAAATTTGCGTTGACTCTATCTCCTTCAAGGCTTTGCGTTCTCTTTATATGTAGCAGTGATTTACCTCCCCCACTCAAATGATTCATTAATTTGTTTGTGCTATACAGAATGCACTGTTTTGTGTTTTTTGGATTTCTGTTTGCAACAACTGTGCTTGCTATCTCTTTAGGTGACTAATGGCTGTTTTGTAATCTGGAGCACATAATATACATTTTTTTTTTTTTGCCGCAATGCCAATGTACGGGGCCGAGGGCTGGTCAAGCCTCCTTTGAGGCTTTTACCCTTTGCTCCACCATGCTTCATGGAAATAAACTATTATTAAATTATTAAAAATAATGGACGCGACTGCTAGTGGCCTCCCCGGGCGCGTCCATTCTCCGAGGCTACATAAGCTGGTCCCGAAGGTGGGCCAGGGGCTCTCGTCGGCGGAGGCCCTGGCTCTACGGAGCTCGGTTTTTCTTTGTGGGCCTCCGACTTCCCGTGAATCTGTCTAATGCGGCAGCGCGGGAAACCGACCGGGTGATACTGGCAAACGAGCCAGCGCCCAGACTTTTCATTGTCTAAGAGCGAAGCGATTGACATTGCAGTCAATAAACACGTCTTTATCCGGACCCATGGAACCTTTGTGTTTCTAAGTGGTGACAGCCCCAAAAGGGCGAATCCCACATCTGGCGCCCCAACGTGCGGCTTTCCGTGGACTGCAAAGACAGCAGCATCCATCTCCTTTCGCTAAGATAGCGAACCAGGTCAATTTCCGGCCAAGGATCAAACAGGTGGACAAAGGGAGAGACGAACGCCCGACACCCGACGCCACTCAACGGCTTAGTGGCCACGTCAGCCACGCACGGGCACAATGCAGTGTCTTTTCAGCCGAGCTCGCTTCCAAACGGAGGTGACTAAACGCCCGGAATACGTCCGAGGCATTCCCTTTCGGGACGACGCCAGCCTACTTCGCTGGGGAGGCGCACCTGCGCTTTTCGAGGTCAAGCCCGTTTTCGAACAAAGCACGGTGACGCAACACGAAGCAAGTGCAGCTTTTTGCCTTCGAGACGGGTCGCGGGGCCCACCCAGAGTGGACACCCCGTCAGCGCACAAACTAAAAGCGTATCTCGGAGCGAGAAAATGCGCTGTGCCTGCAACACCGGTCCCAGTCTAGCGAGGTTGCGGAGACTGCCGATGGTGCTCTTCGTCGCCGCGTCGACGGACCAGTAGCCATCAGGTTGACCAAGCGACCCCCGGAACAAAGGCCCCCCGGGAAAACTGAGTGAGTCAAACAGATTTCCCTTTTACTCCGTCTTTCCTTCCCGCTATCAAGGGACAGAGGACTGGCGTGAGCATTGTTTTCGGCTACTAGAATTTAGTATGTTCCGTTTACCCGCGATCGACTCCGGCCAAAAGTCAGTGAGCGTCGCACGCAACTATAACGTTAGGAACCTTTGAGGGCCACCTATCAAGTTGCAACCCCGTAAAAGCGACGTTAAATGTGAAAACGCCGCGGGGTCCGGGAGCCGTTCAATCGTGCTACCGGGCAGTGCAACAGGTTGAACAGCGTCCCGAGATGATTGCGTGTCCGATTAAGGTGACCGCCATGCGGTCACTGGACGAGATCGTGAACCACGGCACTCGAGGTGTTCGCTGGGAATCGACGGTAGCACCGATGAGTTTTTGACGCTCAGCAGAACGATCCGGGGTGTAAATATGTGAATAGTTGTAAATTTTCGCGGACTCTGCGGAGTCGGGCGGTGCGTCCGCCGGGCGGTACGCTCGCCACTAACGTCGCTAAGCAACTCGTATTGTTGCAGACGGGCTTTGGCAGCCGGGCAGCGTACTCGCCGGGTCGAGCAACTCGTGTTGTTGCCGATCGGTGCCGTAAATAGTCTGGTATTGCTATTGGCACGGGGGTTTGTTTTATTTGGGATCGGTTTCTGTTCTTGCTGATGCGGATAAACTCGTGCTACGGCGCTTGGCCTCTACGAACATTGCAGTTCAAGGTGGCTGTCCTGCGCGGCTGGGAGGTGCATTCGGTGCTCTCCTTTGTTCGCGTTGGCCAGGGCAGCACGCGGCTCCAAGACTTTTCGAAGTTAGGTCGCTGTGCTATACCAGGCCACAGGCATTTGTGTTTTAGCCTCAGGTAAAAGCTAACATGTTTGAAAAATAACAATGTTGGCGAGCCTGCCCGATTGCAGCCCTGCATCGTTTCAATATCACAAGAAAGGACAGGGTGGTGCATTTGACATTTCATTGCGCCCGCAAATCGAAGCGATTAGGCATCGTTGGCAAAAGCAGCTACAAAGAACTTTGCCTCGTCGAACAGTCACCAACAAATCCATTGTCCGGGGTGACGCGAGTCAGCTCGGTATGTGGACATCCGTGTCCACATTAAGCGGAGTCGTGTAACCCTTTTCACAATAACTCCGCAAGCCGAGCCAGTGCGATGCACGTGACTCACGGCAGAAAAGATACCTTTGTCTCTGCCTCGTTTTTATCTCTGGGGCCTTGTGCACCCAGAGATTGGTCGAGTGTCCTCAGTTGGACGGCTCCACCTTGCTCGGAATTTCCGAAGCTTCCTTCTTGGGGAACGAAACCGGAGAGGGGGGCAGAGCGCAGGCGGCATTCCAGTTCCCGGCGGTTCCTGGGTCATGGTTCCACACCGAAGCGGCATTGACGCCAGGGAGCGTCATCGTCGCCGTCGCCGAGTCTCTCGACTGAGTTGCGGTGAGCGGACGTGTTTCCTGGTTCTCCTCGAGCATCCGAAGCTAAGTGCCAGTTTTTCTTCTTTTCTCTCTCTTTTTTTGAGAGTTGATTGGAAGTGACTATGCGGTAGCAGTATTAGGTTTGAACAGCAGCAGTTAACGTTAGTTTCGCAAAGTAGGCTCTGTTTGAATTTTTGGCGGGAAGGGACGGTTTGTTCCCGGTCTAGACATGGGTCTAGATTTGGGTCGGCATGACAAGGGTGGGGACGAGTTGGTGCAGTGCGAGGGGTGTGGGAGGTGGTGTTACCTGGAGGAGACGGGTTTCGGGAGCCTGGAGGTGGCGGCGGAGGTGAGTTTCGAGTGTCGGCTTTGTGTGAAGCTTCAGCAGGTAACTGGGGAATGGGAGGGTAGATTTCGGGAGATTGAGGCCCAGCTTAAGGCAGAAGGAGAGAAGCGGGTGGGTCTCGAGGCCCAGGTAGAGGAGCTGACTAGGCAGCTTAATCATGAGAGGGAGCAGCGGGTCGGCCTCGAGAAGCAGGCGGAAGAGCTGGGGGAAGTATGGAAGGTGGGTTTAGAGGAGCGTAAGAGGGAGTGTGACAATAGGGTAGAGCGCCTGGAAGGGGTAATTCGAGCGAGTGAGAGTAGCGAGGGAAGAAAGGAGGAAGTGTCAGTTCTAGCGGGACGAACCACCAGTCTGCAGGCTGGGGTCCCTGGTGGTCGGGAGTCCGGCCTGTTGGCAGGCGGGCTCGACGACGCTGGAGAGCTGATTGAACCTCAGCTCAATGGCGCCTTCGAGCAGCAGGCGTCGGGCAGTCAGGTGACAGGAGATAAGTCGCAGGACAAAGGCGCGCAGGCACCAGGGGGATCTAGGGTACTGGTAGTGGGGAGCTCTAACGTAGCACGGGTTAGGAGGGGTGTACATAACAGGGTGAAGGGAGACCAGAGGGTAACCGTAGAGGTCCAGCCAGGGAAGTGTATGGTGGATGCTATGACCGCAGCACGTGAGGGGGTGTGGGATAACCGGGAGGGAAGGAACCTAGTAATAGTTCATGCGGGGCTTAATGATGTGCTGAAGGGTAGGAGCCAGAACCTCGGAAAGCAGCTAAACGTGGGAATACGTAAGCTGAGGGACGTGTCTGAGAATGTGCATGTGGTTGTGTGCACCATTCCAGAAGTTCGGGGGCAGTCCGGGTTAACGGAGAGGAGGGTTGTCGAAGCCAACGGAGTAATTAAGGGTATGAGTCGACAGCTTCGGTACGACGTAATGGAAGTAAACAGAGAAGTGTACGAGGCTGGCTCCCGCCCTTTTGCAGATGGCATTCACTACAGTGAGGCCACGGGTTACAGGGTGGGGGATAGGATGAGCCGCACGGTGACTGCTTTTTTGGGGGGACCGAGGGCCCTGGGGGCACTGAAGTAACTGAAAACCCAACAAAGTCAGGAGAGGCACCCAGGGTTAAAAAGAGGAGAAAACGTAAGAACAGGTATAAAAAATCAGCACAATCAGACATTGGATATATTAACATGCAGGGTGGTAGAAATAGGTTAAAATGGGAAGAGGTGGAGGAGCAACTAAGAAAGGAGGATTTAATGGTGTATGGGTTTGTGGAAACACATCTCAGAGACATGGAGCAGCCACCTTGCAACCCTCACTATGTGTGGGAAGAATGCAACAGAATGGAGGGAACGAGGAAGGGAGGTGGAATTGGAGCATTTATTAAGAAGAATATGAACTTTCAAAGGATCAGAAAGGAGTGCGCCGAACATTTGTGGCTGAAAGGAAAAGTCGCTGGGGAATCAACAGTCCTTGGAGTGGTTTACTTATGGACAGGGACAGGTGCTAAAGAGGAAAACAGAAAAATGATTGATTGCATATCAAGAGACATTAGTGAACTAGGCGAAGGCTCCGAAATAATTATTATGGGAGACATGAATGCCCATATTGAGGGTCTGGATGGGTATACGGACTCAACTGGAAGCATATTACTAGAACTGGTGGAAAAACATGACTTAGTTTTATGTAATACCAGTCAGAAGTGTGACGGGCACATAACTTGGGAAACTGGCAATCTGCATTCAACTATAGATTACGTACTCATGTCACACAAAATATATGGTAAGTTACAAGTCATGAAAATAGATGAAGAAGGTTCCAAAAGTCTTGGTAGTGATCACAAACGTATTAAGCTGAATTTCGCCAGAGAAGTAAATGCTGAAACTAGACAACATAATTCAAAGCAAACTTTCTGCAGCGACAAAGAGTTGGAAATAGTTGTTGAAAGAATAGAGGCAGCAGTTTCAGGGCAATGGCATACAGATTGGACCTATGAGAGCCTAACTAGGCTTTTTTCTCTAGAACTAGACAAAGTTAAGAGTAAACGAAAGGGGAAGCAAGGACATAGACCAAAAAGTTGGTGGGACAAAGAAGTGAAGCAAGCGATACAAAAACGTCAGGAAGCCTCTAGAGAACACAGGTATTCCAAGCGTAGTGGGGAGTCCGAAACGGAAGTAAAAAGAAAATGGGACAATTTTGTAACATGTCGCCGAGAGGCATCCAGTTTGATCAATGCGAAAATTCAGAGAAAGGGTGAGGAATGGATGAGTAATGTAAGTAAGAAAGATAGAAATGCTGCCAAGAAGTTTTGGGAGCACTTGAACTCACTCGGTGAAACAACGCAAGCTAGACAGAGGTTCATACTCTCGCATCAGGGAGATCAATTAGAGGGAGATGATGCGATACAATATATAGGAGCAGTGATGGAGGAGAAATTTCGGGAACGGGTACATGTGGAAGATAGGAGAACCGAAGGAAGTAGCAGTCCAGTTTGTGACATCGCGGATTTAGGACAAAGAGAATGGGAAAAGGCGGAACGAAAAGTCCCTAGTGGCACGTCGACAGGCACAGATGGTATCCCTATCAAGCTGGTGAAGAATTTGGGTCCTAAATCTAAGGCAAAACTAAGGGAGGTAGTGAGTACCATGATAACAAAAGGAAATATTCCAGATGAATGGAGGCTTAGTAGGATGAGTATGATATATAAGGGAAAGGGAGATAAGTCTGATATTAGAAATTATCGTCCTATAACCGTGACACCGGTTATTTACAGGTTGGTAATGCAGATTATAAAGAACAGACTGGAGGAATGGGTAGATTGCGAGGGCATACTGGGCGAGTTACAGAACGGGTTTCGAAAACAAAGAAGGTTGGAGGACAACTTATTTTCTCTAACACAGTGTATAGAAATAGCGCAAAAAGAAAACAGACAGCTCTGGCTGGCATTTCTGGATATCAAGGGTGCCTATGACAATGTGAACCAAAGAAACCTGTGGGACATAATGGAGAACTTAAACCTAGATGAAGGACTAACAGCACTATTAAGGAACATTTACAAAGATAACAAGGTGATTATAACATGGGAAGGAAAGGCGACAGGGAAAATAGAGATAAGACGAGGCCTTAGGCAGGGGTGCCCGTTATCGCCTTTGCTGTTTATGTTGTATCTGAGAGGATTGGAGGATAGACTAGAGAAGAGTGGGCTCGGGTTCAACCTTTCTTACAGTAAGCTAGGCCAAAAAATTCAGCAATCCTTACCGGGATTGATGTATGCGGATGATATTGTACTGATGGCTAACAACAGGACAGAGTTGCAGGAATTAATGAGCATCTGTGGTAGGGAAGGAGAGGAATTAGGTTTAGAATTCAGTAGCGAAAAATCGGCAGTCATGATTTTTAACGAGGATGAAGTTGAGAGGCTGAAGATACAGAATATTACAGTTGAGAGAGCTAGTAAATACAAGTATCTAGGAGTATGGATATGTGATGGTGCAGAATATCTCAGAGACCATGAAAAGTATATAATAGGTAAGGGCAACAGAAATGCAGCTGTAATGAAAAATAGAGCACTTTGGAATTACAACAGGTATGAGGTGGTGAGAGAGATTTGGAAAGGGGTCATGGTGCCTGGCTTGACTTTTGGAAACGCAGTGCTATGCATGAAATCCGAAGTGCATGCGAAACTAGAAATAAAACAGCGCGGAGTAGGTAGACTGGCTTTGGGGGCGCATTGCAAAACGCCAAACCAGGGAGTACAAGGAGACATGGGATGGGCATCATTTTAGAGCAGGGAAGCGGTGAGCAAGGTAGAATTTGAGGATAGGTTGAGGCTAATGGATGGGGAGCAATGGGCACGAAAGGTTTTCAGCTATTTATACATGAGGAGTGTAGACACAAAGTGGAGACAGCGCACTAGGAAATTAAGAGGAAAGTTTTTGGGCTATAGCGAAGATACGGAAGAGCAAGTCTCAGTTAAGAAGAAAGTTAAGGCCACAGAAAGGGATCGGTGGCTAGAGGGAATGCAGACAAAGACTGCTCTGGAAAGCTATAGATTAAACAAAAGAGTTATTGCCAAAGAAAGCATTTATGACAATTCTAGGGGAAGCTCATTGCTGTTTGAGGCAAGAACGGGTGTTCTGCGAACCAGAACATACAGAGTGAAGTACCAGGAAATGGATACAGTGTGCATTGCTTGTGGAGAGGAGGACGAGACGGCTGAGCACTTGATAGTCTACTGTAAAGGGCTTCACCCTATGCCTACCGAAGACAACATAGATTTAATAAAGTCATTGGGTTTTAGAGACAGCGAAGGGAGAGTGGATTTCAAGACTGTAGAGATTACCAAGCAAAGATTAAGTGAATGGTGGCAGAAATCGAGAGAAAACTAGGTATTTTCTTATTCACTGATGGCAAGGGGGTTTCATAGCCTCACTTTCTTTGCACTGCGGAGTGAATATAGATTTCACATTTAAATATTCTAAGCTTAAATGGTAAAACAAAATGGCTAGGTGGCGTAAGCTACCGCCCGATCCAAAGGGCTCAGCCGTATTCATCCATCCATCCATCCATCCATCCATCCGGCCTGCCTGTCCAGATCCGGCTCCTCGGCTGCTGGCCAAGATGGCGGCAGCCACCCTCCCCCTGCCTGGACTCGTCTCCAGGCCAGCAACACGTGGCATCTCGTCGCAGACCCAAGCTGTGGACCCGTGCCGACAGCAAGCAGCTCGCATCCGCGTCACGGACTCGGTGACAGTGCCCGTGCCGCATGGTGCGTCCCCAAGGAGAGACGACCAGCCACCGTACTTTCCACGATCCTCCGAACATTTCGCCGTGGAGTGTCCGGGCCGTCCTTCCTGCCCAAGTCATGCCACTACACGGACATTTCAACGCTGCTCCCGGTAAGCCTGCCAAGAACCGTGGGCTGCAGAGTCCGGCTGCACCCAGGGTCCACTTGCAAGCAGCGAGCTAGCGTTTTTTTCAGCATGTACCGAGCGCTGATCGTTTTTTTTATTTCTTTGTTTTTCTTCGCGGCATGCTCTTTCGCTCTAGCGTTTCGTTTTTTTTTTATTTTGTTTTGGAGAGCCGGTAGGCCATTTTGTTTTTAGGCCTACCTTAGCCTTGAGAAGGGGGGAGTGTGGGAACCATGGGGTCCCCTCTATCCCTATCCAGGCCTAGCTTCGAGCAGGCCGTGGGAGCCGTCGTCACCAATGGCGTCGGCCTCCCGGATACAAGGAACCACGAGGCCGAATTCCCCGAAGGGGCCGGCTCTCCCTTGCCCAGTTGGGTGAACGCGCCTTCGGCACACCCTTGAGAGTTATAATGGACGCGACTGCTAGTGGCCTCCCCGGGCGCGTCCATTCTCCGAGGCTACATAAGCTGGTCCCGAAGGTGGGCCAGGGGCTCTCGTCGGCGGAGGCCCTGGCTCTACGGAGCTCGGTTTTTCTTTGTGGGCCTCCGACTTCCCGTGAATCTGTCTAATGCGGCAGCGCGGGAAACCGACCGGGTGATACTGGCAAACGAGCCAGCGCCCAGACTTTTCATTGTCTAAGAGCGAAGCGATTGACATTGCAGTCAATAAACACGTCTTTATCCGGACCCATGGAACCTTTGTGTTTCTAAGTGGTGACAGCCCCAAAAGGGCGAATCCCACAAGCTCGACCCGGTCTTCTGGGCTCTCAGGTGCCACTTCATTTGTCTTTTCTCAACCCGGGTCTGGATCGTCCGCGTAGAGAAAGATGCTATGTGGCCTATAAAATGGGTGCACGCTGACAAGGTAGTCATTCAATCGGTGTAGCGGGACGACGTTTTTTTCTTTAGTTCTTTTTTTTTTTTTTTTTGCACGATTTTCTAAAGGTCATTTTGGTGATATCCCACAGCGACTGGTGATAGTTGGGGGGGGGATCGGCTCGAAGGGTAACTGGAATCATATGTTGGTCCTTTAAGACTTAGGCTAGGTGGCGCAAGCAATGGTGCCTGGTGCGCGTCTCCGACTGGTGCGTTTAGCGTCCTATACCCATACATCAAAAGTGGTCTCGACGTAGCATCAAATGACGTCACAGAAGCCGGAGATGTCATGATGTCGGATGTCGCGATCCTGACGGTCGGTCGTAAACATGCCGGCTAAAAGCACGTAGCGAACGCGAGTGTCACTGTCATCGCGGCGTGCCAACTCCACATTGGAGAGCGCACCGCAGCCGCATGGGCGGCCGTCTGCCACATGTGCCACATGCCACAACCACTTCTGGGACACCGCCAGGGTCGCGACCGGCGACAGCGCGACACTTCTACGACGTCATCAGGCGGAAATCGAAGGTTCACTTTCATAGACGTGGTAAAACGCACCAGTCGCATCATGGCAAAGGGTTCAGGGGCGAAGGTGTACACGTATGCGCAAAGGCTTACAGGACAGAAAGCTCAATGGACCTTCTCCACATACCGACGGCACCAGGCGGTGGCTGCACGAACTAAAAATCGAGAAAGTGACCTACCTGCGCTACCAATCGATACTGGGAGCTACGCTACCCGTTTCTTCGCACTCTGAGCAGCGGCGCCTGCCCAACGCTACTTTTAAAAGAGTCATCCGTGGCGTCCACCCAAACGTCGTGTTTTTCTTTACGTCCACTTTTTTTTTGTGTAACACAATTATATATATGCTGCAATAGGTGACCGGCGTTTGGCAGCAGCCTCAAAGCACTCTGGGTAATATTCGGGTCCATATCACGAGAGCGAATGACATTTTAGCGAACAGCGACATTTGAGCGAATGGTCGTTTTAGCGAATAACGGGGGTGCGCGTTAACCCATCCGTCGCGCTGCGCTTTACGCCGCTTCGCGGCGACAGTCTGTGGCAACTCATTACAAAAATATGAACTCACTTGGCCCACCCGAAAACGCCGCTTCGCGGCGTCCGACTATTCGCTAAAGTGTCATTCGATGAAACGTGCGCGTTCGCTAAAACGTCATTCGATCAAGTGAGTGCCTCCCTAATATTCACTTCCGGTTCGTAGCTAGCAGCCGACGCAGCCCCATGACGGCTACGGAAGCGTGTGCGGGTGTCGAAACCCGATCAATCCGGGCCACCTTCCTCTGCTGCTGGGTGACTTACGCACTTCTGAACGTCTCAATGTACGTCTACAGATATGTTAAGTACTAATCGGTACCCAGAAGCATCGAGAACGGCCACGAAAGCGCAGAGCGAGTGCGGCCGGCGGAAGCTGCACTCGCACCGCGCTTTCCGGATCTTCGCATGAAAACTCAGGTTGGATGTTTCGTTTTCCTTTTGAGCCTGCGTTTTTCATTTGGGTTCTGTTTATTTTTGATGGTTACGTTAGATCACATCACCGACCGAAATAGGCGCGAATGTAAGCCGTAAGACACGGCCAGCTGAAATGCCCGGTCAGAGGTATGGCATACTTTTCTCATTTTGTTAGAACACCTAAGCCTGGGTAAGAAAATCTTCAGGCAATCAAAAGCTTAAGACGGGGAAAGTCGGTTAGACGGTGTTTCAAACTCAGCTAGTATGTCTTCTCGCGCGATTAAAACGCCACTTCCGTGCGAAAGTTAGTTTCGACGACATCTGACTACGTGACAATCCTTGCTTTTAAACACTCACGCGTTTTTGGTACTTCAACTAAGTTGTCCCCCGTGAACTACAATAACCCTCTGCCCCCCCCCCCTTCCCCCTTCCCTCACGTTTTTAATGATGTCGAGTAAGGAAGCATACAAAAACGAGCACCGATTTTGATATGAGCTACGCAGGGTCGTGCTACTGCTTTATTATCCGTCAATATGAAGGTGCTGCCCATTTGCTTTTGTTTCTTTATATTACCAAAAGCTGACCTGCCCTTTTGTTTATTTATATTATAGCAAGCCACTCATCCACGCCGCTTCCCGGGAACAGTCTGCGGCGGCTCATCACAGAAAATGTTAATCCGAGCTGTCGATGTAACGACTAAACGGCCTGGCAATGGCACTGTATGTTGACGAAACGTCGTGCCATGAACTGATTGCCTGCGAGATCGCATCCCGCGTTCTCGCAGATGCCTTGTACGACAACCAGTGCTCACCCCTTCGTGGAATAATCGAGACGCTTTTGTTGGGTGCCAAAAAAACTGTTAGAGATCGTTATTTCCCGCTGACCCTACCCGAAGAGAGAACACGTTGTACTGGCCTGTAACAATATTGGCCGCGCATAAACGGTCACCGACGTTTGTCTGTCACAGGTCATCTCGCTCTTTCACTCGCTTAACAGCGACGGCCCATCGTTGCTTCCATGCTTTGTTACACGGGAACTGGAACATCTTATGCCCTCTATGGCTTGCGTTAGAACAACGTACCGCGGAGCTGTAAGCCATTTTCACCGCGAATACAGCACTGCCACCACGCCTAGAAGGGCTCTTGATGCAGCTGGACGAACCGCGACCGGCACCGGACGAACCGGAAGCGTGAAGTCACGTGGTGCCTCGCTTCGGATGACGAAACTTCCGGCTCAAACGCCGGTCACCTATTACGTGTTCTACTCGCTGATCCACAGCCTCCTCCCGAATTTCCTCGATCTTTCATGCCGACTTCCGCCACTTGGCATCGGGCGCTCGCGGGTGCGCAGAACGCTCTTCGGGAAAGGTCCATTCTCGTATTTTCGTATACTCTAACTCGGCCTTGTCCTTTCCCCCTGCACGTCCAGACAGCTCGAAGACTATAAAAGCGCCCTCTACTGTGTATTACAATATGGCAGCCTGTATATTGCTACCTGCTGCACTTGGGCGACGCGAACGCCGAACTTGACGGAGTGACCGTAGTCGCGAGCGGGGCACCGCCAACACCAGCTGCCTGTCCTCCAATAGAGATGTATTGTCTTGTTTGAGCGATCGATGAAAGCTGCGCACAAATTCCGGTGAGCGGTTCTCTATGTGGAGGGGTCGCACTTGTCATCTTGTCACCTCAACTGTCTCCATTTCATGCCAGCTCGGAAAAATAAAGATCTACGTATTTACACACAGGGTTAAAAAAATTTGGGGAGTATCCCGTATCATACGTTAATACCATGTGGAGAGGGTATCGTTCTGTTCCAGTGGCTTTTTGCCACTGGAACAGACATTTTAAAAAAGCCTAATGGCCAATAAATAGAAAAAAAAAAGCCGTTCCTTTTATGCTATAGGCAGAAGGCAGAACGGCCTCGTTTTTTTCTTCCTCCCGAAAGGAACGCGTTGCAGGAACGTCGTTCCTTGGAACGCCGTCGTGTACAACATTGTTTTGTTCTCTGCTTCATTGGAAAGAGCTCGAAAGCAAAAGTTGGCTAAGTTACAATCAGAGCAACACACAACAGTGCGCCCATGGCCATCCCCATTTTTCCGGGACATCAACGCCTCGGCTCACGCGCTAAAATGAGAATTTAAACTGAACAACAAACATCGTAAATGATCCCCGGGAATATTTTAGATGACAGTCATACAACATCAAGAAGCAGTAATTAAACCTTTGGGCGGGTATGGTTTTTATTCCACGGTTCTACGAATTGTGTTTGCATTAAGCCCATATGGGCGCGCACGTTCACATAATTATCAATTTCTGATTTTCTTGACAGGAGATGGTAATGTTCCCGGGGCTCTAATTGTCTAGGTAAAAGAAAACGTAAATCAATTAGCATTTTGATAGGTCCATAAAAACATGTTTTGCACGGAATGTCCCAGAAAGTTGGTCACGCACGAATCACACGAAAAAGAACAAAATGCTAAATTTTATGTTAGACATTTATAAAACCAAATCCATAAGGCTTAGTCACTATTGTTGTTCCAACCTCAAAAAACAAAAATGTCAGGAAGAACCACGAGTTTATACACACAGCTCACGGGTATCACACTTGGGTATCAATGGGTTTTAGTGCAAGACATTAGAATAGAAACTTTGGCCGGCTCAGTTCATCGTTCACTATTTAAAATTAAGCAATAAATTAAAAAAAACTCTAAAAACTCTTTTTTTTTTTACTCAGGTAGATAAATTATTACTTTCACCATACAGGAATTCGAAATGCTTGCGGCGTTTGTTTCTTAAACTGCCGTCATTATTTTTTCTTTCCTCCAGAAGTAAAAAAATATATACATACATGCATACACACACATAAATATGTATATATACTATATACAGGGAATTTTTTTTTTTTTTTTTAATTCTTACAGATTTGTTTTACAAAAATTGCCGTGAAAGGTACACTTACGCGGTTTGTGCGAGTGAGTTATACGCCCAGAGGACATTATTTGGGGGGCTAATCTTTGCGATAAGTCGGCTAATTAATTAAAATTTCCTAATTAACTTTTTAGTTAGTGAAAATGGACATATGGTTCCAATTACAAACTTGCTGAGCGTCGTCCAAAACCCATAAATCAGTAATTATTAGAAAGACTTCGAGCGCGTGAGAAGCCCAGTTGTGCGCTAAAGTTACCACTCGTGGAGTAGGTACAGGGCTGGGGCTAGATAAGAGACAAAAGAATTGCGCGGGCTCCTTACCGAAACCGCTAGCCTTGTACCTACCTGCTCGCCGAGTGGAAACTTCAATGCACTAATACGCTTCTCACGCGCTGAAAGTTTTTCAGAAAATGACTGATTTAGTGGCTTTCGATAACGCTGAGCAAGTTTCTAATTGGAACCAATGACTATTTTCATTAATTAAAAAGTTAGTGAATTGTAAATAATTAGCCGACTTATCGCAAAGATTAGCCACCCACATAATGTCCCCCCGGGCGTATAACTCACTCGCACAAACCGCATAAGTGTAGCTTATGTATACACGAACTCAACGCTCCTACGTCACGCCGCGATGGTGGCGCGTCGGGCACACTTCCGGTCTGGGGCGGTGGGCGGAAGTCACCGTATGAGACATGCATTCCTCGTTCTTTTGGGAAAAAACCAGAGCAAAATCGGCCTTCTTGACAAAACGCCGCGACGGGGGCTGTACCAAAAGAGTCGAGAAAGGTTTGAAGGCAAGCTTTCGTGTTTTTTTGCCTATTCGGTTCGTCCGAGAACGTGGATATGAGGCCGTTAAAAGGGCAAACCAGACGCTGTCGAACTACAATTGATTGTGCGGGCAACACTTTGGGTTGAATTCAGATACATGTGCTCGCCATATGTATTTGTTTTGTACCAACGCGAGCAATCGAGCAAGCCAGCTGATAAAAAAGAAGGGCGCGCCTGCGCAGTGCGCGGTTCCTCTCCGGTGGTATGCGTGACGTCACTTCCGTGACCAAGTGTTCGTGACATCGACCTCCCAACTTTGCACCTCCTTCCAAGCGCAAAAAAAATAAAAGACGTCGTCCTATGTCAAAAACAAAAAAAAAAAGGAAAGTGGTTGTTTTTAGATGGTTGTTCTCGACGGTTTTGTCAAATAAACAAAGACCCGAGCCGTTCAAGTGGCCAGCTTCAACAAGTTATAAACAACTTCTCGCACAGAAAATTTTTAAAAAAAAGTGATTCGTGGCATGCGGTGACATCATTATATCATGTTGGTAATCATTCCATTTCTTGCAAGAAAAATAATTCAGCAGCGATATCACCAAAATGGTTACAGCTGATGAGACGTCCGTGCAAGCCATGTCTACAAAATGCGATACCCGAATGAAAGAAACACGACATTTCGGATGTTGTAAAACATTTAATATTTAGTCGACGGAACAACTGTGTCCGACGTAGCAATAAAGGCCCTACCGGTGTGACTAGTGAGGAAATTGATTAAAGCTTGAAATGTTCCTGGGTGACGACCGGAGATTAAACGAACACTCCAATTCGAACAGGAGAACTCGTGAAAACAAGAATAGGTAATTAACTAAGAACGTGCTAGTAGTGGATCGAATCAAAGAGTGTTGTGCCATTCATAGCCTTGACGGTGCAAGGAAAAATTACGACGACCGGCTTTTCTTAACAATGCGAGAAGCGCATTTTGATTCGAATCACTGTTCGCACTAACACATACAGTAAACCAATCGCACCTCGGGAGTCGTACAGTACATAAGAGTCGAAAGTTTGAAAAACAAAACTAAGCTCTTTTCTTTTGTTAAATAGCAAACCTAATAGAAAGACAACAAAAATAACGTTAAATCAATCTGCATATTGCACATTTTAAGGGCAACACTCAAACTTCAAGAGCTTCCTTCTTTTATGGAGACGTGACGTTGCCGAGTCTTCTACTCTTCGATTTAACATAACTGTCCCAAAGGGCGAAGGCTACGAACTGGGCGGGCCAATCAGAGCGAAGGAGCAAAGCACGTGATCGGTCTGAGCACGAATAGTGCACTCAAAAGTAGTATGATGTCCACGGCTTTCTACGACGCTTCGATTGAAATCGTCGGATCTGCAGCTTTCGTCGTTTGGAAAGTTAGGACAAAACAAAATACAGCGAAAAGAAAAGGGAAAAAAAAAAAAAAACAGCGAGGTGAACTGAATAAGATATCCAGGTAGTGTAAACGCAGAACTGTATATGTACAAATTGTCGCCCCCCCCCCCCCCCCCAAAAAAAAAAAAAAGAATTAAAAATGTGTGTTTGTTGCAAAACTTTATTATACACAACCCCACGCTCAGTCTTCACCTAAAGGTTGGGCTATCCGGACAAGGTTCCCAAGTTTCAGAGCTTGCCGGCTTCAGATTCGAAAGTTATAAGCGATTTTTTGGAAATTTTAAACTGGGAAAATGGCAGCCAACGAAGCCTAGGATTACATGGAGTTGAATGGCGCTAGCTATAGCCGAAAACGGGTTCCATTTTTCCTATTGAAGCGTTCAAAAAACAACTAAATATGGCTTTAAATACGATAACGGTTTGTTATGAAACTTGGCGAATTGTTTCGGACCACTATAGCACTATATTTGGACGGAGGCAAAGCGTTAAGCAATGTATATAATTTAGATTATTAAAAAAAAAACAAAAAAACTTTTATTTGGAGAGAAGATTGGAAGAAAAAAAAGTGACACGCTGTAGTTAAAAACGAAAAACAAAGTATTAATTCCAAACATTTTGATGTTTGCTTTCAGGTGATGTTTCCTCCAGCCGTGTATATGGTTAAGATTATGTAAGGTATACACAGAGGCATCTAAGACACGCAATCCTTGTGCAAGGCAGCCCAACTTGGTTCCGGTTATAGAAACAAAAAATTCCAGAGGCGGGATTCAGCGCAGCGCTGGTGATCATGGCATGGAAGACTTTCTCAACACGAAGCGCAGCGCTTCTCCGCACTCGTTGCAGCGCTGCCTCGTGTTCTCGTTCTTCCTTGGAATGTGCCAGCACCGGCTGCAACGCACCTTGTACTTCTTGTATCTGCGCGAAAAACATGGAAAACAAAACTTGCAAAGTGGCGATAGAAAGAGCGGCCAACCGCATGCATCGGAATAATAAAAAACAAAACAAAGGTGTTTGAAAAGTGCACTTTTACGGAGAGCAAGTTCGTCTGCTCCTTGCTCAGAGGATGCACTGACGTCAGAATGCCGAGCACTCATTGGCTTTGATGGAGGGATAGTGGGTAGACCTCAAACTGCCTCGAGGTCTACCCACTATCCTTCCAATCGGAGCCAATCAGAGCTCTGCGTTCGGACGTCAACGGAACCCCTGCTCAAGGAGCAGACCAACTTGCGCTCTGCATACAGTGACAAACTGAGGGAGAGGAGTAGAATAGAGCCTGCGTTGTAGAGTGTCGAGCTCCGGCGGTATAACAGACCCTTTTCAAAAGTTCGTGCCGTCGCCTGTCCGCCGTTGCTTGACCTCATGCCCCGAGCATGTATTGAAGACGATTTTTCAGAGTTCGGTGGGGACTCGGATTCAATCACGCGCTTCGTGTCCAACGGATGGATGGACAGATGCGAACGGCCCTATAGCCTTCATAACGGTTGGTAGCTTGCCCCCACCAGAGTTCATATATACTAACTCGAGAGGAAAAGTTCCGCAATTTTCCCATGCATTCTGGCTGCCGCAAGCGGCGGAGCATGGAGGCAGCCCTTTGGAGTCCCGCACATGGTTACCAACTAGCTTCATGTGTTATTCGCTAGATTTCACAGTCTTCCTAAGGATCTATCCACGTACTTATCGGTGGATAGATCTACCCGTTCCTTTCGAAGCTTTCTTTTTGCATAGCGCGCAGGTGTACGGCATCGCGTCAACGCAAAACTAAACCAGATAAGCGGCTTCGCTCGCGCTATGGCTTTTGATAGGCGGAGGCTATTAGCGCCGAGATGTCTCGGTGGCGCCCTCTTTTGGTTCCCCTCCGTGACGTCACGACTGGGATTTGCCTCGCCGTGACGTCACCAGTTGTTATTCTGGCTACTTACCATTGGGTGCGACGACGAGTTCGATGGTGTGTTTAAAAAGCACAGTAGAAGCTAGGAGCCATCGCAATCCGAAACTAACACCGTCAAAGTTGACAATCTGACAATGCTCATATGCCCATGGTTTGGCCAATCGTGGAAAGCTGACAACAGCGACGCTTTTGGCCGCGCACATCGCTAATGGATAGGCGCGCCTCGGAAAAACGAAACCGCGCAACCACCAGATTTCCGAGATTTCGACAGAAGGGAAGTTAATGCAGCGTAATGAGTATATTGCTTTTTATAAGCGTTAGAATAGCTCAGAATTTTGTTTAGAACGTAAAATTATCGTTGTTTATATTGCTGAGAGTTTTCAGTCTTCGCGATAACAATTGCGACTGTCGTCCTTCAGCTGGCAACATTGGTTTCTTTCTCTCATGTTCTGTCGCGCGCTTTCGCGATCTTTCACTTTGGACTCCCGATGTCGGCGCGCAGGATTCGCCACTCGTCCTCACCCACCTTTACCCCCCCCCCCCCCCCCCCCCCTCCCCCGGTGCGCCACGTATCATAGATGGAGACCGCCAATGTTGCTCGATGGAGTTTTCAAAAGTGTTTATTATTAGCGGTATAGACGCAAAGGCGGTATAGACGATGAAATCGGACGGAGTTTACAAGAATGGTCGAGACGAGGGAAAATGCGGTATGAGATGATAACAAAATTTGTCTGAGATGACTGTTGTAATAAAAGATACGATAAAGAAGAGAAAGACGAGACATCCCGCGGCGGTGAGAAAGAGTGTCAAGGTTAGCTGATTGGAGAAATCCTGATATGCTTGCGTAACGGGAATTGTCTGAATAAATAAAACGGAGGGCTCTGCTTTGAACGGATTCCAGGCTGTTAGTTAGGTTAGGTTAGGTTAGGTTGGCCACGGTGACCATATGGAAGAAGCGAATTCTAGTTTAGTTCTGACCAAGGTAGTATAAGCTAGTTGTTTTACGGAGGATGTAGCTTGTCTGAGGTTACGGCGAAGAATCCGAGAGTGCGGTTAACATCGGCGATGACAGATGTTATGTGAGTGGTCCATGACACGTCAGATGTCAGATGGATTCCTAGATATTTATACGATGAACAAGCAGTTACTGGTATGTCAGAAAAGTGGCAAGAGGAGGATAGAACATGTGAACTGCGGGGAAAAGATAGCGATTTACATTTATTATAGTTTAAAGCCATTTGCCATTTATAACACCACTGAATTATAAGTTGGAGATCGTTCTGCAAGATTATAGTTGATCGTGGCGTGAATGAATTGGTCTATAGATGACACAATCATCGGCGAACAAACGTACTTCAGAAGTGATGCCATGGTGGAGGTCATTAATGTAGATTAAAAAATGAAGGAGGCCAAGAACGGTTTCCTGAGGGATGCCAAACGTTACTCTGCTTGTGGTAGATTTTATATTGTTAATATAAGTTGTACTGAGTGCGATTAGTGAGGAATTCAGAAATCCAATTGACTACAGAGGGGTGAGGATTAATATCTTAATTTCATTAAAAGACGTCGATGAGGGACCTTGTCAAATGCTTTGGAGAATTCAATGAAGATGGTGTCAGTTTGAATATTGGAATCGAAATCTGAGTAAACATCAGTTAGAAATGCTGTTAGCTGAGTTTCGCATGAGTAGGACTTCCGAAATCCGTGCTGGTGCTTGAAAAGAAGGTTGTGAGAGTCTAGAAAGTTTATTATGTTAGAATAGATAATATGCTCCAAGAGTTTGCATGAAGCGCTGGTGAGCGAGATTCCTTCTTTTATGTGTCTAACCTACCACAAATTGAGATCGTAGAGCACAACCAGGTGACTCTTTATGTATAATGAAATTAGCAATTATTAAGAAGCACCCATGTGGCCTATATAGATATAAGCACCAAATAAAATCAGTGAATGTAGCGTAGCCCACAGAACTTTCCACTAAAACGGTAGAACAACCCGAAGCAAGGACAGCGGGTGATCGCTACACCTATAAACGTAACTTCTAATTATATATATTTTTTTTTTCGGGTTAGAGTGGCTTTAGAGAAGACACAAAGGTTTACGGTCCTTGACTCACCTGATTCCGCAGGCATTGCACAATGGCGTGCCATCCTCTGCATCCCTCCACAATGGTGTTAGCCGAGTAGAGCACGAAGCACACTGCTTTCCTGGACAGACGAGGCCTGGTGATGACAGAGAGACCCTTCATGTGTCAGATAATGTCATGAATGCCATGGAACGGTGACAAATAAAATCGAAAGCAATACTAAATTTACTTACACCCGACAAGGACTGCAACTCGCACCTTCTAGGCGATCGGTCGCCGCTGAAGAAATCCACGTGGTCCGGGAGTCGTTCCCGCGGGACCTTCTAGGGCTAGCGGAGCTTTCTACAATACTTCGTCTCACCCTACGATGGACTAAAGGTAGAAGCTACGAACTGCCAGATCCAATCACGAGCCACTTATATTGCGTGGTATTTCGATTCGATGCACGTATCGGTGCCCGCGTCTCGGATCACTGATGGGAATGGGCGGATAGTGGTTCAGATCGAGAAATGAGTGACCCGACAATTTTACATTACAAAGAAAACCACGACGTACTGGCTCCTTGCAGTGTCGAAGCTATTAAAATGACGCAGCGCTTTCGGATTCAGAGCACGCATTATTCGTCCAAATCTAATCAATGCTAGGCGTGTCCTAGTTTAGCGTGGAGCATGATTGGACCTGGCGGCTCGTGGCTTTGGCCTTGAGTCCATCGTAGGATGAGACGAAGTATAGCCGTCAGTCAAGCAAATGGATGTTGGCAGTCGCCACCAACTATTAACTTAGGTTTGCTCTATTGACCGCAAAGCTCCTGGTCAGCTCAGTTTGGCAGAGCGTCCCGCTAGTCTTGGAGGTGTCCCAATGTCAAATCCAGAACCAGGCAATTTTTTTTTCAGCGGCGACCTGCAGAGCACGTAGAGGGCGCAGTTGCTCTTCATTTCAGGTGGAAGTCAATTTATTCTTGCGCAAAACTTTTGGACCTCGAGTACTTCCTCTAAATCAACATATTTAAGAAATATAAAATGAAGCAGGGGCGAAAGGTACCCTGGATCTCCGAGTCTTCTTTCTTGACGACGACATCGTCGTCGTCCAAATCGCTCGACTCGGCGTAGTCGTGCAACTGCGTTCGGCGTCGGCGAATGTTGCTGCACAAAAAAACAAGAGCAAAAAAAAAAAAAAAACGTTCTAAAGTTTGGGTTTACGGAAGAACACGACACACAACGACACAACGTGAACGGGTAGGGTAAAACAGTGGCGAAGCTAGATTGACGTCATGGCTCTGATGTCACGCCAAGACGTCGGCGCCGGTCGGTAGAACTGGCCTTGCGCAGATGCTTAGCTCCAAAGCGTCTTAGAGCGCAGCCCTTAGGCGCCCGTTTCAGGGTTGGTCGGCGTCGGTGTAACCGCGCTACATTTAGCGGGAAAATTGACCTCACGTGATTTAACACCAATTCAATTCCCCGCTAAATTGAGCGGGGAAATTCAGTTTCTCCGTTAGATTTAGCGGAAATTCAATTCCTCCGCTAGATTTAGCGGGGAAATTGACGTCACGTGACCTCAACATCAAATAAATTCCCCGCTAAATTGAGCGGGGAATCGAATTGATGTTGAGGTCAGGTGACGTCAATTTTCCCACTAAATCTAGCGGAGAATCTGAATTTGTTCATAGGTGACATGACACCAAGTCATGTGACGTAATGTTTCCTGCTAAATTTAGCCGGGAAAACGAACTGGAGGAGGAGGGGAGGGAATGGAGGAGGAGGAGTAGGAGACGAGGAGGGAAGGGTACGGAGGAGGAGGGGGCATACCCTCCCCTCCCTCCTCCTCAAAAACTGTGCTCTAATTTCGCATTACAAGATTTGTAAACGTCTTTCATTTTTTATGCATGCGCACGCCACCTAATCTACATTCCTAATTTTCCTCACAGCGGTTAGTATTCCTATATAATGCCCGTTTCGAAGAATCGTGCGTGCAGTATAAGATTAACTCGGCACAGAAAACGCTGGCGGCAGAAAAACATCGACGAAGTAACGCTGCAGTACATGTAAGGTGCGCTTTCTGCAATACCGTCCAATCCCGATGAAAAGCTTCGGCAGCGAAGAACGCAGTTTATAAATATCCTCATTAAGAACAAAGTATTACTACGCGAACATTCAATCGCCAGTACTACATCGCAGCCACATTAGAGTATGTAGAATGAAAGGGGGGAAAGGGGGGGGGGCCTATCGGCGCTTACTTTGTCTATACACCAACTATACGCTCAAATGAGCGTATAGGTAATGTATAGACAAAGTCCCTCTTTGTCTATACACTATCTATACGCTCATTTTCCCTTCCCTTTCCCCGCATTCACCCTCATCAACCTACAATAACCCAGGCCCGTGAAACGTGCCCACCGTTGAGTGAGGCAAATGTCACGTCTGGCAAAGAACACAACCAACAAACCAACCAACCAACCAACCAACCAACCATCATCATCATCAAGACAAAAAAAAAAAAAAAAAAAAAGCTTCGTTTTTGGTGGGCCGTGAACGCAGGCGCGGCTTCCGATAATCCGAAAGCAACCGCCACTGCGTTTGCTCAGGAGGCGTTCTACACCACAATAGACAAAGATTGCAGTGTACGGAAAACGAATATTGCAATGGTCTAGAGACCTTCCTTACGCGTATGCTAACACTCCTGCCTGTAGAGATAAGGGAGTGCAGAGTTAGGGAGAAGTTACGTTCTATCTCTACCACCACCAGGTAGGAGCATGACGGACGAGTTTGTTCGTGTGGTCGGTGACACTGAATCGTCTTGAAAGGTTACAAGGTCTTTGTTTATGTGTACTTGCGACCGTGGTTGGCTGGATGTTCGCATGATGGTATACTTGCCTCTTAGGATTGATGACGCACATTTAGGATACAGCGTTGTCTTTAGCATGCACGAGTCATTGCACGGAAACCTGCAAGTTATCGTGTTCTCGTGTTTGTTTGTTTGTTTTTTTCGTTTACTTTTAAGCAGACAGCGCGGTCGAAGCTTCGTGCTCGTGAAGTCAGTCATACATCTATCCTTCATCGCGTAATCACGCTCCCGCCCACACGCGCGGAGAGGGGGGCTCAGGTTATGAAAGGGAGGCGATTGGCTCTCGGTGGGCGCGTAGGTCCCACCGCACTGCTTTTGTTTAGACGTGTCTTCATTGACAACTCTGCCAGATATCAATAGAGCTTTATTTCACCCAGTCACTTACTAAAGACTCGCGCGGATATTCGCGTGTGCGTTTTCTTTTCGCTATGCTAAGTTCCAACGGCTTGTTGGAAGGTCAAGACGTAAAAAAGACAGCTACGAAACAAAAGAATACAAATAATGCTACACACCCAGGATGTTACTACAAGTCAATGGGTGAGGGAGGAAGTACCCTCACTTGAAATAATGTTCCATCTGGAGCTGAGGCTTCCCCGCGACCATCTTCAGCTGCATCCGGACCACAGCTCCTCTAAAGTTGGGATCGTCCGCCTGGGGGCTCTTCACCGGAACACCCTGCATCCTCTTTCTCCTACTCGTACCAGACTGTGATGACGCCGCCGGTGATGAAATGGTAGCCGTTGACGTCGCTGTCTTCTGATCCGCCACGGTTTCCGTCGATGTGCTACAAGAGGCCAACCGGGATGTTGACGTCTTGGCTGGAACCTGACACGAACTCGGGGACTTTTCGACCTGGATGCCCGATGGCTGAGCTATGAGGGACGCTCGCGCAGACGTACCAGCTGCCATAGCTAGGGGCATCAACGAGGACGTCGCCAGCGATGTCAGAATTTCGGCCGACGTCTTACTTGTCCGCACCATACCTGATGGTGCCTCCGAGTTCCTCGCCAACTCTGCATCTTGTTGGCACTCCCGCACAGCAGCTTCTCGGGCGACGATTTCCTCGGCTAGGTCGTGGATCTTGATGAGTCTTTCGGATTCACCCTGCGCGTCGAAAGGATCCGAATCGTCAGCACTCGAAAAGATCGTCAGAGTCGAATACGTTGACGTGGAGCACGATGAAGTGGAAGACGATGACTTGGGTGAACACTCTGCAGAGTTCTTGGCGGGGGAATCCACGTAGCCGTAAGGTGGTGGCCCTGTGTTTCTACTCTTCAAGGAGTTTACGTCGCCCGTCGTAGGGGACGCAGACCGACCAGCAACGAAAGGCGTCCAGCCCAGGAAGTCATCCTCAGTGTACCCCTGGTTCACGCGCCAGGAAGCGGCGTCTTTCGCCAACCGACTGGTCGCTGAACGAAGGTCTCCTTGAGGAACACGATCTCGAGAGAAGCCGACAGCTGGCTTGGCCGCGATACGGCGACGGCTTTTGTGCGACAGATCCATGCTTGTGGACGGCGCTGGGCTGGCTGAAAGATGTGCAACTGGTCGAGGCGGCAACGGCATCATCCGATATGACAGGTCCGTCGTTAGCGGCGCGCCGCTACCAATAGGCGACGGGGCGATGGTGCGATACCTGCGCGCGTTGTGCGTAGTCAGTCCGCAATCGAACAAGTTATTGCTAACGCCCCCTTTTTTTTCGGTTGGGGGGGGGGGGGGGGGCAAAGGTCTGAGCTTAGCGAGTCATGATGCAGCAATTTTAATAAATCGTTTAAGCAGATGGTCATAGCGACCTACCGGTACAGCGATTGTCACGAAGCACAATCTTGATTAAAAGTAGCCCCTCACTCACTAACACACACTTTTTGTCTTTATTTTTACACACCTCAAGTCAGCTTCTGAAACTTCCACATCAGGCTCGGAAGGTTATGTTTCGCTGAAGTATACAATTATACATTTTTCCAGCATCTGTCACCTGACCGAAAAGTGCAAAATCATTCGACTGTGTGCACGATTGTGCGGCGTCGGATATTCCTCAGAAGGGAGCTTCTGGGCTTGCTCAAAACGCGTTACACAGCCCAAAAGACAAAGATGGCGACTGGTCTATGCTACACTTCAAAAACAAGCAAATAAAATGCGCCGGTATCCCATATTATGAATGCGCGGTGGAACCGTCCACTCTAGGGCCAATGAATCTTGCGACTTCAGGGCCATAAGCTCGTCGTGGCAATTGTTAGAAGACTTGTGACGGAACCGAAAGGGTAAGTTGGATACCCGGCAGGCCACTGCCGCTACACTACGCTGAGCACTTTACACATGATGTAACGACACGGAAAATGAAACAAAAGGGGGTTTTAGTAGATCCCTCCGGCAACTCCGATAACGATACTCGAAGACGATACGATGCACTTGCAAAAGCATCGGGTATCGTTATCGGAACGACCAACTAAAACTATCTGAAGTCTGCGAAGAACCTATTCAAAATGGAAGCTTGGCCGTGTTAATAAGGCACGATGATTAAAATGTGCAGCTCAAAGACCGGGCAGAAGTGGACACAGAATCGCTGGGAAGAACCTAACGCGCATACAGTTGCGATGATCTGCGCTGAAAAAAATGCTAGAGTTCTATAGTGTTTGGTTCAAGTGTGTGTGCTCCAGAAATTTTAAAAGAAAAAAAGAAAAAAAAATTACCAGAACCATCTTTGCCCCCGCTCCTCTCCTCAAGTGGGGCACGTCGCAACCAGAGAAAAAAGAACAAGTCGACACGTTATAGTTTGCCGAGGTTAAAGAGAGCAGGATAAGCTCTTCTTAAAAGCCCTCCACCAATGCTAGGGGGGCGGCGGGTGGAGAAGGGGAAACGACAAATCATCGGGAATGAGAGAGCTTCGCAGGAGGGGCATCCTGTTCAAAGGGAACCAAGCTTTAAATTAAGCCTAATCTCGTCCATTGATGCGCGCATCTCATTGATGGAAGATCGAATACAATAGACAAAGGATCAAGTAAAAACACAAACCAACAAAAAGCGAGCTCTACTGATCGCACCTAAAGTCACTTAGTATACAAGCTACGCTTAGAGTACCGGCACTCCTTTCCTCGATTTTCTTGTGAGTGGCCGCCATGTTGTTGCTTACTTCTAAGAGCGGCGATGGTTAACGATCCGAAAATACGATTTCCCGATCTTTAGATAAGTTCGCTGTTAGGAAGCTCGGCGATATGAATTCGCTCTGTCGCGGACTGTTTTATTATATGCGTCGAGATGACTGAAGGTCGGGAGACACAAGGCATCACGAAACGGATGATAGAATTGAAAGACTGCCAGATCCGTCTATTTGACCTGCACGAGATTACCTGTGCACAAACTGTGCACCACGAAGGTCCGACAGAATTCAGCGTGGTCGTATTCGGTCATCTTTCCGACGCGTCGGCCTTTTGGTGCATGCGTCGGCCGCTTAACCGTTTGTGTACTATCTGGGAAGGCATAACAGTTCTTTTTCCCTGCAGTATGAAGCCAGATCTCGGAATTCATAACACTCGAGAAAGCGATCATAAAGTAGAGAGATCAATCGGCGGCTGGCGTAGGCGGTCAAATAGCACTGAACTGTCGGGAAGCGTGTGGTTGTTAGTTTTTCTTTGTCTCCGATTAATTAACAAAGAACGATCGTTCGCGTTGGATCACTCAAAATCGAAACAAAAACCCGTTCTAGATGAGCCAAAGGTAATCTGTGGTCATTCGTTAATCGTTTGAAAGAAGACCAAAAAGAAAAGCTTTGCGACGTGCAACTAGAACACTGCGGATGCCAATAGTACAAGACGCACTTAATTCAGTCCGTACTACCGTAGCGATACGGTTAAATCAAACGATTTAGGAGAGAAATCGGGTACTAACCTTTTTGATGAAGCCATCAGAGCTCTCCGATCGGAATGGTGGGGCTGCTGATCCATTCCGAATGAACTCAGGATTTGTTCACGATGAAGACACGATCAGCGTTGCTCGAAGATCATTCACCACTAAGCGACACACGTCGATCGTCTGGATTGGATTTCGTCCCAGACAGTTCGAAACTCAAGCAAAAGGGCTGAGTCGGTGGGAAGAAGGCGCCTTTCACTCGATTGTAACTTTTTCTGCGAGCGTTTTGTTTAGTTTATGCAGTCTTCGAGCAGCCCTAGGCCCAACAGATGGCCGAGATAGACAACGCTCAAGAAAGCGCTTGTCATGGCGCGGCTCTGGTGTTCTATTGGTCCGCGCGACGAACAGGGTGAGTTGGCAATTTCACGCTCTTTGCCGTCTCTGGAGTGTGACGAGAACACAGAGTTGACTGGGGAAAGCGGCGAAAGCTACGATGGACGCACATTTTGCTATACTCTGTTTCATTAGTAAGTCGGAGCGCGGTCGAGGCTATAGCAGACACAAAAAAACTATACTTCGTTTCACCTCAGGTCCAGACGCAGGATGGGACCAACGAGACAGAGTCAAAAGAGCACCACCATGGTGTTTGTCATGTTCTAACATCGCTGAACCAATCATAAAAAAGGCCCAGTGACTTGCACTTTTGCCGTTGCTTGAATGGTCCCATTAGTTCGCAGCGTCGGCTGCGTCTGCAGACGAAGTATGCGGAGCGCAAGTTCGTCTGCTTCTTGCACATCGGTTGCGATAATGTCAGAACACCAAGCTCTTATCGGCTCATTAAGAAAAAACAAAAAAAACATAGAGGCTAGACCTTAAGGCATCTAGCATTGCGGTCTACCCACTATCCTTCCAGTCAAAGCCAATCAGAAGTTGACGTCTTCCTGACGTCACTGCAACCCCTACGCAAGAAGCAGGCGATGTGCTCTCCGCATAGAGATGCGTGGACAGTGTTGCGAATCGAACAGCACAGTCTGATCCAGAACTTCAACAATGCAAAAGAAAACCGGTACTCGCACACTCCGGACAAAAACACATTCACGGAAAGACAACGATGGCCACCAGTTGCGCTTTTATCGTTGCTTGATTTAACCCCCAATCAGATGGCAGGCTACGCCAACGTTGGCTGCGGTTTGGCTCGAGGTGAAACCAATTGTATTGAGCACGCATTCTGCAATTATCAGAGCTGCGGATGAAGAAACAGCCATTTAGGACAGGAGTAACCTTTTCTTGCTCCAAGTTTCGTGTGCGCGGCAACGCAGGTCGGGGCTTGACATTCTTTTGAATGACGCGGGATAATTCTACAGCGGAGTAAAGTGTTTTTCTTTTTTTTTTCTATAATTAAGTTGTTCAAATTCACACCATTGCAGGCTCACTAAGGACGACGGTTGTTCCATTGTATAAACGGTGTTACACCGTCTATACAATGGTTATAGACGGTGTGTAGACGGTGTTACACCCTCTATACACCGTCTATACAATTTCCGTATCTTTAGGGGGGCTGTGCTTCGCAGTGATTTCCCTACACACCCCATAGCGGGAAGGGGGGGGGGGAGTACATCCCCCCCCCCGCCCACCGTCTTTTTGTAGGCACCCCCTTAACTCGCAACGACTCTTCTACTCTCAATACCCCCCCCCCCCCCCCCCCCCCCCCGATTCCGGAGGAAACCCCTGGTACTTCGCAGGAGAAAAAAGTTTAATGACCGCGCGTAGGGGGGTTAACACCTAGTCGCTTGAAGGTACCCTGTTTCCCTATGCCTGGTTCTTCAAGCTCGCAAACATAAAACAATAAATGGCAGTAATTTTATTTTTGAAGTCCTCTAATGCATAATATGCATTATAGGGAATTGGTCTCACGTGACGTCTATTTTCCCGCTAAATTTAGCGGGAAACTAAATGGTTGTATAGGTTACGTGACGTTAATTTACCCCGCTGAATTTAGCAGGGAAACTGGATTGGTGCCTAGGTCACAAGACCTGAACTTTCCCGCTAAATTTAGCGGGTAACTTAATTGGTGTATGGGTTACGTTACGTCAACTTCCCGGTAAATTTAGCGGCTAACTGAATTGGTGCATGGATTACGTTACGTCAATTTCCCGCAAAATTTAGCGGGGAAAATCGATTGATGTTTCGACAACAAGACGTGAATTTTCCCTCTAAATTTAGCGGGGAAACTGAGTTGACGTATAGGTCACGTGCCGTCAATTTCCCCGAGGTGTAGAGGTCACGTGATGCCAAGTGACGTCACGTGGCGCCACTTTCCCAGCTAAGTTTAGCGGAAAATGCACGAACGGACACACAAAAATCTGGGATTGGAACTACCGTTAAAAAACGTTTCATGCTTTAAAAAAAGTGAAAGCCGTTTACAACTCCCTGTAACGCCGAATTAGAGCGCAGCTCTTGAGGAAGAGGAGGGAAGGGTACTGGGGGGGGGGGGGGGGGGGGGTCAACTGACCGGAGGGGGGGGGTCACGTGACGATGACAATGCCGTTGACGTCATCAGTGACGATGACATGCAAAAATGTTCCAAAAGCCGGGATTCATGATTAAAAACAAATACCTCCGACTTGCGTAACAATATCAACATTTACCAGACGTTTCGTCTCCTATACGGGAGACATCATCAGTGCGGCCTGGGAACACCCGACTAGCTACCAGAAATCCAACGCTTCTTCTTCCTTCTCTTCATCCGTGGCGCTGGTTCTGCCGACTTCTTCGTCCATGGCATAAGGGAGACATTATCATTGTCTGCCCTCGCTTCAACTTCTTTTTACGTCCGTCCTGGATGGTAAGTTAAATGACAAGTTATTTCAGGATGTCGGTGTATACGTCGGGGAGGGGGCCGCGGTTAGAATTGCAGGCAGATGGGTCACTCCGAATACACCATGATTCCAGAAATCTTCTGGGGCCCCACCGTTGTTCGCGTGCCAGGGTCACAGCATTCGCCAGGTCGAAAGTGTGACCAGTCGTCCAACAATGGTCCACCAGTTCTGTTTTTGATCTTGTGGCATGTGTTGCCTTCTCCACGTCTCTTTTGTGTTCTTTGAGGCGGGTACTCCGTTTGCGGCCAGTTTCTCCGATGTAACACTTGTCACAGTCCTGACAGTTCACTTTGTATACAACACCACTTTGAGATTCAGGAGGGGTTGGATCTTTTGGCTTCGAAATGAGGTCACGTAATTTTATATGGGGTTTGAAAGTTGTTCGTATACCTAGTGGCAGGAGGGACCGGCGAATAGATTCCGAGACGCCTTTTACATAAGGGATAGTCACCACGCCTGCTTTGTAATTATTAGTCGCTTTTGTTCTTCCCTGCTGCATCTGTTTACGTGTGTTTTCAATAAAACCTTGTGAATACCCGCGCCTCAAAAGGGATCCGATAACAGTCTGAACTTCCGATGCTCGTAAATTTGAATTTGAAGGCAAATGTTCTGATCGGCTAATTAAGGTTTTTACAACGGCTCGCTTATGTTCTGCAGGGTGGTGAGAATTGAAACTCAAAAAATTACCGGTATCACAAGGTTTACGATACACGGTGGTTTCAATCTGACCGGTGTCACTTCGGCAAACAGTTACGTCCAAAAAAGGTAACGTGCTATTTTGTTCAACTTCTCGCGTGAACTGTATGGAAGGTTCAATGCTGTTTAGGGTTGCATGGAAGTCATCGACGTGATCCTCATTTAAAATAACGAAAGTGTCATCTACGTAACGTCGATAGAATTTGACAGGGCATGCTTTTACTTCTAACGCGGTCTGCTCTATGTGTTCCATTACCAGATTAGCCAAGGTCACAGATACCGGACTACCCATTGGGCAACCCTCAATCTGACGATAGAATTGTCCGCGGAAGGTGAAATGCGACTGATTTAGACAAAAACGCAAAAGAATAATAATATCCTCAACTGTCAGAGATGTCCGTGACGAAAGTGTGGAGTCATTACGTAGGCGTGTTTCGGCAACTTCCACTGCAAGAGTGGTCGGAACATTAGTGAACAAAGATATAACATCAAACGAGACCATTACATCTCCCTTGTCCAGAACATGACCTCGAATTAGGTCAACAAATTCTCGAGAGTTTATAACTGTAAAGTTGTTATTCCCTGTTATGGGAGAAAGCAGCTCTACTAGATATTTAGATAGGTTGTACGTGGGGGAACCAACAAACGACACAATCGGTCGTAGAGGACAATCGGGTTTGTGAATTTTGGGGAGGCCGTAAAGTTTTGGAGTACAACCATCGGAAGAAAAAAGGCGGCGGTAAATTGTGTCATTTAAGCGGTTCTTCTTTTTTAGATCACGTAGGTGGTCAACCAGAGCTCTTTCAGATTTTTTAGTCGGATCCTGTGCTAACTTTACAAAATGCGCAGCGTCCTGGAGGATGGCATCCATTTTTTGAAAATAAGCCTCTTTGTCAATGACAACAGTGCCCTTTCCTTTATCTGCAGAAAGGACAAGGATTGAATGGTCGGATTTAAGGTCCCGTAGTGCCGCTTGTTCGTGCTTATTTAGATTCGACGGGGTGGTTCTTGCGTTATTTAAAGTAGTCATTATACGGCTGCGTGCTAGGTTAATCCCTGAGCTATCATGGAGATGACGTAGCTTCTCTTCTATTTCCACGATAATGTCTCGTTTGGGGACAACGCGCGGGGCCAAAGCGAAATCTAGTCCTTTTGACAGAAGGCTTACATGACCGTCCGAGAGATGTTTAGATGACAGATTATAGACGGAAGTTGAAGTTGGTCTGGTAGAGGGCTTGGGTATAAGTTGTGATAATTTCTTGTCGTGGATGTTCGTGAGCTTGATTTTCTCCAAGTCTTCGGCTTGCTTACGTGCGCCAAAAACGTGGTGCATGTCTTCGGGTTGAAGAATCCGCTGCAGGAATTTCTCAGCTGCAGCGAGACGGTGCCGACAGTCGTTGATCCTCTGCTTGTTGTCCAAGATCCGGGCCTTTAGGCAGTTTCGGCTGAATTCTTGCGCCAGTTTTCTGCCGTAGTGGGTGTCAACACGAGGCCGGCAACGAAGAGCTAGAGGCATCACATTGTGATTCAGGCACTCCTGATTGAAGTGTTGATGACATTCCAAGCGGATAATCTTGGTTGCTTGGTTGAGGTACTCTCTCAGGTGTCCCAGGGTAGCAATGCCGTATACAGTACGAATATATGCAAAAATGTTCCAAAAGCCGGGATTCATGATTAAAAACAAATACCTCCGACGATGACGATACGGATATCGATGACGTCATTAGTGACGTGACTGATGACGTCACCAGTGATGATGACGATGCAGATGTCGGTGACGTCATCAGTGATGATGCGGATGCCGGTGACGACAGTAGTGACGTCACTGATGACGTCATCAGTGATGATTACGATGACGATGCGGATGTCGGTGACGTCATCAGTGATGATGACGATGCGGATGCCGGTGACGTCGTCAGTGACGTCGTCAGTGACGTCACTGATGACGTCATCAGTGATGATGACGATGACAATGCGGATGCCAGTGACGTCATCAGTGACGACGTCATCAGAGATAATGACGATGCGGATTCCGGTGACGTCATCAGTGACGATGACGTCATCGGGGGTCACGTGACTTCGGGGGGTCACGTGACCTTGTGGTGACGTCGGGGTGACCTTGGTTACGCCGACGGCGACGCCACTCAAGCCGGAAACGGGCGCCTAAGAGCTGCGCTCTAAAAAAAAACATTTATATCTGCTATTTTAAACGAAGGGAAGACAAACCAAACGCTGTCTGTTGTTATTTTTGAAAACGGCTTTCATTTGTAAACTACAAACATGACAGCACCCAAACAGCCTCTCCACCCTCGTCATGCGATGGAAATTTAAAGAAAGTTTTGCGCGCTATTCAGGCGCTGCCCAAAGTATAGTTATTAGATGATTTGGCTGTCGAACGAAGAAACGATGCCTTTGGCGTTTGAAAGGTGTACGTTTCGATAAAATAACATAAAGCTAATCTACGTTGTATGCACCTAGATATGTCTTTGTTCATCGCACGAAAGGGAAACTATATAGTAACTTTCCGCGAGCACCCGGACTTTTTTTTTACTACGGTCCTTGCGGTAAATACGGGCATGGGAAGAGCCCTAGTGCTGGATTGTATGCGTTCATTCCTGAGGCCAGCGTGGGACGTATAGGGAACTCAAGTGCTACGTAAGCGTTCAGCTAGAATTCACGTTCAATCGGTCAGAGCGGGATTCCTGCAGCCGCACGCGGACCCAACACTGACCCTTAGTCGGTGACTAATAAAATTCAGCCCTACCGCTTTCTACGGTGTTGCCCCCATCCACCTGTCACCAGGTGATCTGCTTCCCTAAGTCACGTGGCGCGCGCACGGCATCGCATCCATTGCGTTGGCGGCGATTGCTCGTATATCAACATTCCTCGAGGCCCATTTCTGGAGAGTGCCGAAGCTCGCAGGTGAGCGGTCGCTACCGCACCGGCCGAATTTCGCAATGTACTGCATACACTACAGCAGATACGTGCCAACGAACCTACCACCGGGCCTGCAAGAACACGCGGTGTTGTACGGAACGGAGTTCCTTTTAGGAGGAGCGATGGAACACCGCTTTTCTTTTTATGCAGTGTTGGGAAGTACTTTAAGTACATTGTACTTAAGGTACTACTTCGAGTAGGCTTAGAAAACTTGTACTTTACTTGAAGTGCGTGCTCCGAGTATACTATGTACTTGTACTTTAAACTTTTTTTTTTTTTTCTGGTATTTTTTGAGGAAAGTACAATTTCCGACTTCGGAGTGCATTCCCCCAATTTTGGGTTTGTTGAATTTGTGTCACAAAAGGATGCTCTGCCGACTCTGAGAAGATAGTGGGTGGGGTATTCTCTTTCACCAGAAACGTGAGCAGACGACACATCGCTCGGTTTGTTCTGGGGGCAGCTTCCCATTAGCTTTTGGAACTCTCACTACTTCTCGCTCGATCAGTGCAAGCGATGAGGTTCAGACTATTAGGAGAGCAAAATTCATCATAATGTAGCACCCGAGACTGTAGTGCGGAAAAGGTAAACTTTTAACTCAAGTCAAAGGTAAAGACAACAGAGGAGAAGGTCACAATGTTTTGAGACATTATCTTTTGTCTTTTCCTTCGACTTGAACGTTCCTTAACTTCCCCTTTGGGTGCAACAAGCCAGTGCAAGCGGCGCCTAATTCCGAAGTCGGAGGGACCTCTGAATTTGGCGCCATTTGTGAAAATAACTACTCTTTGGCCACTGGACTTCATCCAATATTCGCCGCCGTTCCCGAAAATAGGTTTTGCACCTCTCATTACCCCTCGGGCAATGCGTAGCAGTTAGAAAATCACAGTATACGGGCAATAAAAGGGCATCATAAAGAATACTTGTATTTTACTTTGAAATTAGATTGTATTTATAGCATTTTACTTCAAGCACATTGCACCCGGTGTACTTACTGCTTTACTTAAAGTACATCACCTCTCATTTACTTTGTACTTGAAGGACTTTTAGATGTACTTTACCCAACACTGTTCTTATAGGCGGTGGAACGCGAACGGGTTACGTTTTTAAAGGAACGGTACAAAACAGCGTTTTTCTTTTTTTTTTTTTTTCTTTTTTTTTGCAATTCTTTTCGAATTTAGTAGGCTTCTAGGCTTTTTATAAGCGACTATTTCGACCTCAGACTTCAAGGGATGGGGGGAGGGGGGGGGAGTGTTGGAGAAATTGTCGACAATTGTCATTGTCAAGACTCGCCACGTATAGTCCGATGTGGACATGTTTCACTCGCTTCCTTTATTTTATGTACAAATTATCCGGCACGATATTTCATCAAAATATGAAAAAGTAAAGGCCCGTTCACACATTTGCGTTCGGAGCGACCACTATGCTTACGAACGAATGCAACCGCTGCGACTTCAACGACAACTGTGCGCGACGTGTACACACACATGCAACCGCATGCAACCATACGAAGCAACAGCCAATGAGAAACGAGCTTCAGCTCTTGCTCCTAGCCAATAGGAAGCGACCCAGCCACCCAGCTACGCTTACAAACATGGCGGACGGTTTCGTGCCCGACGCGGGGTAGCGGGGTCCTCACCGGAGCAGCCCGAGAGTTCGGCTACGGCCAACCGGCGGACTCTTCGTATACCTCCCATTGGGACTCCAATTGCAGACGGCAGCGCCAAATCTCCCCTAACGGGCGTTGGGTTTCTCCAAAAGTAATAACAAATAGACAAAACAATACGCGCACCGTCGTCATGGCAACCGCTTGGTTATGGGAGAGGGTGAGAGAAGTGTGTTTCCTCAACGTTCCCTCCTCTCCCCCTCTCTCACCCTCGGCGACAAAAAGATGCGAGTTCGTTCGGAGTTCGGAGCAGCCTCCGAACTCCGAACGAATTTGCATCTTATTGTCGCTGATGTTGAGAGAAGAGGGAACTGCTCCCATTGCCGCCGTCTCGTTCTTCTACAATACAATGTAATCTTTTTTAGAACAAAAAAAGTGTGTTTACCTTTTTTTGCGAATGTCCGACGCTTCCGAAACAATTGCACTTGACTTTGCCTCGCTCGATTGAGATCGGCTTAGCAACAGTGCACGTTCAGTGACAGCCAGTTCCCATAAAATTGTCAATGAATGAATGCAAAGCACGCCCAGCCGCTGCTGTTTAGCGGCTTAAGATGGGCGCACATCGCCAGTCTGAGCACAAGTCCAAACTTCTTTTGCAAACTTCTTAGTGAGCGCGTTGGTAATGATGTAGGTTTAGAAAGAGTTATATACGTAAAAACAGGGGACGGGACAACACATCTTTCATCTTTTCATTTTTCATTTCATTTCATCTTTCAAGTTCTCTTTTTATTAGACACGCTCGTTATACAAAGAAAAAAAAAAAAAACGTTCACTGCACAGCACAACAAAGTAACAAAATCTACACGAAACTACTATTCAAGTATTCACAGACCTGCAATCACACATTTAACTTTGCGGTAGTTAGCGACAGTGATTCGATCGCCGGGGTTTCTCGCAGGTTCCTTCTGCAGCGAGCTGCTCCACGCACGAGCTACCGAGTTGCGGTGCTCTAACACCGATACCGCCCACACCGCTCATTTTAAGATACATGCGCTGTCCCTTGTGACCCTTTACAATAACTCTTCCATAAAGAAACATGCACCAGCAAGTTTTCGGCAATCCGAAACTGTATAACCAAAAGTATAGCAGCCCGTCTTTACCTTTCGTCACTCGATCGGGAACCCAACGAACTTGGCAGCGTCGAGCAATGAACAAGGTTTCGTTTGCTCTGTGTACTGGTAGCAGAAATAGACCGATAACCAATAGGTCAACGCCACTGCCCGCTGCCGCAAACGAAAACCACCACCGTACCGCTGGCACAGGCGCCGCCGAGCAGCCGACGCATCCGCGAGCGCGGCAGCCGACGCGCAACTGTCACAACTGTTCTCAACGGTCAAAATACAAAAAACAACCGGCCAATGAGAGCAAAGTATGAGGGCGAAACTTTAGCTAACCAAGATATTTGTTTCGTCTTACCAGGATAATTTTTGAAATTTGTAAGTAGCAACAATAATATGTATCTCATCCTATTAAATAAACTTCCCGGCGCAAACCGGAAAGACTTAATAGAATACCAACGGATAAGAGATGGCGCTAAAATAGCTAACCGGAAGGCGCTCGATGTGTCCGCCGGTTGCTACGGCGTACAGTCACGAAGATCTGCTGTGCGCCTACAATAGCTGTGTAAAGGCTGGTTCAGACATCTAAAACGAACCCGTTATCCGCGACTGCGTCCGTTGTGACCAGAGCGACCGCAACGATCGCTCTGCGCCGCGCGTACACTCCGGCTACCACTGCAACAAGCGCAGCGGGTCGGCAGCACGGCGACCGCCTCTCCGTTGCCGTCAGCTGTTTCAGCGGTGCCTCCAAAAAGAAGGGGACGCGCTGCCACTCACTTGCGTAACAGAAAATAGACAGACCGCCTTCTATAACCTCAAGCTTTATTACTCTTTATTTCAGGATACGCTTGCAGGGTAGTGCATTAAAAAACAAAGATGCAGTACGCCGTCTTGGACGATCACGACTTTAATACACGACTTTGCCAACAGTACAAATCTCGCCACACGCCTTTTTTACGATTATAAAAGACGATGTAATCTTAGCAACGATATAGCAACGTAGAAATATAATTTGACAGACGATGCGAGCGTTCAGGATTGCTAACACTAATCACCTTTTTCGGGCGATGAAAACGAGTAAAAAATTCGCATCCTTTGTACGGTACGCACCAGTAATACCTTGAACTTGAGCACACGCAAGGAATGCGCCAAAAAAGAAATCCGGGTGATGTTTGAGGACACAAATGCTAAGAAAGCACCACTGTAGTCGAAGTAAACAAACACGACGGCACGGGCGTTTCTGCTGTCTTGAGAGTGCCGCCACGAGATCGCCGCACAAGTAGGTGGATCTTCCCTTCTAGTACGTGCTGGGTTATCCTAACGGCACACGACTAAAATTCACAGTCAAGGATAGCCCTTTTACGGGGAACGATGAGACTTCACCACACCGTCCTGCCGACGATCACCACCGACGCCATGTTTGCAAATAGAAGGAGCCTGGAACGACCGGCATGCAACGCGCGCGACCGAGCTCCTTGACCTGTGATTGGTCTGTCGCTCCCGTCGTTCCCGAACGTAACGAAAAAGTTCAGCCCGGCTCAACTCCTTGCGTTGCGAACGAACACGAACGAAACGACCGTTTGGCGCTTCGTTGCTATGGTAACTTGTCGCTCCAACCGGTTGCATTCGTTCGTAAAGGCCCGTTCACACAGTTGCGTTCGGAGCGACCACTATGCTTACGAACGAATGCAACCGCTGCGACTTCAACGACAACTGTGCGCGACGTGTACACACACATGCAACCGCATGCAACCACGCGAATCAACAGCCAATAAGAAACGAGCTTCAGCTCTTGGTCCTAGCCAATAGGAAGCAACCCAGGTACGCTTACAAACATGGCGGACGGTTTCGTGCCCGGCGCGGGGTAGCGGGGTCATCACCGGAGCAGCCCGAGGTTTCGGCTACGGCGTACGCTCACGAAGATCTGCTATGCGCCTACAATAGCTTTGTAAAGGCTGGTTCAGACATCTGCAACGAACCCGTTATCCGCGACCGCGTCCGTTTTGACCAGAGCGACCGGAACGATCGCTCTGCGCCGCGCGTACACTCCTGCTACCACTGCAACAAGCGCAGCGGGTCGGCAGCACGGCGACCGCCTCTCCGTTGCCGTCAGCTGTTTCAGCGGTGCCTCCAAAAAGAAGGGGACGCGCTGCCACTCACTTGCGTAACAGAAAATAGACAGACGTCTTCTATGACCTCAAGGTTTATTACTCTTTTTTTTCAGGATACGCTTGCAGGGTAGTGCATTAAAAAAAAAAAAAGAAAAAAAGATCCAGTCTTGCACGATCACGACTTTAATACACAGCTTTGCCAACAGTACAAATCTCCCCACACACCGTTTCTACGAATATAAAAGATGATGTAATCTTAGCAACGATATAGCAACGTAGAAATATAATTTGACAGACGATGCGAGCGTTCAGGATTGCTAACACTAATTAACTTTTTCGGGCGATGAAAACGAGTAAAAAATTCGCATCCTTTATACGGTACGCACCAGTAATACCTTGAACTTGAGTACACGCAAGGAATGCGCCAAAAAAGAAATCCGGGTGATGTTCGAGGACGCAAATGCTAGGAAAGCACCACTGTAGTCGAAGTAAACAAACACGACGGCACGGGCGTTTCTGCTGTCTTGAGAGTGCCGCCACGAGATCGCCGCACAAGTAGGTGGATCTTCCCTTCTACTACGTGCTGGGTTATCATAACGATACACGACGAAAATTCACAGTCGAGGATAGCGCTTTTGCGGGGAACGATGAGCGCGTCCATCACGCCGTCGATGTCGACGATCACCATCGACGCCATGTTTGGAAATAGAAGGAGCCTGCGCGCGACCGAGCTCTCCTCGACCTGTGATTGGTCTGTCGCTCCCGTCGTTCCCGAACGTAACGAAAAAGTTCAGCCCGGCTCAACTCCTTGCGTTGCGAACGAACACGAACGAAACGACCGTTTGGCGCTTCGTTGCTATGGTAACTCGTCGTTCCAACCGGTTGCATTCGTTCGTAAGCGTAGTGGTCGCTCCGAACGCAACTGTGTGAACGGGCCTTAAGCGTAGTGGTCGCTCCGAACGCAACTGTGTGAACGGGCCTTAACGTTCACGTAACGAATCGTTCCAATCTTAAAAATGTATCGGGAATGCGTCCTTTTTTTTCAACCTTTGAAACTTGTAACACATACTCGTTCCAAGGTTGGTTTCAACAGCAACGACCTCAAGCACAGTTGACGGATGTCACGCCGGTTAATGAATATTTATTCAACCCTGGCAGAATGGCAACATTGACTTCATGCAAACCTTTCATCTCGACCGCGACAAAAAAAAAAAAAATAAGAAGAAAAAAAAGATAAAGGAGGTTGTGAAATGAACTTGGCATCGCTAGTGTTGCTCCATCCGACGTCTACAACGTACAGCTCTTTGCCGCCGCCGACATCGAAGCTTTAGCCACTGCAATGAACCCAAGCGAGTTATGTAATCGGATATTGTGGCGTTCCGACAACAAAATCTTGCTCCTGCGAGATTTGAGAACAAACAGACACGTCGCCCGTGTTTGTTGTGTTTTCTAGTCTACAGTACCTCACTTTAAATCTTCAAGAATATTTTATCAACAAACTCTTTTACAGACCTCGTTTACTGACACCAGATTGTGTATAGAAATCGCTGCTAATTAATTAAACAATGAGATTTTTTCCCGCATTCCAAAGCAATCCTTTTTTTTAATATATGGCATTCAAATGGAGGACCCTGTGGTGTTTTTAGGCTTTTGTTGTTCACTGTTAACAAGACGCATCCTCAATGATAATTGGTGGCGTGGGTTATCAAAACTGTAATGTTTTTGTCTCGCTGCACATACTTTTGCTATCGTCCGCAGAAATTGAGCTGCTTTCACATCAAGAACAACGGAGGCCAACACTACCTAAAATGAACAAAAAAAAAACGTATCTCTACGTGGTGAATGATGTTGATTGGGGCGAAGCTCGGGTGGGTCAGTAGGAGACTGTGTGGTTTTCTTCTTTTTTTTTTTTTCAAGAAGACAGATGGGATGGCAACTCAGAACCCCCTCTTTTTTTCTTCTTTTTCTTGATACTGATTTTGGTCATAGGTAGTGCTGATGGTGACTCATTAAAACTTTGGTTTGGGCTAGTTGGTCCATGGTAGGAGTAATGTTTCTCGTCGATCGTGGAGATGCTGCGCTGGCTGGAGGGTGGCTTCTTTCCGATGGCCTCAGTGACGCTCACGACTCGGTGTTGAGTAAATAAATATATATTTACAAATGACGAACAACTCTTTACAAAACAAAACAGGAAAACGTCGCGCTGCTGATGCCGCTCGCGGCAACCCAACGCCAACAATAGCGCCTCGGCGCCAAGTCCCTTGCCGCGCACGGCAAGGCCTCTGTCTCGCGAGACAGAATACGCGGAGCCCTCGGGACTGCGGGAGAATAGGGAGTTTTCGTAGATCGGTTTCGCCGTCCCGCAAGGCCCTCCGCAACCCGCTAGAATAGCGGGAACTCCACAGTCAAGGCTATCGGCGCGCAGGCGCAGTAGCAACTTCTTCGTTGCGGAACGCTTAGCGGAGGGGGCAACGCGGTCTACGAAAACTCCCTAATAACGTCTTGCTCCGCGCACGGGCTCGTTCAGACTCAACTTCTCCAAAAAGGCGCGCCGACATCCCGAAGGGAGGCCGGACCTCCCACTCTCCCTGGAGTCGCCGACATGGCCCTGACAAGGTCGCTTCCCCAATTACCACGGCGGCAAGGGCGACCACCCACTCCCGCCTGGAAGGTTTCGTTTACTTCCCACGCGGGGAAATCTGCTTCCACTTTCGGGAGCTGGCCGCCGCTTGCCGCCAAAGGGAAAACGTGAGACATCGGGCGCCTCCGAAGGACGCTTCGGGTGACCGCGCCGCCAATTCCCCGAGCTCTTTCGGCTAAGCCCCTTCGGCCATCCCTACACGTCCCCCCGAAAACTGCGCTAAGACTTCTGGACTAGCCAGCAGTTACAAAAACAGGATGGCCGAAAACCCAACAAGAACACTAAAACAACACTCTTAAACTGAGGCGAAAAATAAAACAACAAAACGCATGGCTAGAAATTACCAAGCGAGGCCCCCTTAGCACCGAATGCTACATAAAAAATGAGAAAAAAAAAAAGGACAACCGTTTCTCAGCAGGCCTCTCGAGGACCTGGATCCTTCGGAACAACGCAAAAGCTTCCACAAACAAAAGACAAAAACATCAATAAATTCCCAAAAACCAACAGTCAAGGCAAAACTGAAAACGCTTTGTGAACGCTGAACAACGCTGGAACGTTCAATTGCACAAAACCGCGGCAGTGATTGCCTCCCGAAGCTGACAGCATTCCCGTATAGAAAAAATTGGGTTGTGTGTATGTTTATACAGCCTAGAACTTGGTCTGCCTCACAGGGGCGACGAGTCTCCCAGCTGTAGATGATAAATTTAGCCAGTGCGGTACAACCGCTAGCCTGGGGTCTTTAACGTGCACCACGCAGTAGTGATACACGACCGCACGCCGGTACGATGCTCATCCAGATCGAAACGGGCAGGGGTGGGGCTCGAACCCAGGATCCCTGGGTTCTGCAGCGCGAGCTTTCGCTCCACGTGCTCCGAGCTGGTGTGCGCTAGACCACTCGGCCACCGATCCTTTTTTTTTTTTTTTTTTTCTTTATTGCCGACATTGACACAGAGCAACCAAGAAGTACAGTGCTGTAAAAATGCCGTCAATCACTTAACGACCGACGTGGCATGGTTAAAAAAAATTTACATTTAACAGAGTTTCCATTGTTGGTAACCACTCCGGGACATTTGATCGAACCTTCCAAACTTCGACAATATAACGGACAGACTCGGAAAAATATTCCCCCACAGGATCGGCCACCGATCCCCCCCTTCCCGTATAGAAAAAGCGAAAAATAAAACACAGCCACGCTCCTCTAGCACGACCTGCTAAATGAAAATTAAAAACAGGAACAACACTTCTTTCTGCTCGTGGAGACAGAAACCTTGATCATTCACTTCTTAGCTATAGACTCTGCGGACCTGTCTTGGTCGCACCAACGACATCAAGGGCGCCGCAAGAGTTGCCTAAACAAAAACACTACAAAACCAACAAAGCGCGTCAAACGCTACACAACCAGTTCGAGTTCATAGGCATTTCGCAAGGGCCACGGCAGTGATCGCCTCCCCACATGCACACCCGCTGACACCACGTGCATGAGTGCGACAAAGCGCTCCCTTGCCACCCTACGATCAACCCTTACTCGGGCACCCGTGTCGAGTGTCGCGAGAACAGTGTAGCTCGCCAGAGCTTCATTAGGCCCACGAAGGCGTGCTCGGCTCGGCCTCTCCACGGAACCGCGTTCGGCAATCGCTTCGCAGACATCAGAGAAAGGATCAACTTTGCGCCCATGGCGCGCCATCGCCGTCCCCCCTCCAAGATTGTCGCCCCACGGCGATTCGCGCTCCTGCACCTGTACCTCCTCGCGCCGCCCGCTTGGTGGCACCCGCTGTGTCACACCCTCAACACAAGGCCCGTCGTGGTGACCCCGAAGTCCAATCTGAACAGCGGCAGTGGCCCCCCTCGCGACATCGGCATCCACCAGCCTCCCCAGTGCCGGGACCGACCCCTGGCTCTCCGGGAGCTCCTCCCTTCCAGCTGCCCGGACGCAGGAAGACCCTGGTTCGCAAGCGGCCCGATCGGCCTCCGACCACACGGCAGTCTCCAGACCCTGTATGGCGCGATCGGCCTCGGAACCCACGGCAGTGTCCGGTTCCTGGCCAGCGCGATTGGCCTCGGACCCCACGGCGGCCCCTGGTCTCTGTATGGCGCGATCGGCCTCAGACCACACAGCAGTGTCCGGTTCCTGGACAGCGCGATTGGCCTTGGACCCCACGGCTGCCCCCGGTTTCTGTATTGCGCGATCGGCGTCCGACCCCACGCCAGTGTCCCGTTCCTGAACAGCGCGGTCGGCCTCGCACCCCACGGAAGTCTGCGGTACCGGTACCTGAACGACACGATCGGCCCCGGACCCCAAGGTAGTCTGCGGTACCGGTACGGCTGGATCGGCCTCAAAGCCCACTTCCTGGAGAGCGCGATCGGCGTTGGACCCCACCGCAGTGTCCGGTTCCTGAACGACACAATTGGACACAGAATCCACGGCAATGTCTGGTTCCTGGACAGCGCGGCTGGCCTCGGAACACACGACAGTCCCCGGTTCCCGAAAGACACGATCGGCCTCGGACCCAACGGCCGCCTCCGGGTCGCTTCGCGCGTCCGGTCCTGTCTCTCTGACAAAGCGACCCTCGGGCGCCGTGCCTTCCGCTGCCCGAGGCAGCGTCTCCTCACGGCGCTGCCCGAGGAGCCGCGCTCTAGCTCTCCGCTCCTCTGCCCGGAGCTCTGCCTCTCGAACCTGCCGCTCCAGGTCCTTCGTTTTTTCCCTCGCAAGGGCTAACCGAACGCTAAACGGAACCGCTTCCCTACGCGACCCCTCGTCGCCTCCATCACTAGGGCTCCCCCTCCTACGCAAGCTACACTTCGTCATGCAGCTAAGCGCGCGGGTGTCAGCCGGCGGCGAAAGGGAAAGCGACCACGTACCTGGCAATGCTGTAGAGCACACGAAGGCTGCCTCGGATGTCGCCAGACCCGCAGGTCAGTGGCGTCGGTTGCAGCCGGCGACGTTCGCTTGCTTGAATCTGTTGTCGCCGTCGAAGGACCCAGGCGCACGGCAGTTGTCGATGGCGTCGAACCCGCAGGTCACCGGCGCCGATCGCCCCACGCGACGTCCGCTTCTTGGCTTTCGCCGCTGTCGGCCACAGGCGTACTCGTAGCCGTGCCCTGCTGTGCCAGGCTGCTTGTGGACAGTTGCTCCGTCGTCTCGACTGGTCCTGGGCTCCCGCCGATGGACACCGCCACACTCCGCGTCAGCACTGGCCTCGTCGTCTTCCTGGCACACGATGTTGTCGAAGTGGCCGACAACGCCCACGATCCCCGTCGACTGCGCCAGTAATGTTTCTCGTCTATCGTGGGGTGCTGCGCTGGCTGGAGGGTGGCTCGTTCCCGGTGACCACAGTGACGCTCACGACTCGTTGATTGAGTAAATAAATATATATTTACAAACGAAGAACAACTTTTTACAGGACAAAACAGGAAAACGTCACGCTTGGCGTACTGTCGCTCGCGACAGTCCAACGCCAACAATGGCGCCTCAGCGCCAAATCCGTTGCCGCGCACGGCAAGTTCTTTGCCCCGCAGGATAAAGTACGCGGAGCCCTCGGGACCGCGGGAGAATAACGTCTTGCTCCGCGCACGGGCTCGTTCAGACTCAACTTCTCCAAAAAGGCGCGCCGACATCCCGAAGGGAGGCCGGACCTCCCACTCTCCCTGGAGTCGCCGACATGGCCCTGACAAGGTCGCTTCCCCAATTACCACGGCGGCAAGGGCGACCACCCACTCCCGCCTGGAAGGTTTCGTTTACTTCCTACGCGGGGAAATCTGCTTCCACTTTCGGGAGCTGGCCGCCGCTTGCCGCCAAAGGGAAAACGTGAGACATCGGGCGCCTCCGAAGGACGCTTCGGGTGACCGCGCCGCCAATTCCCCGAGCTCTTTCGGCTAAGCCCCTTCGGCCATCCCTACAGTAGGTATAAGGTTTAAAAGCGCAAACAGACAGGGACAATAGAAAATAACAACTGATTTTATTGCAAGACCGTTCATCGCTTTTATAGACAACTCATCCACCGTTTACATTTCAAACAACGCCAACAGCCAATAAAACACCTTAGAAACACCCATCGAGATACGCGTCACTTCTTTATCTAGTAGGCTAACAGATAGCGCACTGATGCACTTGTCATTCCTCTTTTTAATAAAGAAAGCCTCTATAATCTCTCGCTCTGTTTTTTCTTTCGCTTTTTTCAAGAACGTTGTTGACTCCAAAATCGGCTCGCAACCACAACGCTTGCAATGCTCCGACAGATGACCCCCCGCATTGTTGCGTAGATAGTTTGTGCTCTCTTGCCCTGTCATTGAAACAACGTCCTGTTTGTCCTATATGAACTTTCCCGCAACTAAGCGGTATTTCATAGATGACGTTAGTAACACCGTATATTGGCTTGCATGCTTCTTGGAGCACAGAACTTTCTTTTTTCTAGTCATCATCGGAAAAATCTTAGCCAGTTTGCAGGGCGCAGAAAAAACAATGTTAACATTGTATCTGCTGGCAATCTTTTTTATGTTGTGTGAAACTTTGTGCATGTATGGAATGACATGCACTCTTTTTTGTCTTTTTTTGTGATCCTGCCATTCTGTTGGTTCTTTTGTTTGATTTTTTGAAGCAGGCTTTCACACACACTAGAAATCAGCCATGAAGGGAACCCTGCATTCCGTAGGCGTTTAATCTGTATATCAAAGCTAGTCGACATTTGGTGATTACAACTTTTTACAAAAGCTGCCTGGAGGCAGGTTATAGTGATTCTCCTCTTAATGAGCTTAGACTGAGCACTGTCAAATGACACTAGACTTTTCTTTTGACCGCGGTTTACACACCAACTCATGTTTACAAACAAATGGATGGATGGATGAATACGGCTGAGCCCTTTGGATCGGGCGGTAGCTTACGCCACCTAGCCGTTTTGTTTTACCATTTAAGCTTAGAATATTTAAATGTGAAATCTATATTCACTCCGCAGTGCAAAGAAAGTGAGGCTATGAAACCCCCTTGCCATCAGTGGATAAGAAAATACCTAGTTTTCTCTCGATTTCTGCCACCATTCACTTAATCTTTGCTTGGTAATCTCTACAGTCTTGAAATCCACTCTCCCTTCGCTGTCTCTAAAACCCAGTGACTTTACTAAATCTATGTTGTCTTCGGTAGGCATAGGGTGAAGCCCTTTACAGTAGAGTATCAAGTGTTCAGCCGTCTCGTCCTCCTCTCCACAAGCAGTGCACACTGTATCAATTTCCTGGTACTTCACTCTGTATGTTCTGGTTCGCAGAACACCCGTTCTTGCCTCAAACAGCAATGAGCTTCCCCTAGAATTGTCATAAATGCTTTCTTTGGCAATAACTCTTTTGTTTAATCTATAGCTTTCCAGAGCCGTCTTTGTCTGCATTCCCTCTAGCCACCAATCTCTTTCTGTGGCCTTAACTTTCTTCTTAACTGAGACTTGCTCTTCCGTATCTTCGCTATAGCCCAAAAACTTTCCTCTTAATTTCCTAGTGCGCTGTCTCCACTTTGTGTCTACACTCCTCATGTATAAATAGCTGAAAACCTTTCGTGCCCATTGCTCCCCGTCCATTTGCCTCAACCTATCCTCAAATTCTACCTTGCTCACCGCTTCCCTGCTCTCAAATGATGCCCATCCCATGTCTCCTTGTACTCCCTGGTTTGGCGTTTTGCAATGTGCCCCCAAAGCCAGTCTACCTACTCCGCGCTGTTTTATTTCTAGTCTCGCATGCACTTCGGATTTCATGCATAGCACTGCGTTTCCAAAAGTCAAGCCAGGCACCATGACCCCTTTCCAAATCTCTCTCACCACCTCATACCTGTTGTAATTCCAAAGTGCTCTATTTTTCATTACAGCTGCATTTCTGTTGCCCTTACCTATTATATACTTTTCATGGTCTCTGAGATATTCTGCACCATCACATATCCATACTCCTAGATACTTGTATTTACTAGCTCTCTCAACTGTAATATTCTGTATCTTCAGCCTCTCAACTTCATCCTCGTTAAAAATCATGACTGCCGATTTTTCGCTACTGAATTCTAAACCTAATTCCTCTCCTTCCCTACCACAGATGCTCATTAATTCCTGCAACTCTGTCCTGTTGTTAGCCATTAGTACAATATCATCCGCATACATCAATCCCGGTAAGGATTGCTGAATTTTTTGGCCTAGCTTACTGTAAGAAAGGTTAAACCCAAGCCCACTCTTCTCTAGTCTATCCTCCAATCCTCTCAGATACAACATAAACAGCAAAGGCGATAACGGGCACCCCTGCCTAAGGCCTCGTCTTATCTCTATTTTCCCTGTCGCCTTTCCTTCCCATGTTATAATCACCTTGTTATCTTTGTAAATGTTCCTTAATAGTGCTGTTAGTCCTTCATCTAGGTTTAAGTTCTCCATTATGTCCCACAGGTTTCTTTGGTTCACATTGTCATAGGCACCCTTGATATCCAGAAATGCCAGCCAGAGCTGTCTGTTTTCTTTTTGCGCTATTTCTATACACTGTGTTAGAGAAAATAAATTGTCCTCCAACCTTCTTTGTTTTCGAAACCCGTTCTGTAATTCGCCCAGTATGCCCTCGCAATCTACCCATTCCTCCAGTCTGTTCTTTATAATCTGCATTACCAACCTGTAAATAACCGGTGTCACGGTTATAGGACGATAATTCCTAATATCAGACTTATCTCCCTTTCCCTTATATATCATACTCATCCTACTAAGCCTCCATTCATCTGGAATATTTCCTTTTGTTATCATGGTACTCACTATACCTCCCTTAGTTTTGCCTTAGATTTAGGACCCAAATTCTTCACCAGCTTGATAGGGATACCGTCTGTGCCTGTCGACGTGCCACTAGGGACTCTTCGTTCCGCCTTTTCCCATTCTCTTTGTCCAAAATCCGCGATGTCACAAACTGGAGTGCTACTTCCTTCGGTTCTCCTATCTTCCACATGTAACCGTTCCCGAAATTTCTCCTCCATCACTGCTCCTATATATTGTATCGCATCATCTCCCTCTAATTGATCTCCCTGATGCGAGAGTATGAACCTCTGTCTAGCTTGCGTTGTTTCACCGAGTGAGTTCAAGTGCTCCCAAAACTTCTTGGCAGCGTTTCTATCTTTCTTACTTACATTACTCATCCATTCCTCACCCTTTCTCTGAATTTTCGCATTGATCAAACTGGATGCCTCTCGGCGACATGTTATAAAATTGTCCCATTTTCTTTTTACTTCCGTTTCGGACTCCCCACTACGCTTGGAATACCTGTGTTCTCTAGAGGCTTCCTGACGTTTTTGTATCGCTTGCTTCACTTCTTTGTCCCACCAGCTTTTTGGTCTATGTCCTTGCTTCCCCTTTCGTTTACTCTTAACTTTGTCTAGTTCTAGAGCAAAAAGCCTAGTTAGGCTCTCATAGGTCCAATCTGTATGCCGTTGCCCTGAAACTGCTGCCTCTATTCTTTCAACAACTATTTCCAACTCTTTGTCGCTGCAGAAAGTTTGCTTTGAATTATGTTGTCTAGTTTCAGCATTTACTTCTCTGGCAAAATTCAGCTTAATACGTTTGTGATCACTACCAAGACTTTTGGAACCTTCTTCATCTATTTTCATTACTTGTAACTTACCATATATTTTGTGTGACATGAGTACGTAATCTATAGTTGAATGCAGTTGCCAGTTTCCCAAGTTATGTGCCCGTCACACTTCTGACTGGTATTACATAAAACTAAGTCATGTTTTTCCACCAGTTCTAGTAATATGCTTCCAGTTGAGTCCGTATACCCATCCAGACCCTCAATATGGGCATTCATGTCTCCCATAATAATTATTTCGGAGCCTTCCCCTAGTTCACTAATGTCTCTTGATATGCAATCAATCATTTTTCTGTTTTCCTCTTTAGCACCTGTCCCTGTCCATAAGTAAACCACTCCAAGGACTGTTGATTCCCCAGCGACTTTTCCTTTCAGCCACAAATGTTCGGCGCACTCCTTTCTGATCCTTTGAAAGTTCATATTCTTCTTAATAAATGCTCCAATTCCACCTCCCTTCCTCGTTCCCTCCATTCTGTTGCATTCTTCCCACACATAGTCAGGGTTGCAAGGTGGCTGCTCCATGTCTCTGAGATGTGTTTCCACAAACCCATACACCATTAAATCCTCCTTTCTTAGTTGCTCCTCTACCTCTTCCCATTTTAACCTATTTCTACCACCCTGCATGTTAATATATCCAATGTCTGATTGTGCTGTTTTTTTATACCTGTTCTTACGTTTTCTCCTCTTTTTAACCCTGGGTGCCTCTCCTGACTTCGTTGGGTCTTCAATTACTTCAGTGCCCCCGGGGCCCTCGGTCCCCCCAAAAAAGCAGTCAAACCGGAGCGCCCGAAGCGCCCCTAGCGGACGCCACCGGCGCCGCGCATGCGCGATGGGGGTGTGGGCAAGAAGCTCGCCGTCGCCCATAAACAAACCATTGAAATGCGATGTTGTCGGCGTCGGTGTGAGTCCCCGCGCTCTTTTTCGCGTTCGAATTGTTGATTCTACGTCCTCCTAAAGATGTCTGACTACTTGAGCGGCATCAGCGAAATTAACGAGGCTCGTTACACCGCAAAACGTCGCGTGAACAATTTGACATGCGGCGATTCATTCCCCGTGGACGCCGCAGGATGTACGCTAAAGCCTGATTCACATGATGAGATTTCGCTCGGAATTTTCAGTAGCGACATCGCCCAGACTGAAAAAGCGTGAACCGTAGCTGAGATGGTCGACGTCGATACTGAAAATCGCAAGAAAAATCGGACCAAGTGAATCGGGCATAACAAGTCGGTGATGGCAACTGGTAACAATCATCAACATCGCCTTGTATCTACTACTTACGTCCAGCCTGCTTACCAACCTTCAAACGTAAGTCTTTTAAGGCCTGCACGTACTTTTTTTATCGCAAGTACAGGGCCCACGTTTGGTCTACGGGCCGGTGTTTTCTAAAAGAGCAGACGACAAGCAGAAACGTTTGAAAGAGCAGACGACAGTTCGAACGATCAGGCGACCGTTTGAACTTGAAGACGCACTGGACGTAGTCCGCAGGTGGTCCGTACAACTTGACGGTTTTCCGGCGTTCATTTTGTAACAAAATAAATAAATCTGATGGCCGGAAGTATCCGTGAATTCAACCCAAAATGCTTCCCGCCCAAGCAATCGTGGTCTGACGGCGTCTGGTTTTCCCTTTTCACGGCACATCCACGTTCTCGGACGAACCGAGCGCATGCAAACCTTTCTCGACCTTTTTGGTACAGCCCCAGTCGCAGCATTTTGACAAGAAGGCAGGTCTTTGTCTGGTTCCTTTCAAAACAACGCAGGAATACACGTCTCACATGGGCACTTCCGCCAGCAGCCCCGGACCGGAAGCGCGTCCGACGCGCCACCACCGCGATGTGACGTAACAGAGATGAGTTCATGTATACATCCAACGAAAATGGTCTCTAAAAAAATTTATCATAAGATCTAAGAATTGGATGCGCTTGTCATCTGGCATCTCCCAAGTGAACTTCAGACCTCCTGATGCCTCTGTGAAGGCTCTAACAACTTTCACAACAACTTCATCCAAATTAGTATCAGTATTTAAAATTACAAGGAAATCTTCAACATACCTAAACGGCTTTACTATATGTAATTGCGCAAGACCTTCAGAGATCCACTCGTCCAACGATGCTAAAAAAATGTCACATAAAACAGGGGCAACGGACGAACCAATACAAACACCAGATTTTTGTATAAAAAACTGCCCACTGACGTTAACAGCAGTAGAACCCAGATAAAATTCTAAAAGCTCTAAAAAATGTTCACTACTGATACCTGCAGAATTCTGAAACACTGCCTCCCCCGATTCAGTGATCCTGTTCCTCACAGCGTTCATTAATCCTTCGTGCGGAACAGAATAGTACAGCGCCTTGTCCCTGTCGTTTGTGTTATTTTCTATTATCCCTGTCTGTTTGCCCTTTTAAACCTTATACCTGATGGTGACGTTTTCATTCATGTCAGTAGAAGAATGTGTGGTTTTCTTCTTTTTCTTTTTGTAAGAAGACAGATGGGATGGCAACTCAGAACCCTCTACTCTTTTTTTTTCTTTTTCTTGATACTGATTTTGGTCATAGGTAGTGCTGACGGTGCCATTTTCATTCATGTCAGTAGAAGAATGTGTGGTTTTCTTCTTTTTCTTTTTGTAAGAAGACAGTTGGGATGGCAATTCAGAACCCCCTACTCTTTTTTTTTCTCCTTTCTGTTGATACTGATTTTGGTCATAGGTAATGCTGATGGTGCCGTTTTCATTCATGGCAGTAGAAGAATGTGCGGTTTTCTTCTTTTTCTTTTTTTAAGAAGACATGGGATGGCATCTCAGAGCCCCCTATTTTTTTTTTCTTCTTTTTTTTTCCATCTTTTTTTTCATGTTTTTTTCTTGCTCTCGCTGCTGAACTAACGAGCAGGGGCACGCCGGACGTATTTTTTTCCTTTTTTTTTTATTGCTCTCGCTGCTGAACTCACGAGCAGGGGCACGCCGGACGGCGGACGGACATACGGACATGGCTAGCCCCTAAGGAGCTTCGCCCCTAAAAACAATTTTAGCTTTTTATTCTGGTGAAGAAGGAAGAGAAGAGGAGCTGCAGCTTCTGTTCTCGGCGGTGGCTTTCCAGACGAGCGATCTGTCTTTCGCAAGAGAATCTGAAGCGCTCGGTGCAGTGGAACTTTAGGCGATAACGGCCTCGCGGCGGTTGCGGAACCATTCGCGCTGCTGCGCACATCGCCGCACGTTCCGTTCCCGCTCTTTTTCCTCCGAAGAAATGACGGCAAGCAGACAACCGGCGAACACAACTCTGGACACCTACCGCCATCTATGAGCGACGGCGGCAACCAGTGTTGTGTCGGCCGCGGGGGTCGACATTTGTTTGGTACCGGACACGGTCCTGGGGAAACTAGCCCTTAACAGCTCCGCTGTAACCGTTCAGAAACAAATCCGGTAAAACTATCCTGTTCACATTTGCGTTCACGTCACACATGAATCGAAGGTACATCGCCGCTTCCGCACCAGAACGCAGTACTGGCGTTGGCATCGCATCTCTCGCACGAAGCGCGGTCGCTCGTTTACACGAGTTCTCGGCCGGTTCTGTCACACGGTTTCGGTTTTTCGCCGCTACCAAGATGGCGGACGTAGCTCTCGGCGCGCTACCAGATGGCGTTTTACATTTCGCATATCGTCTATTCTGGTGCTAAAGTTTTAGGGTTTTCATTGAGGACATCGAAAGGAGCGCATTTAGATCTCGAGACAAGGATCGAGACTCTTCTTGTCTAAAGATAAGATTGAACAAAGAGTGGCTGGTCGACATTTTTAATTAACTTCATTAATCTTATTGCTTCATGTATGGTATAAACGAGTCGCGAATATTAGCACCCCCCCCCCCCCCAAAAAAAAAAAGAAGTACTGTATCTTAGTTTAGCAATAAAAAAAAGTCGTAGTCGTGAATTATGAAGAGGTGGAAACTCAGATTTAGGCACAATACTGGTGCGATCATGTTTAATACTATGAAGTGACAATATTAGAATGTCTAATGGTTTTTAAGCACAATTAGACGCGTGCGAATATCGCATTTTTTTATTTCAAATCGAGTAAGGTTAATATTTGACTGCGAATCAAAATAAAACATTTAAAATAAAACATGAGAAACATTTCACATACTTGTATTAAGCAAAAAAAGAAACGCAATACGAGCTGGGTAAACATAATGCAACTATAATTACAACAACAAAAAAGGCTGACCTAATATTAATGGTACAATTTTCAAGACCATTGAAGTAATCCTGAGGTCAAACGAACCGAAATTCCCCGACATGTCAGCAGTTTGTCCTGGCACCTCGGCGCAAAACAGTGAAGCTTGACGCCAGAGCGTTGGTGCGAAGCTCAACGTGAGAAATCGAAAATTTCTAAAGACATATTTATTCGTATATTCCGAAAAAAAAAAAAAAATTCTTGAATACTTGGAACAGAAAAAGCGGGTTGCAATACGAATCGAATAGCAAACACTATTAGCCAATTTTTAGAATATTCGCACACCTCTAAACACATTGTATGGGTGCATTCTCAGAACTTCCAAACAACGTACCTTGCGCGATGCTCTGGAAACTTTGGAGACCTTTATCTTACGAGATATAAATCACGGACGTGAAATTTCAACTGAATATTCTCCCCCCACAAATATGAAACGATGCAACTATCAAGTATTTGTACGGTACGGTTGCCGAGCCACTCTTAATATATCAACTATTTCTTTAGCTACGACTGGCCTCATTCGAACAAATGCCAAACATGGAGACTCTGGCGGTGCACGTAAATGCGAGTGTCTATCTCTTCGTGACCTACGATTTTTTTTTGTGTTGTGAAATTTGTTTTCTGAACACAGATATTTAGGAATTCGTTTATTTTATACGTTAGTCAACGACATATAAAATATCAATTGAACTAAAAAATTGAAAAAAATGTTTACAAATCTGCAGTGCGAAATTAGAGCGCAGCTCTTGAGGAGAGGAGGTACTCCATACCCTCCCCTCCTTGTCCGTACTCTCCCGTCCTCCTCCTGCATACCCTCCCTTCCTCCGTATCCTCCCCTGCTCCTCTTCCGTGTCCTCCTCCTCCTCCCTTCCTTTTATAAGCTCCCCTCCTCCCAGCTTCCCTGCTAAATTTAGCTGGAAAATTGACGCCACGTGGCCTCAACACCAATTCAGTTTTCCCGCTAAATTTGGCCGGATAATGACGTCACATGAATTCGTGTCACGTCACCAATGAACAAATTCAATCTATCCGCTTGATTTAGCGGGAAAATTGACGTCACGTGACCTCAACACCAATTCAATTCCCCCGCTAAATTTAGCGGGGAAACTGAATTGGTGTTGAGGTCATGTGACGTCAGTTTTACCGCGAAATTTAGCGGGAAAACTGAATGCACAGTGTGGCATTATGCGACGTCACAGACCTACACACCAGTTCAGTTTCTTCGCTAAATTTAGCGAGGAATTGAACTGGTGTATAGGTCTGTGATGCCCTATAATACAACGCGCGCGGCTACGCAGTGTTTCGTGGCGTCGCGCCACGAAACAGGGGAACGAGCGCCTAAGAGCTGCGCTCGCTTGTTCCATCTTACCTGAAAATGCCCCTCAAGATTTGTTTCGAGGCAGAGGTCTCTGTCTCTACAGTCTCAAGACTTTGGACTTCTGTGTTACCGTCTTTTTAGTTGCGTCGGTCTCCGGTTTTAGCTTCAGGGATGACTTCTGGCTATAAACTACACTCTTTTACACCCTCAAGGGTATAAAAATGTGTCCTAGAAACACACCCATGGCCACAGCATTTCTGCATTTTTATTCCGAGTATTACGCCCTTTTTAATCGTAAAATAGGGTGTTGTTCCACGAACCACCTTTCGTTTATCAAAGGCGCAAAAATGGCGTGAGAAAAGACGCTACTGCAGAAGACGGTGTAACCTTACACCAACTTCAAACAGCTTAGAGGGTGTTTTAGCCACTATATTAAAAAAAATTATTGCCTCTATAGAAATGTTTTTGACTTGTAGACGTAATCCTTGAACTTCAAGATACAATACACTTCTAACCTTCGCAATGGGGATGCGCTGACACGCGAATGTCTTTGAACCATCGTCTACTAAATAAGGCAGTGAAGTAGTCAGCACGGGTGTGATTTCGGTCTTTCGCGTGTTTCGCGGCGTCCAGATTTATGGCTTCTGTGCAAGTGTATATCTAATAAAGTTCATTACTCCATTCAACCGTACCCCAGTGCGTGATGCTTGTAAACTGCGCGACACTGTTAGCGCGAACACGATTGACCTTACAGCTTAAGTCAATGCCCTAAGCGAGGACTTTCCACCACAGCCTCCGACAGCTTAAATCCAGGGCATCTCATTGTCACACAACAGCCAATCCCGTTAGGGTATTATGCGGTAAGAATGCCGAACAGTCAATCACGAAGCTCAATCATGATAGGCCACGCCCTGTGCTTCTTATACTGTCAGGGACTATAGTAGTCTTACGGCGGCTGTTCCGATTTTATGAGGAAAAGAAAAAACAACAGCTGGGGATTGCTCGCTCGCGTTAACAATGTCGCGCTGTGTACTACGTTGCACGTAAAAAAATACCTTCAGGGTGCTTTTAAGGTCGCCATCACACTATACCTTTAGGGTGATCGCCAGAACCCCAGGGGAGTTGCTGTAACACTCTTAGGGTGTTATAACAGTGCAGCTACCTCGGGAAAGTGATCCCCACCGTCGAGGGTGTAAAAAGATTCATTGCGCATAGGTAAGTTAACGAGCAGTCAATTAGGTCAATTCTTGCTCGTCGTGGAGAGTTTAGCGAAGTAGCCATCGCGGCGAAATTGAGCGAGCGATGTACTAAGTACTTAACGCTGTATTTGAGTAAGCTGCCGCTATGCAGGCGAGCATTTGAGAGTGTCGTCTCTGGTCGTATGTCCAGTGTTGCGGCCGATCACGCTGCCGCGCTAGCGCTAGCGTGGTCGTGGTGGTGTGTCAGTTTCCAGTAGACACCCTTGAGACGGCTGAGGGACTTGTGATCACCAATCTAGATGCAAAAAACGAAAAGAGAAAAAAAAAAAAAAAAACAATTACCAAACATGAATTTATTTGATATCTGATAAGTGTGACAACAAGATTTTTAATTAGGGGCCAATCGGGGAGCACTTTAAAGGGACCAGGAAACTTTTTTCTTTCACTTTAGCGAACTACTAGAGCACTTGTAACAAAAACACTGAATGCTCATAAACCATGGAATAGGAGTTAGTTTCTGCAGAAACTGTATTTATGAGGATCCTTCCCTCTCTCTCACCCCCCCCCCCCCCTTCCCCACGCCGTCGAACCTTTTTAAAGGAAGGAACAAGAAACGAGCATTTCTTGGCAACAGATAACCTGCTTACTGATTGTTGCTGCAGTCTATACAGAGCAGAGCAGAAAAATAAAACAGTTTGCTTGGTAACAGAATGCATCAATTGGGGAGCGGGGGGAGGGGAGGGGGGGACGTGCTGTTGTACTGACTGCAACACAGATTTGTTGAGCAAAGGCAATAAGATGGTCCCAACCTCATTCTTAATAGTGATCCAGTAAACAAGTGAAGCAATAACTTCAGAAATCTAGATTTAAAGCTGTAAATCACCATAGTTTTCCTCTCTTTACAGTTTAACCTTCATAAATAGACAAGTTACCACAATGCCTTTAAACTAGCCCAATGAACCAGTTTCTCGCCCGTACCTCCACAATGTTTCCGTCGAGCAGAACTGCGATGATGTCGGCGTTCCTGATGGTCGACAGCCTGTGCGCTATCACCAGTACCGTTCGTCCTGAAACACAAGTACTTTGATCTGGGCAATCCACCGTTCATGCCCAGGCTGACCACTTACCTTGGCTTACTTTGTCCAGAGTCGCTTGGACAACCTGCTCAGAGGCTGTGTCCAGGGCACTGTACAAAGATAAAAAAAATTAAACGGTGGATTAGCTCGGCTATGCCAGGATACACGCAGCGTGAGCGTATGCGCATAAGATGAGAGGCACTATCAAGCGGCTCTGGTGCAGCGTCAGACTTGGCATCTGCGCAACGGAGGCCCGCAGCTCGGCACGCGGCGGCGCCAGTGCCTCTGCCGCGGCTATGACGTCACTCCTCTGGAATGCGCAGACCAATGAGGGCCAGCTGTGCGCCGTGTGACGTCACTGCTCCTCGCGCATGCGCAGCACGGCTCTTTGGGAGCCACGCGAAACTGCTCACCCTCGGCTAGTGTAACTCACTTTACAAAAAGAAGTGTCACATTCTTGTCCTAATTTAAATAATAAACAAATTTTGGCCATCTTTACTTGTGGTTCATCCAGTCAATTATCCAACATGCTGTGTACCTCAATAACTTGGCTTTTTGACAGTGAATACAAAAATAAAACAATTTTTTTTTTCTTTTTTGTGAGATACAAAGTTTTCCTAGGAAAAGTTTGGCCAGCGTTCGGTAAAAAACTTTGTGGTACGAGATCAAAGGCTAAAAACTAAAGTAGGTCACAGCATTGTTTCTAAAACACCTCCCGTTCAAAACAAGGAACCCATAAACAACGCATTGGTTTCTGTGCACAGCCTTGTTATTAAAGGCCACCACAGATCTCAGGGAACTCGCAGACAGGGCTCTTACTACTTCAGTGGACCATTCCTGAAGAACCAAAGGCTCCCTCTGCATCCCTCTCCCGAAACCAAAAAGATAAAGAGAAGAGTTTCGACAAACTCAAAGGTGTCATACTAAGTGTATCTCAACTTTCAATTGACCAATCTCACCAAACGTTTGGCGAATGCGTGCCGCTGCCATAACTCTAGTTCACAGGAGGCAAAGGGCAGTGCACGAGAGGGCTCCTACTGTCTCATGCTCCACACGCGCAGAGCTCCAGCGAGGTTGTCGCACGTGCAGAAAGACTGAAGTTCCCTCAATGCATTGTGTCAGCGGTGACATAGTCAAACTGGCTGGTAAGATCGGCCTATTCACGGTAAGAAAAAAAAAAATACACACACACTCACTATCATTTAGGCTGAAGCTCAACTGTCTCTAGCATAAAACCGCTGACCGGCACTTCAAATATACTGCCTGGAATGCTTCTTCAGCTAGGGCGTTTACTGCATTCCCATTAATGGTGCCTCGATTTCCACCCGATGATGTTGCAGAACTAATAGTGCCGTTGCCTACTTCGATCCTGGGAGCGGCACAGCAGCAGAGGGGGCCACGGCAGACAACTGCTCTGCCGTAGGTCGCTCTGCAGCTCGACAGTCCCCGGAAGCTTTAGCAGCCACGAATTTGGGCGCGACGGGACCACTCCCGATGCGTGGGCAGCACAAGATGCTAGACGCACGAGTCGAGAACGTGTTTCAGGCATTACCTCGTTGCCTCGTCGAGTATCAAGACGTGCGGGTTCTTCACGAGAGCGCGAGCGATCGCTATCCGCTGCTTCTGTCCGCCGGAGACGGTGACGCCCCGCTCCCCCAGCACGGTGTCGTACTGCTTAGGGAAGGAGGTGATGAAGTCGTGGGCGTTTGCTTGCCTGGCCGCTTCGTAGACCTGCCGGAGAGCAAATCGATGAGGCCACGAAAACGCCTTGATTTGTATATTGTTGCGGACGAAGAGGGATCGATGAGCATAAAAATTAAAATAAAGGTTCAATTCAAGACCCTGTGTCAGAAACAAAGGAACGAACGAGCGTCGATGTGTCGGCATGACAGCTGGATAGCGCGAAAGTGAGTCGGCAAGGCCACGCTGGGCTTCTTATCTACTAAACTTGGTATCTCTAACATTCTGCCTAGATTGTTTGAGCATGAACATTCGGGAGATTGACTCGACAATATAATGTTGGCTTCCTTATCTTACACATTCGAGGTAAGAGTAAACACGAATATTCTAGAACTACCAAGAAGCAATCCCTTCCGGCCATACACGCAGAAAAATTAATTTAGCTTGCACTGCTTGCTACTTTGTGATGCAGGCTGAAAGTAGGTTCCCACATTTGCGTTTGACTGCGATCGACTGTGTTACAACTGCTTGTACCGCTTACAATGGGAGAAAACGCTGGCGCCATCTATCTGGTCTGGTAGGCCTGGAACACTTCCGATCATCGTATAACTATAGTCTGTTGCCGGTTAAGAATAGCAGAATATGCTCCTCCCACAAAGGCCTCGACTCTTTCCACTTTAGCAGGGCGAATGCTGAAGAGGATGCGAGTGGAGAGGAGGAGAACGTCGATGACGGCGAGCAGAGAGCTTTGTGGTGAGGGGGGCTTGTCCCGTTTTTCTTTACCTCCCACAGAGTATAGACGAAAAGTTTTGCAGTATTTGCGAGGTCAAATCTATGCACCATCTACAGGGTGAAACAAGGAGACGCCAGACTCTTTAAATCGACCGGAAAATTCGGTTTCTTAACCTATCGCGCTACGACTTTGTGCAGCGTTGCCCACAGATGGTGCATTTTTTTTGTAAAATTTGCGAAGAGCGAACTTACCTGAGGAAAAAGTAAAGAAAGAAAAAGGCTTAGCTCCTATGGAAACGCAGCGACGCCACCGGCCTGCAAACAACATGGCGCCGTTTCGCACGGGAGACAAGAGATGGCGCAAGCGGTCGCGATGCCAACTGCCGCCAACGGACGAGCAGACGACGCTGAGAGCCGGCCCTTTTGCAGACAAGGAACTGCAGTTCCTTGCTGTTACCGCGCCTGTCTTTTTTTGTCTGTGCGACTGTCGCCGCCTGCGGAACGCGCACCGCTTTTGAGTCGAAAAGATTGTCTGCTAAAAAGGCCTGCTCTCGGCGCCGTATGCTCGTTCGTTGGCGGCGTTTGTTGCGCCATCTCTTGTCTCCCGTGCGAAACGGCGCCGTGTTGTTTGCAGACCGGTGGCATCGCTGCGTTTCCATAGGAGCTAAGCCTTTTTCTTTCTTTACTTTTTCCTCAGGTAAATTCGCTCTTCGCAAATTTTACAAAAAAAAAAAAAAAAAATGCACCATCTGTGGGCAACGCTGCACAAAGTCGTAGCGCGATAGGTTAAGAAATCGAATTTTCCGGTCGATTTAAAGAGCCTGGAGTCTCCTTGTTTCACTCTGTAGATGAAATAGTTGTTTGTAGCCATGAGCAAATAGTGCATTTCTTTTTAGTTTGAAGTAAATTCAAGGCGAATAGTGGTTTTGGTCGAATATTTGGATTCGAATATCGAATAGTTTCTTCAAGCCTTTCACTTCTGTTGCACCCAGCTAAAGTCATGAAGGTTGCTCCCCAGCTTCCACTTGTCCATTTATAAGCTAATTTTAATCAAACTATATTTATGGACTGTGGCCTCAGTAAGTCCAATGCCTTGGAGTCACAAGTAAGCGACGGATTTGACATAAAATTAATCCCATAGAGATGCCCAGCTTTACCAGATTTAGTGAATTTACAAATCTTGCTATAAACAAAAAAATCTTTCTTCAATCTCGAATCAAAAAAAAAAAAATCACGAATGATGAACACAGGTTGTCAAGGCATCTCTGCCTAATATGTGCTCTTGCATAACAGTGACAGTTTAACTTTGAAAATTTTACTGCAATGTCGCTACCAACATTCATGAAATTTGTTGTCTTTCAAATATATATCAGGCACGCGCACACGTGTGCTTTTGTCCCAAAGACACACTTGCGAAATTCAGACTTTCTGTTGATCGCGGCGGGTTACCCCGTTGAGAGCACCTCACACCTCAAAGACATTGTCAACCTCCAGGACGCCATCGAATTTCGAGACGCAGTTTCCGTCATTGTACATAACACCAACTCCCCTCTCCAACACCTTACGGCCCTGAAGGTATTGTAAATCAATAAATAAATACCACACACCACAGAGCACCAGTGCGCTGCGGAAAAGCAACACCCGTGGAGCTCGCTTCTGCGGGTGTTGCTTCTCCGCAGCGCACCGGTGCTCTGTAAGAAGTGCACTCAACAGGGCTAACCTGCTGCATCAACACTTCGAAAAATACTATTGCAGTTCTTCTCGCAGCAAATATTGAATAATGAATTATTCTGAACTACTATTCAAAATTTCAAATATTCTCACTTCACTAGTTTTTGTATAACATTGCCAGAACTATTCCAAGCACAGTGCAAAAATAATGCATAAAATGTATGCACATGCTATGCAGCACCGTTACCACAATATTTACACTTGAAATTTCTAAAACATTTGCACATGGTAAAATGCAGGTAAACGAGTCTGGTTTCTCACCTCCTCGTCTGTTGCCTCAGGATTCCCGTAGCGGATGTTCTCCATGATGCTAGTTGCAAACAGTACAGGCTCCTAGAAAGGGTTAGTTAATCAATTAATCACCTATTCGAGCTGTTTAACTCGGTCATAGTGTTGATAAGAGATGAAACAAAGGTCATCTAGTTAACAAGCATAACCATAATATACTACTACTAGTACCACAGCTCTAGGCATGAACCTCTTGATGTAGAGAATGACACCATTCAATACCACTAATTTTTAATGTGACATCTCCAAACTTAAGGCATAATGTACATTTCTATTGCATCAGTAAAAAATGACCAGTAACTACAAACTCCATCCATCACCATATGTTCCAAGTAGCATATCACTATTACTGTCAGCTTGCCAGCCAAATAATATTGGAGCAATCAGAGAGTCCGATTGCAATCCTGACTTCGAGTGTGGTTTGCAATGGTTTGCCGACTGCTGAAGCGCCATTCAGCCGAAGTTTATGCAGCATTCCCACATGACCGGGATTATAAGTCAATTCGTATTAGCAGTGCAGAGCTGACTGACTGACTGATTACCTGTCGGATAAAGCCGATGACCTTTCTTCGAAGCCAACTGGGGTCCAGGTCTTTGATGTTGTGACCGTCGAGAGTTATGACTCCCTCTGACACGTCGTAGAACCTTTCCAGGAGGGCGGCTATCGTGGACTTCCCTAGAAGAAGACGGAAGCGTCACAACTTGGATCAGCAAAAGAACCAGAACAAAAAATTTGCTGAGCCACTGGAAAACACTTCAGCCGCACGGTTATGTTCACGTGTCAGTAACACTGAAAACCAAAACCATCGTCAGAAATATCCCTCAAAAACCAGCCATTTTTGTAGTTCTTCCTATAGCTCATTCGAGTCAATTATCACATATAATATTTCTTACAGGCATGACTATGACATGGGGCTTTCATGAGAAAATAAATCTCACGCTAAGGTCGCAGCAGGGGTTACTGTGCTCACGGGGAACACATACTGCAAGCTGCGACATGTACAATCTTAAGCATAGGCCCTCATCTGAAAAATATCCCCGCTTCAAACTTTGAATTGAAATGTGCTAAAAACAGAAAAGTGCAATGTGTACAAGATGCTGAATAGGCACTCGTTTGTAGCAGTGGCGTCAATAGGGTCAGCAGCGCCCAGGGTGGTAGCCCGCCGTGACACCCCCTTCCCGCTCCCCCTCTCGTAGCCCGCCGTGACACCCCCCCCCCCCCCCCCCCCCCCCCCCCCCCTCCCCCGAGAGCTGCACGGACCGCCCTCTTTTGTGATACCACTGGTGTGTAGGTGGGAAGGCTGCAGAAGCAACATCAAGTTCACTTGCTCCCTTGAAGTTCCCAGAAAAGCACAGGTGTTTATAAAAGAAGCAACCTTTACAGGCAGAGTGTAAAAGTGCATAACCTACAAAAACAATTTTTTTTTTTTAAAAACATAAGTAGATAGATTGCAATTTTGGATAACTAGATAGAGATGCACAATCGTATAAGAAGAAAGTCGAGCCAATCCGAGAGCGCAAACAGGCAAAATTTACTGGCTGCTGTTGCTCGAAATTAAGCAGAAAAATTTTTTAACTGCCATTTTTCGCTGTACGTCACGAGAAACTTTCCTCAAAAAACATGTTTAATATAACATTTACGTCCCCAGACTCATTGCTGGTCTTGTGACACGCTTCTATTTCAAGGTTGACATTCAATACAGAAGCATGTATCATAAACTTAAAATGACTCGCATTATATTTTTTTGCAGGGAAAGTTTATTTTGTGACATGCATGCTCTATTCATACATTCAAAGAAATATTCGTTTTAGTTGAGTGCCTCTTAAAGATAATATTCATTTTCGAGAAAGTAATATAAAAAAAAACTTTAGAAGCTGTCCTGCCTCCTTACCACTTCCAGACGGTCCACATATGGCCACGATTTTTCCGGCAGGAAGTTTGAGTGTGACATCGTCGATCACGGTCTGCAGCAAGAAACAAAAAACAATGTAAGTGGAACCCGACTGATTCGCTAATAAACGCCAATGCACTAATGAAGTACCCGTACCTCATTAGGTCTACTGGAGTATGCGAAGGAGACGTGGTGGAACTCGATATCTCCCCGCAAAGATTTCAGGTCGAGCTGTTTCCCGCCGGTGATGGAGACGTCACCTTTCATGCTGATCAGCTATTGATGTAAAAAAAAAAGAAGTGGATTACCTACAAAATAAATAAATAAACAAAAAAAAGTCACCTCGAAGATCCTCGCTCCGGATGACATTCCCCGCACGTACTGGCCGAACAGCACAAATATTTGACTAAGAGACCTGAAAAAAAAAAAAAAAAAGAACAAGACAGTATAATTATAGTGTATCGTGGCAATAATAATTAAGTTGTGTGTATGTTTAGACAGAGGAAAGTTAATCAGCCCCAACGGACATCTGGTGTCTCTATTGTAAAGGCAAAATTTAAGCCTCTGCAGTATACCACAGCTAGCCTTAGGTTTTTAACTGGCACCACACAGTAGTCATACACGACCGCATGCCGCTACGAAGCTCATTTAGATCAAATCAGGCAGGGGTGGGGATTGAACCCAGGATGCCTGGATTCTGCAGCGCAAGCTTTTGTTCCGAGTGCTACGAGCTATTCTGCATTATACCCAAGATTAAAGTTTAGCAATCCTCACATTAGAGCAGGTAATGCAGTGATACTGGTTAACCCACCAAAGATCGAAACAAACCTTTTTTTTTGCTTTGGCATTTCTGGTGCCAAGCACCACCTTGCCCGCCGTTCCTTCCTATCTCCGCACATGTTACATACTCACTCCTGCTCTATCTTTTAGAACTCCCAGTTTTATCAGAACTGCACCTTAAGAGAAACAAAGAAAGGGTGCCCCAAAAGGGCTGACACCAAATCATAACTGGTACTGACTCACAAAAATAGCAGTTGGCAAGCATTCAGACAGTTCTACTAGAAGCCAGTCTTTATGAGCAGAGCATGTTTATTTAATGGGCAACTCCAGTCAATATTTTCAAATTTGGGATTACAGCTGTTTTCAGCTCGGTCAGTGTCCCTAAGTTACAAGGTACTATCATTTTTTTTTTCTTTTCTCGATATTGTGCATGGTTTTATAAATATCACAGTTCAAGGTTTGGTTTTGGGCATTTATGGCAAAACTGAAACTATCTGCTAGAGAGGAATCACAACACTGATATCACCTAATGTGACGTCACGGTGGTGCTGAGCTGCGCGTTGCCCAGTGTTGCTCGACTAAAAGCTAACCTGCTTGCCACCTGCTAAAGAGCGGCTGGTTGCATCTTTAAAATCGGTTTTAGTGGAGTATGCGGCTTCACTTTGACATACTATTTCGGCTGTTATCATATTTCGTGCCACTTAAGCGACACCAGTGATTTATTTTGGTTTCGTTTCTGATCGGAAGCATAACGACTTACCTCTGAATCATCTGGGTGGCTACAAGGAAAGACATGAGCTGCCCCGGTTCAAGGCTGTTCTCTTCCATCATGTTTCCACCCATGTACAACACACCCAGCACCAAGCCTGCGAAGTGAGAAAAACATGACCGGTTCATGGTGCAAAGGACCGTCCTTAAGTTAACACCTCCTTTCAAAGCGGTCTACGACGCTTGAGTCCCGCACAACTGCCCGACAAATGGCAGAAATAAAACGCAAATACAAAGGCGCCGTCCCGGGCTCGCACCGTTTATGGCCAGGTTCGTCAGTCCTTGAAAGCAGCCTATGCCGACTCCAAGTGCCGTGTGCAGATGCTCCGCCTTGTCCAGCTCCTTGTGAAAAAGCCTGCAGCAGAACGAACGCAACCCTCTTTGGAATGCGTCGATTATCGAACAGATCCTCATTTGCGTTCCGCTGTGATCGACGTGCATTGCAACCGCTCGATACCGCTTATAATGAGGGCACACCCTGCTGCCATCCGCCGAATGTCTCTGAAACACTTCCGATTTGCGCATATTTTACGCACCATTTTTTCACCGCGCACTTGAAAGAATTCTGGCAATGTCATGAGCCCCCCACTTCTCGTAACTAGTGCGTAGATTCAATCTCACAAATACCGCAAAACCTTCTGTCTAGTTTATACGCAAACCAAAAGTGCTCCGGGGCCATTCGACAGGTGGCACCGGTGTGCCATCTCGTCACAAGCACTACGAGCGGATGCACTGCGGTCCATCACGCTCAAATTGTAAATGCGTAAGCCAGCGCTCGAGCTGTCCTTACTTGGCTTCGGCGTCTTCCATGGCAAAGGCTCGGACCGTCCGAATGTTGCTCACGGCTTCATCCGCCACACCGGCTGCCCTCGCCGTCTGCAAAGATGAGCCCCGTCGTGCCATCCGGATCGACGCTCCTCCAGATTGAGGAGTGGAAGACACGAGTGCCGATCCTGATCACGCGGCAGCAGACGCAAACTTTAGAAAAGTTGACCTCGGCACGCTCCAGAATAAGCGGTGGAACCCGTCGTTGGTCGGATGCGTAGATGAAGTATGAGATCTTTGTTTCGTCATGTTACCGACTCCTTCTCCGGGAAGCCGGATAGCGAGTCACAAAGCTCGCAACTTTGGAATCTCGCAACATCTGCCGCATTTCGCTCACGTGCCAATGGCTTTGACTGATTTTATAAGTGCAAGTGAACGGTACCTGTTCTTGGGCTGCTCGGGAAAGTGCTCGAAGGAAAGACCCGAAGGCGGTGCCGGCTGCAATCATCACGGGCACCACGGCGACCATCCAGGCTGTCATCGAGGGCGAAATGTAATAGAGGGAAACCCCACAGCCTACCGTCTGCAGGAGAAAGAAGGAAAAGGAAAAACTTAAAATGCTGCACAGCTGACCGACCAAACAACAATTATGAGCAGTGAAGCCATTTTATGTTTTGTTTTGTTTAACCAGCAGCGCCCAGAGGGCATTCTTGAAGAAAAGTGACAGAGGTACAAGTATAGAAAAATATAGTATACAAAGAGATGCACTTACACACAAATATAAAAGCATTAATAATCTTGACTACCTAGGAAAAATGTATCGTAACACAAGAAAGAAATCATTTTTCATTTTCGTTTGCAAAAAATCGAGTTGTTCGAGAGCATCGACACAATATTGCTGAGTAGCCGATTTCATCGTTCAAATGCATGTGGAAAAAACGAGTACTTGAAAGCAGCGGTGCAATGGTTGAATTCTCAAACTTTAAAAGCAGGATCCGACCTTAGTGAATAAATTATGATCGATATAATTATCTACTTTTGTCCATTCCCATTTTATTTTAGTCCGTGTCAAGCATCAGTTTTAATCGAAAACATTTTCTACGAAAAGACAGTGGCCGCATAAATTGAAGGCAATTCTCGAGTGGCCTGATGCATTTCGTTATACCCACACCTTCCAAAAACAAGTCTCGCGGCTTTGGGTTCCACCCTCTCGACGTGATCAATAAGCGCACGATAAAAAGAATCCCAAACTGCGCGAGAATGGCAATAAAGAGTTTCTTTGGCATTCAGGGGGCAGTTTCCAAGATTACTTTTTTAAAACTCCTAATTTTTTGTTTAGCTGTAAATGTGACATGCCACGTATGTCACCTCCAGGGAAAGGTTTCGTGTGAGACAATGTGTCTCACGAAACGCAGGCCGAAACTTCCCCACCAAACACTGTGCACCACACAGAAGACATACCGTAAACGCCACATTGGTCAAACCCATGGGGCATATTTAGGAAGCTGTGCAGTACTTGCTACGATTGAGCGGTCAATTATTAAAGCAGAATGTGTTTTACGAGTTGTTTCCTAGGAGAAAGTTGTCATGACCGGGCTTCATGAACAACTGACCTTAACGAGCGTCGTGGACGAGCGTCGTGAATGAGCGTCGTGAACAAGTGACACATCGGGAGCATTGCCCGATGGTAAGGTCATGTGTAAAGTTTATATATAAAGCTCGAGCACCAGTGAGGCTCGAACCTGGATCGGTGCAGTGGTAGTTGGGTTTTATAGCCACTAAGCTGCATTGCACAGCTGGTCCACCTAGTCACCAACAGCCAATGACACAACCCCATCAGCTACGATCCAATGACAAGATGCTCTGAACTCAACGTGCCCTGCATTTGCTAAGCTGTCAGTGAAGAGAGAGCACCAAAAGTATTCTGTTCAAATGGCTTTTGCATGGGAAACCAAAACAACAAACAAGCACTGAAAAAAAAAAAAAAAAAAAAAAAAATGTGAGACTGCTTTGACGAACCTGGGCAAAGCTGCGAAGTCCCTGAGAGATGCAAAGCTTGAAGGCGCTCTTAAACTCCTGGACATCTCCGCTCAGGCTGCGAAAGGGAACGGCCTCCTGAGGCTCATTACCAGCTTCAAACACAATGCGAAAAGACACGTTTTTAAATGACAGGAAACTTTGTGTAGCAGCATTGCTCTCCGTGTTGAGAATGACGTGTGGAGTAAGATGCAGGATATGGCATACAATGTAATGTGTGGCTATTGACGCTATTAGAACATTTTGCTTAGCATAAGACACTGGTTATCGCTGTACCAACGTGGCACTTGAACTGAAACAGGAGATCCATGGGCTGTTATTCAACATTTACTAGCACTGCGTAAAGACTCCCAATATTTTAAGCGATGCTCTTGTAAACTTTGTTGAGAGCAACGCTCAACTAGTAATTAGAACGGCACACCATGGATAACTGATACTTGCGTCTGTCCAATTAACACTAAAGAAGGTGGAAACATATCCGAGTGGATAAATGCTGAATTAATAAAGACCCACAAGCTTGCGTGACGACAGAAAGCACTTGCAGATACTAATTAAAGTTGAAAAATTATCAGCCTGAAGGTTCCCTTAGAGCCCAGCTAATGAAGCAGTAGAAATGTTTAGTGGCCGGTTATTTCATCCAGATTTACCAAGGAAGAAGCCTCCTACTCACGTCTCTTTGCTCGACTATTATCTACACCATTGTTTTAACCTACGGTATTGCATACTAATTATAGAAAAAATACCACAACATTTAATTTAAAATCGACAATGTGCACAAATGTGAAAGGAAGCATTCACGTGGCCTCCACATGTTCATCTGGAGTCTGTGTGAATATTCCTTTAATTTTCGTGCAAACTGCCAATTTTAAATATGGTTTCTGAGTTTTCGAGATGTGGCAAGACTTGTGACAAACAGCAGAGCACTCGTCACTTCCAAGTAAAATTTTCTGCGTTTCTTCATGAGCTAAGGTGGAACACCACGTTGAAGCCATCCTCAGGTAGGAAGTTCGATTCCCGGTCGAGGTGCCCGCAATCTGACGGAGGCTTATTACGGAGAAAGCATGCTGAGCTTTCGGTTGCATGTCAAAAGATCCCCAGCGTAGTCCAAATTAATCCTCAGTCATCCAATGTGCCAGGTGCCCTTTGTTGGTTTGACACTTGAAACCACCAAATTTGACTTTCACGTTAAAGCCATGCGGCTAAGCCACCTTTCTCTGCAGTTGCAGTCACCAAGCGTTTTTTTTATTTTTTTATTTCTGAGACAATAAAGTTTTTTTTATGATGAAATTCAAAACAAACAACAAAATAGCCTGCAGGGGTCAGAGCAATAGTGGTCGCACTGCCACCTGCAGGAGAGTGCACAAAGTAAAAGCTCCGAAACTGAAATGTGAGCCAGGCTTATGGCTCAGCTTTCAGCACGACTGTCGCAGGCAAGCGACAGTCGTGATTAGCAGCCAAGGGATTAAAGAATAAGGACTTACTACCCAGGTCGGCCGCCGCGGGACAGTGGCTTTGAGAAAATACCTGTTCATGATCTCCCCAGTCCTTGTCTTGTCAAAGAAGTCCATGTCCTGTTTGAGGACGGACTCAAAGATGGCCTGGCGCAGCCGAGCCGCAAATCTTTCACCCGTGTACGACAGTGTCGAGATGTAGATGCTTGTGAAGATGCTCTGCATATTGGGTTTGTCAAGGTGTAGCATAAGGCAAAACACCCTAGCAGCATTCAGCAACTCAAAAGGGACAACCATATCATAGCCATATAGCATTTTTCATTCAGCAAGCACTGTGCTGCTGTGAGATTCGTTACGTTCTGCACTGGAACCCTCCGTGTCAAAGAAGGAAATTTCTCCACCTCAAACTCTTGCACAAAGTTTTTGCTTTTAAAACAATGATGCTATTTGTATGCCCATGTATACTTTTGAGCCCACCTATGTACTATCAGAAAGGAGAGAGAATTAAAAAAAAAGATTTGTTCATTCAAATGCAGAACAGATGTTTACAAATGCTCTTTTTTTCTGCAGTTCATAGACGACTGGAATAGAGTGCTGAGCAATATTGTAAAAACGACATTGTCTGAGCTTTTTTTTTTTTTTTTCAGAAGGTTCGAGATTATTTATAGATTTATTTCCAATCACTGTGGTTTTTTTTTTATTTGCACTGAAATATTTTGTGTACTGTAATGTTTTTTCAGGTGATGTAGGTATTCTAATAAATAAATAAATAAATAAATCACACGCAACATACATTGTAAACGACTTAACACTTTTGGGAGGACCTAACTTTTGCAAATATTGAGACTTTGAAAATATAAAAAACTGATCACACGAATACATCATTCCGCAGTAATGATTACCCTACAAAGCATAGCACTCCCTATTGCAAAACTCTCTGTCCACGAGATATTCCAGAACCCATTACCCCACGAAAATAAAGCTGTTTACAGTAGATCAAAATGTGAGCGTTACTGCTGAAGAACTTTTCACACCAATTGCTCTACGTCGCTGCATTGGCACTCACCATTTGTGGGCATAGCACCGTTTCCATAGTACAAAATTTGAGCTCCGCTTACTAATAGCGTACTTTTCGAGTACAACATGCTACCCAAAAGAACTTGGAAAAGCATCTTAACCCACCTGCAGGATAAAAATGGTGAGCAGACGAAAGGCGGGCCCCCGAATCTCTTCGAAGAACTCCGAGCTGTCACTGAGTGGTGCGACATTGCTTGTGATCTTGCTGAGGACATTCACAACGGCACCGAGGCAGATAGGGATGTTGATGTTGAGCGCGGCCACAGCTAAGGCACTCTGTTGAGAGAATAGAGAAGTGAAAGGATATAGTGCAAAACACTTTAAACTTGGTGTTTGGAATCAAACTCTTATTGCAAAGCACAAAAGACGAGTAGGAGTGAACATCTTAATGTGAAAATATAACAGCTCTAGATCTTACAGGCAAATCAGGCTTCAGTCACTGATTGGCTCATGCAATGGAGCATTATGCTAATGTTTCAAAGGAGTTGTGGCATCAATGAGAACAATGTGAGTGTCTCTTGGTAACGTTCAACGAATACAGATGCAAATGAATAACCTATGTGAGCATTTATGTAAGAACGTGAAATCCCGACTGCCCTGTCTTGACGTCAAGGTAGGGAGACAGTTGGGGAAACTCACAATGACGGCGACAAGCAGAGGCAACCAATCCGGCTTGAGAAAGCGAAAGAACGCCGACCAATCGAAAGGGGCGCGGCATTCCTTCTTGGCCTCCAGTAGCCGTGTCCTGGGCGCTTTGCACTCCGCCCTCGGAAGCGTCAGGCACTTGGCGGTTGTCAGTGAAATGCAACAGCCTCCTCCGAGTAGCCAGAGGTGAAGGGAACTCCTCTGAGTGGATGTCCGAGCTCCTTTAAATGCATGTGCCGGCAGCCTTGCGAGTCCGGCGGAGACCTTGCTCCGGCAGATGTTGCGAAGTGTGACATTGCTGAAAATAGGAATTAGGTGTTGTTTGGGTTTGGATTGCACTTCTTCAAGCTTGACGTATTAGGTTACTGGCAGACTTGTGCCCGTTACTTGGAAAATGTAATGAATTCCAATTAGAAATTACCGAGCCTCAAATGTCATGGACTACCATTACAAATTGTTTTCGCTGAAAAGTAACAAATTACTTTACTCGTCATGTTACTAATTGCTTCACAATACTTTTTCCTATACTTATAAAAAAAAACTTTCAGCCGCTCCATTCTGGTGAAGAGGGAAGACCAGCGAAGCTGTACTATGGTGGGAATGAAGTAATGGCCAGCTGCAAGTTGGCAAGCCAGAGTGGAAAAGCTGGAAAGGCTGCCCCCATCACTCATAGATGGCGGTAGCTATCCAGAGTTCTGTGTCGTCATTTGTTTGCTGACGGACACGATCCTGGAGAAACTAGCCATGAACAGCTCTGCCATAAAAACAATAGAAACAACTTTGATGTTTTTAAAAATGTTCTGCAACACTACTTTCCATTTCTCATACGCCCCCCATTACAGTAGTCCTTGTAAAAATAAAATATTGTATTTAAGAGAAAGAATGTTGGTGCACTCCGTCCACCTGTAATCTCACAAGGCAGCAAAGACTGCAACCACACCTGTCATCCCGCTAGCTTACGCAATGGGAAATAATCCCTGGAATTCTGTAGACAAAGTTTCATACAAAAAATTGTGTTTTCTTTTCGGTTACCCTCTTCTTTGCAATATTTTCTATTTTGTTGAATTCGCTATCGTTATACTGCTGAATTGCCTTCCCATGCTGCTCCAGTTTCTGTATTATGTTCATATCTTAAGAAAGTAACAAGTAACTAAAGTAACCCGTGACAAATTTTTTGTAACGGAATTACATTACAAATTATTGCCGCAAAAAAGTAACGTGGCACTCAGTGGCGTCACTATAGGATCCGTGGCACCCACCAGGGTGGTGGCCTGCAGAGACACCCTCTTCCCCGGCTCTTTACCTGTCACAACACACCCGCTCGTTGCTCCTCAGGCCCACCGTAACAGCCCAACTGCAACCCGGTGCTGCACCCAGAGCAATCCACCCTCCTGCCGGCCCCGCCCACCCCCCCCCCCCCCCCCCCCCCCCCTTGCTAGTGATGCCCCTTGCTAGTGATGCCACTGCTGGCAATTACAAAATTATTTGAAAAAGTAACAGATTACAAGTAACTGTTACTTGTAACCAATAGACCATTTGCTAGATCACCCAAGCATCAAGGAGAATGCAGGGATTGGTGTTTCGCGCGCCACATGTGCAAGCCTTCCCATATAAAAGATTCAAAGTAAATAACCAAAATATAGGTTGACGAACGCGCATGCAAGCTGCCTTTTATTTTAGGTGTTTGCTTTAGAACAGTTACTACTGCCGACGCCAGCACACGCGGCGTGTGGAACACAGATCCCTGCATTCTCCTTGATGCTTGGGTAATATAGCAAAAGGTCTATTACTTCTGAAGTCTGGTTTTCGGTAGGATTCCGTGTTTTCTGAGTTTATTTTTCTTTAACTTCAGAGGTGCTTTTGAGTTTTTTTTTACTAAAAATACAGGGTTTAGCGGTGTTTATCTTTTTAGATTCCCAAACTTTTTAAATTTGGAAATTAATTTTACTGTTTCTAATCTTTCGGTATTTGAAACAAAAATAAATAATATCCCGACAAAACACGCATTAAATTTAAGAGCTGGCCTGTATCGAATGATATGTCAGCAGCTGCAATTGGTTGGAGCTCTAGTCATTGGCAACACTTAACTGTCCCACAACAAATCTTGTAAAGAAGTGTTGCTTCAATTAACGTCAATGCCTGGAGGACGTAGTCGCTGGGGAGCAAGGAAGCTCTAGCTATCCTGTCTCCCCACTATGAAATTTACAGCAGGTTTGTAGCTTTCACTGTTATAAAAACACAACCCTTTCTCTTTCTAAGAAGCACAAATAGTATGCTCCAAACTGGACACCAGAAAAACGGCTTTTGTTCTGACCCAAAAGTGCAATGACCAGTTGCTCTAAGAAACATCTTGATGAGATAAACGTGCAATATTTCGAGAAAACTGAAGTTGCCCCTCCTCTGGGTTACCATCCTTATGCTTTCGAGCAATTTATTCCTCAAATACCGTCTTTTTTGCTTTTTGTTGTGCCATTGCGACCTCGAAATTCTGAGTTTTTGGTTAAATATAAATGACCAAATTTTTACCGGCGTGTGTTTTTCCGAATTTTTCGGTTGTCTTTGAAAACACAACATTATAGGGCAACATCGAAGTGCAGCGTGTCCTCCAAAAAAAACCTACAGTGTCCTTTTCACGTCAAAAATAAACTATATGCATCACCGAATGCTCAGTTTCCGCCTAAACGTAGCGCTAGTGGGTCTAACCACGTGCTGAAATTTGATTCAATCGGCTAAGATATTTATTTACGAGAAGCAGAATCTAAGCATGTCCAGCCGTTGGGACATCTAGTTCCGAACACTAGAGTCGCAAGACATGCAAGCCCATATGCTCATGGCTCGATGGCGTCCTTGATGATGATAGAAGGCTGTGTGTTCTACCTCCCCCGTCACAAAGACTGGAACTACTAGGGTGCTATGAGTCTTCGCTGGAGATACCTTGGGGTGGGTTCCAAATCATGCAGTGGACCTCCTGAACTGGCAGGCGTTAGAAGGTCCCTTGGAGACACGGGAGGTTCCTCTAGATGATGTGTGCTGACCGAGAACAGGATGCCATCTGAAACATCAGATGTGGCTCGGTCCTTCAGGTGGCCAGCATGTGCACGTTGAACTTTACAGTCCTAATTCAGGACCTCGAACATTACACTGCCAATCCTTTTTTTAATCACGCCCTTTATCCAGTGCTGCTTTCTCAGCGGGTGCTTGATCCAGACTTTTGGATTTGCTTCAAACGAGCACAAGTTCATTGGACAGGTCCTGGGATATGTGGACGGTTTAGCCGATGGTTTTACTAAATCAAGAACCGTCCTGTAGTGCTGGTGGTTTAGAAGTTTGCATGGTGGCGGTATGGGGAGTAATGTGGTATCACATCAAGAAGTCTTGCAGGCTCTTACGGCTGTCCTTCCCTTTTGAACGGCGGAGAGCAGTCTTCAACGTCTTCATGAAATTCTTGGTCTGACCATTCCATTTGGGATGATACGGTGGCGTGAGAAGATGGTCAATGCCGTTTAAAGCCAGACACGACTTACGGTAAATTAGGAACTTACGAGCTGCAGTCTACTGTCGGTTACCAATTGTTCTGGCAGACCATGGTACTGAAAGATCCCTTGAAAGGCCTACACGGTCGCTGATGCTTTTGTGGGTGTCATCGTGATGACTTCCAGCCATTAGCTTTAAGCATCAATTACGATGAGGTAGTACTTTTGATCCAATTCTGCAAAGTCTGCATGAAGGTGATGCCAAGGTGTGCCTGGATCTTCCCAAAGAGGCAGAGTGACTGCCAAGAAGTCTTTCACGTTCTCCAATTCCTCTTAACGCGCCAGAAATAGCTTAGCTCGCTCAAACTCCTTGATTTTCCTCGGAGCGAAATGATCCTGAAGTCGTGTAATCAGGTCTTGATATGTTAGCTCGGAGAAATTCCAAGGTACAGCAGCTGAAACGTGGTTGACCCAAAAGAAGTTAATAAATTCTTCTTGCCGACATCGGCATTTATCTTTGCGACGTCCAAACAAGCTTGGAATCGTTTCAGGTAGAGCTTCCACTCTTCCTTGTCGGAGTCGAACGTCCCAGGGCCATGAAAGCGGTGGCTGCTAGTGTCCACCAGGCCTCGGTCGTTGGAGCGGCCGATGGTCAGCAGGGGTTTTTGGTCTGCATCGCCAATGTTGTAGTCTGGTTTAGCCGGTCAATATATTTATTCACGAAGAAGCAGAATCTCAGCATGCCCGGCCGTCAGGACACCTCGTTCCGAACACTCGAGTCACCGACGCACGTGTCCGTGCTCATGGCTTGATGGCGTCCTTGATGATAATAGCAGGCTGTCTGCTACACCAGGTGCCAAAGCTTCAGAACTAACCATTATCTTATTCAAAAGCTATAAGTAATTTCCTCAAACTTTCCATGAGAAAATGGGGCCAGCTTCCAGTAGCTATGCTATTCATCTCCATGTATTCTGAAGCTTCGTTGGCCGTCGTTTTCCCACTGAAAATTTCAAAAAATCCCTCAGGAATTTAAGATCAGTTAACGGCACAATCTAAAACTTTGGCACTCGATCCCGACTGCTAGCACTACATTTCAGTAGAGACGCGTTGAGAATTCGGTTATGCGCATAGTTTAAGAAAAGAACACTTCAATTTATTTTGGGGAGGGGGGGGGGGGGGGGGGGGGGGGGAGACAGCACCCTCCTTATATTAATGATAAATTACAGTTATCATGCTGTGACTCTCGGTAGTGGGTGAAATGATTTCTGGGAATAATATAGATTGCATTCTGTTTCTTTCTTGGGAGGAGGCCAAGCTTCAGCGTCTACCATCGCTTCGATGGAAAATAACATGGCCCTTATATACTATCTCTGTCGGCAGACTGCAGCAGAGATGCACAACGATGGTGGGCCAAGATGAGGTCATGAATTATGAGCCTGCTATTGGTGCCTTGCCAATCACATGGCTCTATCAGGCGCATTTGCAAACAGAAGCCGGTACGTGAAGGGGGGCATCGATGGTCCAAGCTAGCGGTTGTACTGTACTGGCTAAATTTCTCATTTACAGGGGAGAGGTAAGCCCACTGAGGCAGACTAACTTCCGGCAGTCTGAACATGCGTATACAGCACAATTACTTGCCGCAGCGCGTAACGACTTTGAAGTTTGCCTGAAGGTTTTCACGTACCTTATAAGTGCTGTATGCGTCAGCTTCTTTATATGGTATTTACACAGCACACTACGCACTCCGAGAGCTGCAGAGATCATGTTGAACGTCGTTACGATCCACGAACGCGCGAGCTACGAAGCACGCACTTCTGGAGTCATGATGATCCTAGCACTGCTTTCATAACGATACGAGATACGTTGAGCTACACAGGCACACAGGTAGTCTTGTCCTGATAAAATTTTGGCACTGTCGTTAGACGCTTGTCATAGTGTTACTGTGTTCACGGTGGAGACTGAGTTCGAATTCAAGATCTGCTACTGCTAATCTAGCAGCCGACCGATTAGAACACCAAGAGCGAACATGTCGATTCAGCCGATTTGTCGACGTTCTTCGATAGTATTATATTTCTAATTTTATTTGAACTCGTATTTTTTAGAGTTTGTTTTTGAATTATACAACAAAATTTAAATTTATTTGTTTATTTTATGATTGTGTTACTTTTAATGTTATAAACACATGACATTCGCAACTTTCATGATGCTCTGGCTTAAACAGTTCTTCATTAGCGCTGCTGCGCTGCTCTAGCGATCGAATTTTCTGGTGTCGTGCGTGTTGAGCTTCTATTTCTGATCGAATCTGACGTTTATTGTTGTTGTTTTTTTCTTCAAGACCATGTCCTCCCCCTACGATAATGTCTCGAAAACCCGTCTTAAATTCAAGAACACCTCCGGAATCAAAAAGTAAGCATGATCTTATGTCATCTTCCCAATCACTGATTGATCTTGACTCTACCTTTCAATGTTTACCGAGTTTGTTTTGAGAGGCTAGCTATTCATCTCTGAGCTAACTGAAAAGTTGAGGTGTTGATCCCTACGGTCCATACGGGGGCCGAATGTGTCCTCCGGTACCATCTGTAAAAGGCTGCGTCGTTGACATGAGTCTTCTCGGCAAATATACGCATTTCTCTGCGCTCCATACGAACTTCTTGAAGCTTAACTGTTCCAGTATGTTCGATTACAGTTGGGAACCAAATACTCCAAACCGATTCACGTTTTGGATCTTGGAGTACCATATTGACGGAATCCATCTTACGCGGTCGAAAGCCTGTGTCGTCTGTTCGTCTTCCACGACCCTCTTTCGTTATCGTAAATTAGAAACCAACAAGCTCAGCCATCTATTATACTTCCGTGAGCTTCATGTAATGTGCTGACTTGCTGTTAAGCAACTGAACCACCTGGAGTTTGACCCATCCTCGTTCTTCCGGGCCATCACCTTCCTGTCAAAGATGAGTCTTATTTGCCTGCACCTGCGGGCCGCGGGAGTCTTCCTTCGAGAGAAGATGGCCCATCCCTCAGTTCACCGTCTTCTCGGCTTAGAACCATCAAGTTAGCCTTCCAGTTACAGAGTTATGCAAATAACAAGGAAGGAGATTTCTCATAAGCCTTGTGATGAGGACTGGGCTATGCCCTCTGATGACCGGATGCTTCAGCACCTGCTTCAACACACACCCGCCTTCGTTTTTCTTCGGGAATCTTCGTACCACTTCCTGGAGGCACCATGGAGACGCATGCTCCAGGGCAACCTCGCGGGTTCTGCCTCCTGTTGTAAGGCAGGCCTGGATCCCTCCCATCAATTTGTCCGACATTGAGCTGTCAGCAGAGGCAACTGCCCTTCTGTTGAAAGGCCCCAAGTTTGCGTCTCCTGAGCCATAATCAAGAGTGAACCAGCTGGCCTCCGTCTATTAAATTGTGGTGAGAATCCCAGAGAGTGAACGACCAGACTTTGTCGGGGCGGCAGCCGGCGTGGTTTGCCACCACGGTAGCGCAACTGCACCGGTGCGCTCGGAGGCAACATCTGTCGTGGAGAAGCTCCGCCGATCCGGTCTGGTGCTTTTGGAGGCGGACAAGGTGGGCCGATTCGTCATAATGAACATAGATAAATTCGAGGAAAAAGTGGATGAGGCACTATAAAAGAACTTCGGTCCCCTAAAAAAATGCTTGCCCATCAGAAGCACTCCGCTCCGAGGTAAAATCCCAACCTCTCTTCTTTAAAACCGTTAGTTTCTACCCCTTCTAAAGTTTATGCCCCTTCTAAACAGTACCTTTCCATCTTCACGGCAAAAACGCAGAAGCCAGACACTCCCCTTCGAAGCATAATCTCTGAAGTGGGATGCTGGTGGAAACCTCTCGCCCTTGCTCGTTCGGGCACTGATTGTCAAATATTCCGGTACGTTGACGATTACCTCATTCTTCATCCTATCTCCATCTCAGATGCTTCCATCCTTCTGGCATTTAAAGGTAATGCCTGCGGTCTCTCCTTCAAAAAGAAGACCCCACTCAGGAGGGCCTCCAATTCCTCGATCCTCGACTAACCCACTTGTCTCACTGTCTATGCTGGTCTTTTCAACGGCGCTTCCAGAAATCTGTCCTCCTCTTCTCTAGCCATCATTCAAAAACCGTTAAGTCCGGAATTGTTCAGTCTCTCCTTTCCTCCTCTTGCAAAAAGTCCTGCCGTTGCATGGTCAGAGGGAGCCTGTCGCTGCAGGCCACCAGGCTCTGGTGGGCTTGTTACCCAGTGGACCTCCTAGATAACGTCAGCAAGGAACTCATTCTGCAGTCTAGGAGCCGTCCAAAGGAGGCCCTCTTCGGGCCCCGGTCTTCTCGCCCTGCTTGCATTCCTTACTCCCATAGCACAGCACATCGACCACGCGCGCTTGCACATCGATTCGGTAGCAGAGTTCTCTTCAGATGTAAACTTAAATTGGGAGGCTTGTGCAAGCGAGTCACCAACCCAGAACCCCCCCCCCTATGCAAAAAAACAAACATGCGCAGTGCTTCAGGCCCTGCACGAGGGAGAAGGTGTAGTATTCCACTTGCGTGCGGAGCACAGTACGTCGGTCAGACAGGGCACTGCGTGAATTACCGTCTTGTGAGCATTCCAGGGAGATCTCATTTCCTTCTCCGGATTCCTTCCATCCACTCATGACTTGCACCAAAAACCGCCCCTCGTGCATCCCCGAGTTCTCAAAAACCAAAATCTTTGGGGGGGGGGGGAGAGCTGAAATCTCGATTTGGCAGGGAAATCCTCGGGTCCCTACGTATTCGATCTTCTGTCTCAAACCTGTCCAGCCCTTCCCTTTCTTTTTTGGATTGTGAGATTCGCTTCCTGCGAGGCGAGAGGGATCCTCAAAAGGCATAAAACAGACGAAATTCCTCTATCTTCTACTCCTTCTCTTCTTGTCGTTCTAACCACCCTTCTCCCCTTCCTTCTCCAAGAAGGCACCGCAAGCACTGGGGGTCTTTGTAACCTGGACCTGTTGGATGACACACAGCAGACCCCCACCTTCCGTGGTCCTTCCCTCTTGTATGCATAGCGGCTGCAGGGCCATGTAACTCCTGCTTCTCTTGCCCACCACCCTCCCCCCTACCTCCCGGACGCTCCCCCTCCGAGCTTCGGGTGGCGAAGTGAAACCAGTAAACATTCTGTTGTGAGGGAAAGCCTGTGTTGTTTGCTCGTTTTCCATGTCCCACTTCCGTTATCGTAAATTAGAAACCGACATAATCAACCATCTACGCTATACTAGGATTTTTTTTTTTATAGATTTTCCATTATGACGAGACGTGACAGATTTATTGAATGACAGAGTGTGTTAAATGATGCAAGCTTCCTTGTGAGCTAGTAAAAAAGTAATTTGTCAAGGTGTGCCACGTACGAGAATCTTTTAACGTGCAGACTAGGCATGCATCGGGTGCGGGCTATCTTAGAAGCAACTTTTGTTTTTCTGGAATAAAACAGAAAAACTTCCCTTGCAGGGTGAAGTCTTGAAAAAATAGTATTGTTTAGTAATTCATTCTCCTCACATATATTTCAGGAAAAAGAAGAGCAAGGACCTGAACAAGGTGGTGGAGCACATAAGCACCGCTGCCACCACGGAAGAACAGAGGGAGCAGAAGCCAGAACCGCTGTACAAAGAAGTCCATCGGACCAAGGCCGAGAAAGCTTTCCTCAAGATGCAGGAGAAGAGGGTAATGAAATCATACATTAGTACTCAGCCGCACCAAGACCCTTTTGTAACAAGGCAGTCTTACGATGGGCAGCGTCACTTGCGCGATTTAAAAGCTTTTAAGGTACATCATTAACATGACGCCGATAACACGCCCAATTAGACCAACGAAGAAAAGAAATGGAAATATTCAGCTACCATAAAACACCAAGAAAGCGTCCATCCCACTTTCTGTGAAAACTGGCTTAATTTAGACATGGGCACTTGTCCGGTCAAATCGGGAGCTTAACGTGTAATTTACAAGATTCCGAAGTTTGGGGAATCGTTAATAGCGGGCGTTTTGAACAAAGTGGGCGCTTCCGCAGTATTTCATAGAAATCAAAAGTATAAAATCTCGCAAGACCAACACTCTAGTCCAAACCCGCTTTGACCACAGTGTTTGCACTACCTACCTGCCGAGGTTCAAGTTCGGGTTTGGCCAGATGAGGCTTTTTCTAACTTCTAATTGACACTAGGCGCAAGCTACCCTTCGACACATAAGGTGTAGCCGCCACCGTCCATCTAGCGGCTGTTGGATAAAGGAGTGCTGTATCCTTTATCAAGGTGGCTTCAAAGTGTGTTGCTTGGATTTGGAAATTCAGCTATTTTTGTTTCCTTCCTGCTGCGTACGCTTCGTTGATTGTACCACGTGGGAGTAATGCTTCCGACTGAACAAGAAGCAGTAAGAGCCATTAGAGTCACTGAAAGCTTGAGAAACGCAGGATGCTGCTTGTTACGTTAACGTTGCTTTCTTCCTGATTGGTAGTTCAAAGTTCTTATCCACTAACGCCGTGATCTCATTGGCTCTGGATCGATGCTCGGGTGCCCGGGACCCTAGACGTCTTGGATTTCTCCAGCTGCTTGCGTATATAGCGGTGCTGAAGGGGAGGTCACGTCCGCGTTGTGTGCCCACATGGTGACCCTTCTGGTTTTAGAAGAAGGCTATTTTAGTGGCACTCGACGAACCGCATACACTGGGCGGCACAGTCGGCACCAACGTGACAACAGCAGATTTTTGCAGTTCACTCAGTTTGGTTATTGGCGAGCACCACCAAACTTTACCACTCACTTTGTTGCCCGGAAGGAACAGGTTACACCACACTACAGTCGGTGACATGTCAAGAATTGAGGCAACTGGCTGCGAGTGTGCCGCGAATCTTATTGAGGGGCATCTGCTGCCAAATGGTACTACTTAGTAGTAGTTTTGATTGCAGCCTTTCAATAACACTGGTGAATGCTTGTTTGTGCTAACTGTACTGTGCTCTGTACATGTGAACATCAATTCGCATAAGAACGAAACAGTGTAAAAAAAGAAGTGTTGCATCAGTCTTCTTTTTTTTTTTAGGAACAAGCATTTGTAAAGTACATTTGTTGCCTTTTCTATGCAATATGGATGCAAAGAGTTTAGTCTGAGCACAAATCAGCCAAGTAAAAATGTTGCTTAATGATTCCTTTAGTTCACTTATCATACTTTGTTTTTTTGCAGCAAATAGAAAGGATCATGGAGAAAGCATCCAAGACTCACAAGCAAAGGGTCGAGGTGAGAGCCCCCTGTGCATGCTAGCTTATGAATTTAATTTACTGCATAAAAAAGCGGTGGTGATTTTCTAATGCAAATGTCGACGTTGGCCACTTGACTTGTTGATGTAGCAAAGATTATTGTTTTGTTTCGTAAAGTGGCAATATTATGCCGATGTTCTTTGTTATCGTGAAAAAATGAGATATGCTTTTCTCCTTGCTGTTTTTCTTCTATTCAGCAGAGACGGGCTGCAATCAACCACCACACACCACATTTGAACAACCAGAACCGTCTTGTTTATTTCATAGCAAGAGAAATTTAGCCTTTCTTCGAAAACAATTTGATTTTATGTTTCAAACATACACAAACACTAATAACATTGGTGTCATGTATATATTAGGCAGTGGGAGCTCAGTCAGCCCCAATGGACACCTGGTGTCTCTGCTGTAGATAAGAAGTTAACCAGTACAGTACCACTGAAACACTATAACTGTTTCTCATGCAAAAGTTATTTTCAGCATGGCACTAGATCGGAGGGGACAACCAGCAAGTGCTACGCTAAATACCCCAGCCACAGTTTTGAGTCGTGCTTGCTAAGCTTTTATTGTTCTTTCGAACTGTTGGTTTTCTTCGTTCTACACGATGGATGAAAGTAAAAGGATCAGCCGCCAAGAGAAATACCCTCTTGCCTTAGCAACAACTCTGGCTCAGAGTCTTCAGGCGAATCTCAGTATACCTTCACGAATTTTGATGCACAGAAATCAATATGCTTATTTGCAGGAGTTCAACAGACACCTGGACTCCCTGACAGAGCATTACGATATCCCCAAGGTCAGCTGGACAAAGTAAACAGCAGCCTCTCCATTCATCATCCTCTGCACTGGCCGGCTTCGCCATAAGGATTCCCACCCACTCCAGCGTTTTCGACACCTACAGAACTGCAGCGGCGTCTGCGTGAATAAACCTCTCTGCATGCTGCTGGGGCAGCTCGCACTGTAGCTGCTCTCTGTAGATTTGTGTTGTCAAGGCTGCATCTCCAATGGTGTTGTAAATGTATGGTTGCACAACTTTCAACCAGCCATAGTTTCTCTGGGTGATCTCTTTGACCCCGATGATTCACGCTGTATTTTTGGCAGAAACTGCCATTTCTGTTCCTGGAACTTTGCGGGTTCCGGTCATCGGAACTTCCGTCTATGCAGCTTCGTTTGGCAGAGTTACCGTATTTACTAGATTCTAACGCACACCCAGCTTTTATACGCAAGAATGGTGAATCTAATATGCCCTCGAATTCAGTTTTGTATCCAATTCTATCCAATATGTGGGCAGTTTTTAGGCACATTGTTCTCGAAAAAAAGTTGTTCCTTGTAATTGGGTGCATTCTTTAAAGCCTTAAAGGAATTACTCTGTCATTCAGCCTTACGCGAGTCAGCAGGATTGAAGCTGGACCTGTAGAACAGTGCTGTTGAGAACATAATTTTGCATGGAGCAGACATGTCAGATTTCAGCCTATCGTTATTCAACTTGATATTTTGGTGAATAGTTTTTATTTTCCGTACAGAACCACAGAACAATATCATAACAATGTAAAAGCTGTCCATGTCGTTTCGTGCGTTTTTTTAGCCTTTTACAGTGCTACACCAACTAGCCCAGCTTGCCACCATGCTACAATATCAAAGTTTTCTTTGTTTTATTTGAAGCTGCAGGTTACGGTGGAAATTCTAACACCAAAATTGAGCGTATTTTTTTTCTTTTAATTAGTTTTATGACAAGTTATCAATTACTAAGTTGATAACTTCTGACATGGTTTTCCTGGTATTGTAATATCCCGAGAGTCATTAGCGACTGTTTCTTTGGCGATTTACAAGTTTGTTGAATAAAAATATTCTTGCTCATCCTTTGGTGTTGTGCAAAATAGCTGATGTAAGGTGTGAGTGGACGAGAAATCAAACCCAGCACTTTTCTCAGCTTTTGTTTTAGAGCGCAGCTCTTAGGCGTCCGTTTCTGGCTTGAGCGGCGTAACCACGCGTTGCAGTATGGGGCATTTCCTATAATGACGTCACGAGTGCATAGTTTTCCCGCTAAATTTAGCGGAGAAATTTCACCCTCGTGACGCCACTCTACCCGGGAAAATTTTTTTGGTTGCACACTACCGGTTTTCCCACCCCATTTTACCTTCATGAGTAGTGACTAGCTTTTGGGATATTACGGTAGGTGTGGCATTTTTGCTTGGAACCGCATGTGGCTATATCTAGGCTACTGCAAGGTTTGCTTTGTAATTCAACAGTTTTGCAAAGCTAGCTGTATATGTAGTAGCCAAACATGTAGTGACATGGTAGTTGTAGCACAAACTTGAAATAACATTGTAGTTTTAGCCCAAGCCTGACTCGCATGCTGCATGACTACATGCCTGTAACTCATCTGACCCTAGGTAAAGTGGCTTGTGGTCAGTTATGCTTAGGGCGGTGTGTAAATTTCCTAACATGGCATCTCAAGGTAAGTCATAAAATGCGACAATTTTAAGCTAAGCTGTTAGATATGTCTAAAGGTGCTTTGTATGAAATAAAATATTTTCACAAAAGAAAGGAAAACTACAAAAGAAATGCAGCAGTCGCGTAAAAAGAAAATCAAAGGACGGCCTCTAGCAAATTGTATCTCAAAGGAAAAAAAAAAAAAAAAAAATGCCTGTGCCTGCCAGGGATCGAACCTGGGACCTTCCGCGTGTTAGGCGGATGTGATAACCACTACACAACAAGCACGCGCTGGGAATAGGTAATATTTTATAATATTTATCTATTAAGCTTGCACTTGGTTGCTGAAACTGGTTGGTTGGTCGGTTTGAATGGACGTTGTAATAACACTTGAGTGAAATTACGTGTTCCGCGACTTCTATTAAACATGTCTTTTTTAATCGCAGCCCAGACGTTCGTCGTAACTCACCACTGATCCGATAGATGGCAGGAGTCCCCGTTTCGATCTTATTCGGCGGTAAAATTTAAATCTCTAAGTTGCCACACCCTTGACCACGCTTGACGGCTTCAAGGCTGTACGAACTACGATAGCTGCGCAGATACCTTGCGCAAGATTAAAGACGTGCTTGGTATGCTAAAGTTACAATAACGTTGTTCGGTCAGTTAAAGGCTTATAAATTAAACAAAAGTGACATCCAAAACGCGTTCCATGTTTTTAGTCCGTAGAAGACGAGACGTCGTTACTTTAGGTCTAAGCGCTTGATAATTACAAATCCACGAGCGTATTCTAACACACCTGTCAGGTCGCTTCTTGGCTTCCTGGTTTCCTCATAGCCATAGGGAAACCGGTAAACCTTAAATTTGCCAATAATTGTTTATATAAAAAAAAGTTATTTTTATTTTTTTTTTATATTTATTTATTTATTTTTTACAGCACCCAAAGAACATATCAGTAAAAAAAGGGGGGGGGGGCAAACTTATAAATAACATTCAATTATATAATAACGTTCAAACATATAATAACAAACACATATATAATTAGTGAACAAAAGGTAAGGGCACAAACGAGCTGGTGGTGGTTAAACATTTCGAAAAAACACCGAGAATGGGACTATAAGGGACAGACAAACACAAAGTCTCAACGCAAAGTTGAGACTTTGTGTTTGTCCGTCCCTTATTGTCCCAGTCTCGGGGTTTTTTCGAAACATATATAATAACGTTCATGAATAACAAAACAAACCCAACTGAAAAATAGCATAAAGCTTTTTTTTTTTTTTTTTTTTTTTTTTTTTTTACCTAGAAGCAGTAAATAAGCTGTAGCACTTTCCAAGGTTACAATTTTACCCGGCAAACTATTTCATTCCTTTACTGTTCGTTGGGAAAAGAGAGTTACGGAAGAAATGAGATTTTGATATGTACTCGCGAACTTTTAGTTCGTGACCTACCCTATGCGATAAAATAAAAATAATTATAGTAATATACAGGGTGCGGCCGTAAAAACTTTCACATTTGGCACGCCTAGCAAAAATCGAATTTCAAACATACATACCTGAAGTTGGGCACACGAGCGTCATTTATTCCAAAGTTTTTTGCCTATTTTTTTCAGACGTCAACTCTGGAGTAGCGAATTATTAGAAAGATAACAAAAATGGCAGACGTGCATTTCCTATGGCCTATACCCGCCCGTACGCCGTCTGCTATCTGGTTCGCGACGCCGCTCCCAGGTGGCGCAGTGAACGCAAAACCGCGGCAAGAGCAAGTCTCAGTTAAGAAGAAAGTTAAGGCCACAGAAAGAGATCGGTGGCTAGAGGGAATGCAGACAAAGACTGCTCTGGAAAGCTATAGATTAAACAAAAGAGTTATTGCCAAAGAAAGCATTTATGACAATTCTAGGGGAAGCTCATTGCTGTTTGAGGCAAGAACGGGTGTTCTGCGAACCAGAACATACAGAGTGAAGTACCAGGAAATTGATACAGTGTGCACTGCTTGTGGAGAGGAGGACGAGACGGCTGAGCACTTGATACTCTACTGTAAAGGGCTTCACCCTATGCCTACCGAAGACAACATAGATTTAATAAAGTCATTGGGTTTTAGAGACAGCGAAGGGAGAGTGGATTTCAAGACTGTAGAGATTACCAAGCAAAGATTAAGTGAATGGTGGCAGAAATCGAGAGAAAACTAGGTATTTTCTTAATCACTGATGGCAAGGGGGTTTCATAGCCTCACTTTCTTTGCACTGCGGAGTGAATATAGATTTCACATTTAAATATTCTAAGCTTAAATGGTAAAACAAAATGGCTAGGTGGCGTAAGCTACCGCCCGATCCAAAGGGCTCAGCCGTATTCATCCATCCATCCATCCATCGTGGGAAACACTGATCTCAATGACAATTGCTGGATCGCGCTGTCGCGCTTGCCGCTCCCGCAAGTGAAGCCACCGGGCCTCACTCGCTTGGGATACGATTTGCCGTTTTTGCTAGCCTTTGCTGCGGTTTTCCAGCGTGCTGACGACACGTTTTCTACTCGTTCGTCGTCATTCGCCGAAGAAGTTTTTTGAAGACTGTGTATTGTTGAGACTTGCCGTTGTGAACACGTGGAAAAGTTTACGAAAGTGCAGTGTCGCAGGGAAAAGGCACAACGCGTCGAAAGGAAGGGCTGGCGGCGTGTTCAAAGCATCCTTGGCACGCCGAGTGATGCATCTTTGTGCCTTCGCACGCTTGGATACCGGTCAAGAATTGACGCCGCGCCAAAGTTCTGAACGTGTGTCGCGCGTAGATGCCTTTAGATCATTTATATATATCGGCCACGGAGTTCTGGATCGTCCAGCTGTTCCGGTGAGTTTCTATCAATAAAAGGGGGAGATCTGTACGTGTTCTTATGTACTATATTAACCATGGCTATGTCCCAAATCTACTCTAATAGATTCCGTGGGAGCACGAACAGGGCAACGTTGTGGAGCCAGGGGGGTTTTCGAAAGCAAAAGTACAAGACGACGAGAATGAAAATCTTTGAAGCGCGGCCGATATGGTCGTGTGCAATCTGTTGACCAATTACAATTAGGCGAGCCGCGCTCAAACGTCAAGTGCAATTAAGTGGGTTGATAATAAGCCAGCACTGATCAGTGATGAGGAGCTGTTGTGCACGGTATTGTGGAAATCGTCTAAGGACGAAAAAAAGACGTACCTTCTCCCCATCTTCCGTCGCTAGTGGACGCTGGATTAAGCTCGTTCCTAAACCGCGAGAGGAAAAGACGCTGATCCAGAGGCACGAACAGCTTCACGCACATTGCACTCGCTGAACACATTCACACGGCGTCGGTTCTTGGTCGGTATCCAAGCGTGCGAAGGCACAGAGACACGGCACTTCGGCGTGCCAAGGATGCTTTGAACACGCCGCCAGCCCTTCCTTTCGACGCGTTGTGCCTTTTTCCTGCGACACTGCACTTTCGTAAAATTTTCCACGTGTTCACAACGGCAAGTCTCAACAATACACAGAGTCTTCAAAAAACTTCTTCGGCGAATGACGACGAACGAGTAGAAAACGTGTCGTCAGCACGCTGGAAAACCGCAGCAAAGGCTAGCAAAAACGGCAAATCGTATCCCAAGCGAGTGAAGCCCGGTGGCTTCACTTGCGCTGCAGCGAACAAGCGGGGAAGCGCGATCCAGCAATTGTCATAGAGATCAGTGGTGGGAAACGCCGCACGAAAGGTTGGTGTCGGGCGAGATAATCGCGATAAAAAGTGATTTGAACAAAATATATGAACGATTGTTGAAATTACCTGTTTCAAGTCAAGTTCTGACAGATCATCATGCGAGCAAGAAGACACCATGATGCGACAAGATCATTTAATTTACAGCTGCTCGTCTTGTTGACAATTGCGGGTCGCTCTCGAAGACAGCAAGCACCGCTTCAATGTCCTCATTTTTCAGCAGGCTCTCACGTTCACTGACTGGATTCTTCTTTTTAAAGTCGTCTCCACTCACAAAACGATCCGCACAACTCAAAACAGTCGGGCGTGAAGGCGGGCGTTTATGAAATGCAGTGCGAAGTTTTCGTGGTACTGTGGCCACAGAGCTCCGCTCCACGTACCACTTGACTGCCTGGGCACACTCACTTGCCAAGTATTGCGGCATCGCTGCAGTTATTATCAAAATATTTTGATAATAACTGCAGAAGGTAGTGCAACAAAAACAATAAATAGGAACAATCAAGATGCCCCAGCAGCGGCACTCTTGATTCCAAAGTTGAGCTTTCACCGGGGACGGACCCGTCAACAGATAAGCAGACGACAAAGGAAGACACACGTTCGTCTGCTTTAGAACATATTTTTATTAAACGAGGGCGTCCGCCAGTTTCTAAATTTCAAGTAAAAGGGCATAATCGTTCACATATTTCGGTAAAATCATTTTTTATCGCGATTATCTCGCCCGACACCAGCCTTTCGTGCAGCGTTTCCCGCGTTTTTGCGTTCAGTACGCCATCTGGGAGCGGCGTCGCGAATTAGATAGCAGACGGCGAACGGGCGGGTATACCCTATTGGAAAAACGTACAAGAAACAAACCTGCTGCTTGTACAGTCCTGGTATGACACCACCATAATTTATTGTTATTATACATGCAGCTAGTTTGGTTTTGCGTTCTCCATAACTGGAGATACCGGCACCACTATGGCTCCGGGTCTGTCTATACTGGCAGCCGGTTTGCTCGCCGATATGACTCGGTATGGCTGGTATGATTTTGCGTCCGATGACGTAGGCGACCGCCATCTTTCCAACGAAACGCCTATACCACAAGACCACCGGTATAACTAAACCATACATGCAGAAAGACGACCGCCATCTTCCAACAAAAACGTCCATCGTTTACCACCGGTATCGTTACATACATCATACATGTCGAAAAATAACATAAGCCGCGTTTACATGAATGCGACTTAGTCGCATTGAATCCAGTTGCCGCATTCAATATGCGGTCATGTAAACGGCATAATGCGCAAAGCGCATCGCATTAAAGTCGCTAGACAGAGGTGGATCGAGATGGCGAGTGCGCATTCATTCAGCCCATGTAAACGAAGATCGCATCGCATTTTGGAACGGGGAGGATTATCGGAAGGCGCTCGCTGCGGGAGCGAGTGAACAGCTGAGAACATGGTGGCGGCCAACCTCGTCGGCGGCGCGGAGAGCGGTCCCGCAATTTTTTTCCCGAGAACAAACGCAAGCTTTTATTGCGATCATAAGTAAGCGGAATTTAGCGGAGCTGCTCGGTGACGGCGGCCCCGTCCAAACCTTTGCGAAGTACGACTTGCGCGTCCGAAGGGGTCACAACGGCTTCGGTGCAAGCACGCATGACACCGAGAGCTCCGATCACTGTAGAGCACTGCATGGTTGCGCAGAACGAGCAGCTCCTACCTCGCTGCCGTTCCTGGCTGCGCAAGAGCCTCTCGGACTCGGGGCCTGGTCGCGATCGGCGAGGTCTGGCGCGGCGAAACGTGGAGGCTTCCTCAAAGCGTGCACACACACGTCGCCTCTCGTTCAGAGTGGACCGGCGGCCCGGACTGGAGTCCTAAACGCCTTGGTTTTGATGCTTCTTCCGTCTCCCAACTTCTTCCACAGCACCGAAGACAGCGGGCGCGATCTTTACGTTCACTGAATGCGTCGAAAGGCCTCCACGTGCGATGCACCGGAAAACGTGGTGCGGCTGGTGCCGGAACGGAACTGACGGAACTGCATAACTTCGAGCTTTGAGTCAACGTGCACGGCAACCACTGTGACGGCAACAAACCGATCGTGACACTAAGCCGCGGATACCGCATCGCCGGTCGACAGGGGCAAATGGCCCGTTGCTCGTATCGTGGGCCGTGACTCGTACTCGGCCAACTCGGCGACTTTTCGTGGCCCCTCGCGTCGTCGCAACCAGCCGCAAACATACCAGCCCGCGACCGTGGCCGATGTCGGAGGAAAGCGAAACCGAAACGTAAAGCTTCCGCCCAGTGGCTTCCGCTGCCGCGCCTTTTCTAACTTCCCGGCCAGTCCCGGTTTACACACTTCCGGTCGTCGCGGAGATGGCGACGCAGCCAGACGTTTTGGCGCTGGCTCCTTCTGCGTTTTACGGGACAGATGTTTTACGGTCCGTTTCTACTGCGTCTCTGGCTCTCAACTCGACGACGCCTCTCATGGTTCAACCAGGCGTGGTCAGCCGGGGTCAGCACAGCGCGGCCGGCTCAACTCGTCCGATCGCCGGACCGCAGGCGACTTCCGATTTCGGCCGTTAGGCCTAGGATCCGAAGGACTCTGTTTCCGTGAAGCGGTAAGCGAATCTCGTCCCGTTTTCGTTCTACTTTTAAATTACGTTAGGTGCGCTACAGTGTAAGCATGCGTGCCAAGTGTTCGTGACAATTTTGAACTAGAATAATTGTGCTTCATTGCGGTTTGTCATTTACGAAAAAGTAAATCGAGCAATGAACGAGGAGCCATGCTTGAAAACGATGTATGTGCGATGTTAACTTCTACCTGGGCGGCTTAAAAAAAAGTCAAGACTGGTTACGGTTGGATGCGAGGCTGGTCCCAATGCAATGGTAACCACTTAGAGCACCTTTCTGAACAGCATGTAAGCAATATAGCGATCAACGAGACGAGCGACGACGAGAAGCTACGAGTGCCGGCGCCGAGCGACGAAGATTTCTCACTCTCTCTGCTTGCGCCGCTCGGTTCCTGGGCTTCTAGAAAACGTCGCTCATCACCTTGATCGCTCGCACCAATCGCTTTCATAATGTGTGTCTCGTCGCGCAGCTGACTACCGTGTTTATTCAAATATATGTCGACCTTTTTTTTTCTTTTCTTTTATTTATTTTTCTTTTTTTTTTCGGAAATCGTGACTAAAGAATTTCGACCTACATTCGCGACGAAATTTTGCGACCGTACCGGAGGCATGAAGCTATCGAGTCACCGAGCCGGCGTTGCCGTAGAGCTGCGCCGCTTCTTGTTTCCAAAGGCTTTTGTTAAACAACCGAAAACAACAGCGATGGCCGATGCCGCTATCGCGCGCACCTCTTGGGGCATTGGATTTCGCCATCGCACCTCTAGCGTTCCCCTTGCTGGGCAATGGGGAAGGAGAGGAACGCGATGCGCCATGCACTTTGTCCTCCATCCTCGCAAACGCGCACAAAAAAAAAAAAAAAAAAAAAAAAAAGATGTTACTTTTGTTAGTTGCTTGAGGCGGCTCGGCTCGCGTGTTGCTCATGGCGACACGGCGGCTTTGTTTGCGTCTTTGTAGTTTGTCTTTCGTTGCTTGGCACCTTCTTTCGTTTCTTGTCGTCATTTTACAACGGTGTCAGTGAAGTATTGTGGCGGATTTGCGAGGATGTCTACCAAGCTGTGAAGTGATGTAAATAAAGGTTTCTTTCTTTTGCCCAAAATTTCCCCTGTTCTTAAAAATAAAAAAAAAAAAGTCGACCTATATTTGAATTTTTTTTTTTTTTATTCTCGGTGGGTCCAACAAATAGAGTTCGACCTATTTTCGAGTAAATACGGTAACTTTAATTTTTATTTTGGGTTACGTCGGACGTAACTCGAATGCTTGACAGTTACGTTGGGCGTAACTTTAATTTTTATTTCGGGTTCCGTCGGACGTAACGTTAGACACTGCGTTACACTTAAGAAAAATAGGGGCTGATGGTTCATCATATAAACCAACCATTTGTGTTTAATTAAAGCGAATCACTGGCCTAAAAAAAATAATGCTGTCCTATAGGAATGTAGTGCTTCAGATAAATTTGTTAATTTTTGCTTTTAGTCTCTGCCCCACCAGATACAACATCTGGCCTAAAGCAGTGTTCCGGATCTCCTTCCAAGACCTCAGGCGGGTCGTCATTCAATCCAGGAGGCGGCGGCGTCTCATGGGCGTGTTGCTGGTGCTTCTTACTGGATGGTGCTACCGAGGGAAAAGTGGTCGTGCTTGGGAAAGGCAAGTATGGCCGCCGTAAGTATAGATATTGTTTTTACCTTTGCTCGAACCCACCTTTAAGAAATGCACAGTTCGCATGTGTGCATCTCTCAATGCTTCTACAGTCGGCTGTTAATATTTGGAGTGCTCCAACTCTGTCAGTGCTAGTTTCTCTAGATTATGCAAATGGGATGCAACACTAAACCACATATGCTCTCGCAACAAACAGTGCTCTGCTGAAGCACGCACTGTGGAATCTACTCTGGCTTTATAATGCAGCACAAAATAGTTGACGCCAAATATAGCTACTTTTGTGACTCCGTTTTACCAAAAGCTCTGCCGAAATAAACTTGCCACCTTATAGGTAGTGCAAAAGAACCTCGCGTGCCTAACCTGGAGAAGGGCATTTTTTTCATAGGTCAATTTTTTCTTAAACCAATACCTTCAGCCTCCTTGAAATGTTAACATCATGTGACACTCAGAAGAACAGTAAACCCCTTAATGTTGGCGAACCTTTAATTTTCGCGGCCTTTAATTTTGCGGAATTCAGTGACTGCGATTATGTCCTCTGTGACCGATTCGAGAAGAAATAGGGGCCACCAAGATAAGGGGGTTTTACTGTCCATCGGAGGAGAGAGGAAGTCACCTTTGTTTGTATGCAAGAGTAAAACCAACAACAACAATCATGGTGCCGACACTTTGTGAGCCTATCTGTGTCTATTGAATGATATCAATTTTGTTTTTGTTCGTTAAAAATTGTTGCCTGTCCACTGTGGGATGTCGTCTTCAACACGAGCAGTGGTTTTCCTCTGAAGCAGGCAGCATGGACGCGTGCCGCAGCACAACATAGTTTATTTGCAGGTGGTACCGCAGTTTGAAGGATGGTTCGCGCAATATGGGGGAATCGCAATTCAATGTTCTACCTCGGGCGTAGACAAGATTTGCTCATTCTAAATCATTTTGTCTACAAATCGGGAACTTGCAACGAATGTACCCGCATGGTTGGAAGGGCCAGACAAGCCTTGCGAGCGCTTCGTTTTCTAGCCTCTCAGTCCTGAACCTACTCACGCACCACATGTGTAGATGTTCCGGTACGTGGGAGCACTTATTTGGAAAATGGTGAATGGCAACTGTTGTTATCTTTAAGGTGGACTGCATATTTGCAGTACTTTTCCTCACTTAAAAATATGTCTTACTAAAAATATGTAGTATAGCCGATGACAAAAAGAGAATGGCTGGGCGTCCTCCAGCACATGCTTGTGCTTTTCACCCCGCTTTAGACAGATGTGCTCGCTCCAGGCTCATCAGGCGCTGAAACGTCATCGAAGGTAGCAGACGGGCTGGAGGTCGAACAACGGAGACTTCTCCCTGCCTTTCAGATGGTGTCAGTGAGCATGTACTTCTATACTCTAACTTAGCTTAACCTGCACAGAGCTGAGTAGAATAGGCTTGGCAAGTGCCCTTATTGCATATGCATTTGTACAGCTGAGGCACTTTCTAAATCAAGAACATTGTGTACCTTACCTTCAAAAACACATCATTTTGGGGGTGCAAAAGGAATTCTAAGGCATATTTTTGTTTGTATTGTCCTATTACGCATCGACTACTTCAACTTAATGCGGAGTCGACCCAGCCTCTTGAAAAATTTAATGCTTGCCAGGTAATTGTTTTGCATTTAGTTGATATATCAGTATTCAGTTAGGTATCCCAAGTCATTAGTCGTTGAGGTGGAGTCTCTCTGTAAGTCAGTCATGTTTAACAGTCATAGAAATGCTTGTCAAATAATGGCACTGTCGAGGACATGTATTCAGCTCGAACAATCGCTGGGCACAAGCTGGTCGTGTGGTTACAGGCAGCAAACATCCCGGTTGGAATGTCCTATTTCGCAATGTAGCTGCAGACTAAATGAGGGCCCCACTCATAAACGTCTATACTTTTAGTCTCTTTAAGCTGGACCACTTTTGAAACTACAAGCCTTTGCAGCAAAAACAGCATGACTCATGATTATAAGCTCGACGTACCATGGCGTCCAACTAGAAGGTCACATGGCTTGCTTTGTGCACTGAATTTGCAAGGATGGCTTGAAGCTTCTGTCGTGGTTAACTTTAAGCTGAGATAGTTTAAAATAATGCTCTCAGTTTTTAGTGTTGCCCGGCATGGTTAACAAGTTGGTGATATAGCGCTGCATTGAAAAGTCTGTGCATTCATGACTGTATCACCTTATGAATGCAAGCTACCTATTAAAATCTTCGTTTTTCAGAGAAATGAAATGCACTTTGCTTCCAATTGCACCCGCTTCTGTAACTTCATGGTATGAAGCACCTTATGGCTGCAAGCTCTGACCGATCTTGTTCTGTGGTCTGCGCAGGCCCATATGAGGGAGTCACTCCGAGAGCCTCACCAGAGTTTCCTGCCCGTGGTCGTTCTAAATGTTTTTGTTGTAGGTATGCATCCTTTCTGTCTTTCCCTTATTTGTACTCAAACGTCTTCTTTTCATTGTAGCCGATTTGCCTCAAAATTGGTTAAGCACACAAATGCACGCTGTACAACTGTATTGTACATATTTTTTCCAAGGTAACTTTTCTTTGCCAAAGTTTGATTTTTTTATGAAGGTTAGTCTTTTTTGTTTTTATTTTCAAATTTATGTGAGTTTCCATGGGCAACACTAAAACGTTATGCCAGAAGCAAGGACAAGTTCACTGCTCTAATTTGTTCTCAACTGATTGCAAGAAATTTCGTTAATGTTGGAAACCTCCTTCCAGCGCTTGCTTTGCAACATAAAAAAAAAATTATACATAGGACATCTCTGTTTCTTAAACTGCTTGCTCATTCTGCAGGTCTGCCTGCCATAGATGTCGTGCTACTGGAGAGCAGGCGAATTCGATTGCTGGTTTTGCCATTGCGTTTTTTTAGACGTTGTCTTAGTAGTTCTTGTAAATTTTGAGATTTTCCTAAAAAGCAAGCCGGGAAGAATATTTAGTTTAGTTAGGAAGCTGAAAATATTGATTTAGTACCCCTTTGTCACTAAAATAGATACTGTGTGCCGCTGTTAGTGTCAAGCCGAGATCCACGCTTTTTTGGCATTTTGATCAGAGTGGTACCCATTCTTATTCGTTAGCCTCTTGGTGTGCCAACTAAACTCTTTGTATACAGACACCTGCCCTCTGCTGGTACACTCTACCCTCATGTTCAGCGAGTGTATGAACCGGAGTTGTATCCACAGTCGACACTCGCTGAGCACGAGGGTAGGAAAATCTTTCCATTGCAGCAGAGCCATATATGGGGAGAGTCTGGCAGTCTATGATTTCGCTGCCGTAACGTCTCCCTTCCGAGTGAGCTGATCAGCCCGCGGCACAGAGCAAGAGGCGTGAGCGCATGCGCGTGAACTCTAGGCTGCTCCCAGCTGAGCGGGGAGGGCCGCCATTTTCATTCATTTGCCCGGCATGGGATCGATATTCAAATTTCGGTTCTTTCCTTTTATTTGGCAGGCTCTGGCAATAAAATGATATACCTAGTGTTATTCCTCGGTGGCTTAAAAACCCAAAGAAAGAAGTTCCTCCATGTTTGAACACACTTTTATTTAGGCAAAAAAAATAAATAAGCCCGTAGCAGACGACACGTAGCCTCAACAGTGCTCCGTGCAGACAGCTTTGCGTCAAAATGGTGGTCGTCTCCTCTTTGTTTCCCTGCTGCCTTCTCTCTCCCTCCTTCGGCGTTCTCCTCCCTTTCCTCCTCTCCGGCGCCTTCGTTGCCACACCCGCTGGCTAAACTCTCCCACTATACGGCTTTGCATTGCAGTAGTAGTTTTATTTGTAGTCTTTACAGTTGAATGTGAATATTTGACAGAAGTCTCAGGTTGGGGCGAAAGGGGGTTAAATGAATGCATTTGATCATTCACCTAAATTCGGTACCCATCATTTTAACGCCTACGTAGCTTTGTCCTGGGGGGTGACTATGACTAAAATAAGGATCTATGTGCTGATCACGAAAGAATATGCTAGCCATTCTAATGTAGCTCTGCCAAGTACTTGATTGTGATTTGTTTTTATTTTCAGCTACTTGGGTGCCTCAAGATCTGGAGATCCTAGTGGCCACAAGCTTGGACTCAATCTTTTTCTGTGGTCTGGGCAGGACCATGGGGGAGGTAATCCCAGCAACAAGAGCATCGCAGTATCTCCCTGGCTGTGACTTTCGGTCTGCGTCACGACAGGGGAGTCCTCGTGCCACCAGGTGTTAGGTATGCCACTTGAAATAAGCATTTGTCTTACCTATTAATAGAACATAAAAAGCACTACTAAGCCTAAAATGAAAAAAAAAACATATTCAAATCTTGGGTTGGATGAAATTGCAATTACAAAAAGGAGTCTGCAGACATGATTAACATGTGAACTTAAAGCCCGCGGATGTAGGTTCGACGGTGTCACAGAAATAACTTCCCGCAGATCGCCTTGCTCGTGCTATACCCAAACAAATTCTTAAAATAATCATTGTGTTTCGTTGGTGTCATCAATCTTATGTCCCTACCACACTCACCAGTCGGGACATGTGAAATATAAAAAAACAGGAACTTGCACATTGTCAGCTCTGCAAAGATTTATATAGTAAACAGAGCATAGCACGTTCAGCTTAAGAAAAAAATTCAGTGCAGGCCTATGTTCATGGTTCACATATGTGTAATTGCTCTTTATAATGAAGTGAAAACTGCTTAAGTTGTGGCCCACTACAGGCTTTCTATTAGTGTTAAAAAGTGCGGTAGAAAATATGATTGCGCTTGGAAGACGGGGACATAGGAAGGACAGACACAACAGAGCGCTAACTTTCAACTGATTTAATTCAAGAACCTCAGCGTAGAAACGGACTGTGTCACCGCACCACATCTCAACCAATCCGTGGCCCTGCCACGGACCGCAAGTACGCCAAATCCTTATCCGCCAAGTCAATTGACGCCACACTGACACAACTTGTGCCGGAACTATTTATAGTGTCAGCCTCCATAATCTCGCTAACAGTCATATCTTTGTGCCTCTCAAGAACAATAGACGAAACAAATAATGGTTTGCACCCGCAGTCATGACAGTGACACGACAGATCATGACTGCGAGTGCAAACCATTATTTGCTCAGTCTACTGTTCTTGCTAGGCACAAAGATATGACTGTTAGAGAGATTATGGAGGCTGATGCTATAAATAGTTCCGGCACGTGTTGTGTCAGTGTGGCGTTAATTGACTTGGCGGATAAGGAGTTGGCGTACTTGCGGTCTGTGGCAGGGCCACGGATTGGTTGAGATGTGGTGCGGTGACGCAGTGTGTTTCTACGCCGAGGTTCTTGAATTAAATCAGTTGAAAGTTAGCACTCTGTGGTGTCTGTCCTTCCTATGTCCCCGTCTTCAAAGCACAGTCATGTTTTCTAACGTACCGTACCAACTTGCCCAACAATCAGCACTTGCTAAAAAGTGCTATTGTGTTTTAAGCAGCTCGCACCAAATATTTTCTTGAAATACATAGGTTCATGGAAATTATTATGTAGATGTTGGCAGACAGTCATGGTGAGGCCAATCTTTAATGCCAAGTGGTCCACTTATTCAGAGTTAATTGAGTTTGTAAATATTGTAGGTCGCAAATTAAATTTTTATGGTACGCAATGGGCAAAATCATCCGTAATGACTAGCTCTACCTAGGGGAACTTCATACGTTTACTACGGCAAGATGGTTTCGAAGAACAAAGTATTTAGTTTATTCAACTCCTGCACTAACCTTGTCTTTAGAAACTTTTTATATTCTTTGCGATGCTGAGATAAGATTCTGGAAATAGTTTTTCTAGAACTACTCTAGATATTTCCAGTTCATCATTTTTCTCGCAAAGCATTCGAGAGAGCCAAACCCTGTAATGTACGGAGGGAACTCACAGAATGATGCGACTGACAGTTTGGAACATTCGGCACTGTAACAGTAATAATGACATGTCACTTATGTAATGTTCATTATCGCAGATCAAACTGCTTTTTCCGTCTACACTCATTTTCAGTAGACTCATTCAGCGAACTCCCACCTGAGACTGCAGCGCTGGGTTCTGCAAAGTAATTTGAATGAATATAGATGCAACAGGTTTCTTTGAGCGTGCGTCTAACACATATTCTTCATATTGAATCTGCTAACTGTATTCATGTCCATGTCCATAATTCCACATTCCAGCTTATTTTTATTTTGACATCTGAGTTTTCTTCAGTACTTTTCTCAACATCTGTGCTTGCTGAGCCGTACTCAAGTCCATACATCTTGTCTTTCGCTATTACATTAATATATAAAACTGTTGATGCCGAGTGAGAATTCAAGGTACCGAATCTGTCGTGCGAGCTAAATAAGAACCAATAAAAAGCTCTACAAAGGAAATTTTGTTAAAGGATGCTGTATGGGAATTAGAATAGCACATGCCATGCTAAAAAAAAAAAATACAAATTCTTGTTAGGTATGCGAGGATGACAGTGCTGTGCTGTTTCTGATGTGTCACAAAAAAAAAAAAATCAGTGCCATACAGTGTTCCTTATGGAAGTACAAACTGTTGAATTCGAAGCCCAGAAGTTTTATTCAAGAATGTTCCTCAATACAAATGTATTTAGAGATCTGAGCCACTGACTCATACATGACTATGTGGCAAACATTAATTTTCATGTGGATTATAGTTTACAAGGTCTAGTCTGCATTGATTTATTGCATTCATGCTGAAACTGGGAGGGGTTCTCTGGGTATGAATAAAGAGATAAATATTTCTTGAAATCAAAACATTTGAGAACGGACAAAAGGAAGGATCTGAGAACGGTATCTTAGATTCTCTTCTTTTTCTTACAGTATCTCTAATGTTCACTTTATTTCACCTGATGCATTTAGTTTTTAGCGCAGCTCTTAGCACCCGTTTCCGCGTTTCGCGGCGTCGCTGTCGGCGTAACCACCCTGCTAAACTTGGCAGGAAATTGAATTAATGTTGTGGTCATGTGACGTTAATATTTCCGCTAAGTCTAGCTGAGAAACTGAATTTTTTTTATGGCTGACGTGACACGGTCATGCGACGTCATTTTCCCTGCTACTTTTAGCGGAAAAACTGCATTTGTGTTGAGGTCATGTGACATCAATTTCTGCGCTAAATTTAGTGGGAAACTTAACCAGCTAAATTTAGTGGGGAAATTTTCCCGCTAAATTCAGGGAAGTTTCCTGCTAAATGGGAGGGAGCAGAAGAGGAGGAGGGGAGGGGGAGGAGGGGCATACCTTCCCATCCTCCTCTTCAAGATCTGTGCTCTAAATTCACGTTACAGAGAATTGTAAACGTCTCATATTTCATCTCATGTTTATTCAACTTTTATATTGCAGGTGCGCTCGCAGCACAAATCTGGGTTGTGCTGATCCTCTACGCACAAGTTAGGAACTCCTGAGTGGCAAGAGTGGGAGTTTGGTCTGACAGCTCAAGGGACACCATTGTTCAGTATTGAATTTTTAATAATCTTCTTTTAAGCAAAGTTAAGCTTTGCTGCATGCAGTTCTTGTAAAAATAAATACCTGCAACCAAATTTACCAGGTCACGACATTTCGCCTCTGCTCTTAGTGGTCCTGGTGAGCCTCGGATAAGAGCTTACTGGTGTGCAAACACCATGCTTGTTTGAAACCACTCACTGATGTAGAGACTCGCTGACATCCAGCATTCCAATGAAACGCTGGATGTCCACAAGTCTTTCTTGAACAATGCAAGCGGGGAAGGAACCATACAATCGTATTGTATTGGGGGACATTCTACAGAGTTTTTTTTTCTATGTTTTACAGATTTTTTTTAAAAAAGCCGTAAAAGCTACATTTACGCGGTCTGTGCATGTGAGTTATATGGCCAGGGCGGCATAGTATAAGAGGCTAATTTGTAATGATCCGTCGGCTTATTACAGAGATGTGCCAGACTTCTTTCAGAAAACTAGATGGAGGTTCATTCTAGCGTAGTTTTATCCCGCGAATCTGAATATCCCGTTCGTTTTCCTCAAAGATATAACTAAACGTGAGAAAACACAAAAAACATCCCACCAACAGTGACATCGTAAGAAGACCTTTCGGCCGCCAAGCGTGTGTCGCTTAAGGGCCGCGCGTCCAATCGCAAGTTTTCTAGGTATATTCTCCGGCACTGGCACCAGTCGTGACACATTTTTCTGCCCTTTTAAAAAATAGCATGTGCGTGCATAGCTTTGATAGGCGCTGAAGATGCGTGAACAAAGATTTTGAAAGCTGCTGTTGTGACATCGCTCTCTAGGGAGGTGCTTTCACAGCGCTTTAAAAATGACTATGCAGCCTTGATTAATTAAATTAGCAAATAATTTTGATATTTGAGATTCTGGAGGTCGAATGAAGAAGATTTAAAAGTGTTTTCTCAAATACAAAACTGCTTCAGCCTCTCTCTAAGTATAGTATGTTCGTGAAATTTTTGATCAGTGAAAATAGACCCATGGTTCCAATTAGAAACCTGCTAAGCATCATCAAAACACACTAAATCAATTTTCTTTGTAAAGATATAAGACGAGTAGCATTTTATGGCGTTATAAAAAAATGGTCAATTTGGACGCATTTCCAGACTTCGGTTTCTTACCAGAGCGCATCTTTGCATCTGCGGTCCAGCTGCCCGGTGACCGCAGTGCGAAGCCGCCCCCTCGCCTCCCTCGTAGGATGAAGGGAAGCAAGGCGCATGTGTGTTGCGTGTCTATGCCCCTGGGGAACAGGACCGTGGGCGCAGAGATGAGCTCTGATAAGAAACTGAAACCTAGAAACTCGTCCAAATAAAGCTTTTTACAGAACGCATAAAACGCTACCCCTGAATTATATCCTTCTAAAAAAAACTTGATTTTGTGGTTTTCAATGACTCAGCAAGTTTCTAATTGAAACCATATTTTCATTTTCACTAATTAAAAAGTTGATTAACAAATTGTATTTAATTATCTGACTGATCGTTACGACTAGGTCCCTATACTACGTACGCCTGGCCGTATAACTCGCCTGCACAAACCGCATTAATATAGCTTTCACGACCTTTCTAAACATATATGTAAAGCTTAAAACTAAATCGCCCTGTACAACAGTGAAAAGGCGAAACCAACACGCTGGAGCCATATGGCTCCACCATGCTGGTATCGCCTTTTTGCTGGTATAGGATGTCCCATATTACGTTATGCATGTATGGTTCCGTCCGCCTACATGGTTCCGCCTATATCCACTACGCTGGTATAGGATGTCCCATAATATGACACGCTTGTATGGTTCCGCCCACCTGTATCGTTCCGCCTTATTCCACTATACTGGAGCCGCCTTTTTCGCTTGTATAGGATGTCCCATATTACGGTTACGCTTGTATGAGCCTTTTCCGTCATCTTTCCATCATCGAGATTTTCCAACAGGGTATGCATACTTATTGGTGTCTACAGCTTGTTGATTCGTACACAAGCAAGATTCCCGAGCTCCCACTCCCAGCACTCCCAGCACTGGCTCGTCCACATACCTCGAAATGCTAACAGAATGGCTAAGTACAAAAATACAACAAGCATGTCTTAAGACAAGCTATACGTCTCGGGCTTGTGCTAAAGCTTCGAGGTCTGACCATCTAGGTTAGTTTAGAGACCACCAATGACGCTCTCGGGGCCAGAAAACATGAGATAACGGCCGTTAATAGTCCATGCTCGGTGTGTAATCTCTTGTCGTCGTGTCGATCGAAACCGAAACCATGGCACTCTCCTCCCTGGCCAACTAGTTCCCAGAGTGCAATGCGCGCCGTGTTGCATGCAGGGCTTTATGGAAGTAGTCTATTAAAATATACACCCTGTCAGCAAGTTCCGCGTCATCTGAAATTCGCGAGCTCGCAACATTAACACGTGAACATCATTCCTTCCGATGAATGACGGCTGATCCGGTACGTAGGTGTATCAGCATCACTGCATATTTAACTAAACGCTTAAAAAGAGGAAGGTTATAATACAGCGTACAACATTCGCAACACGGCGTGTAAAGGATGACGCTGTAAACTTATATGTACCACGACCTATTTTGTGTTATGAACACGAAGAGAACCTATTTTCTCTTTATGCTACATAGTTTGGTGGGTAACTGATTTGCCTTCTGCTTGACAAGAGATTTTCTTCAGCCAGTCTTTCCGGATCTCCGTCACCGGGAACTTGTGGAAAGCGACTCCCGTCTAAAGCCTGGTTCAGACAGTTGCGTTTGACTGCGTTGCGGCAGCGAGAAACCAGGACATCCCTGCTGCTTATATCGCGTGCCAGGATGATTCCTTGAATTAGATTCCACGCTTCATACGAAGCACAGATGTGCCGGTGACTATAGTCAGTTACAGGTTAAGAAGGTAGCGGCAAATGCCCCTTGAAGAAAATCGTTCACCAGAGCTGGGTCGTCCTGTTCCTTTCCCCTACGAGCGCCCTCAAGGCGCAACATTTTGGTGCCGAAACGTTGCGCCTTGAGGGCGCTCGTAGGGGAAAGGAACAGGACGACCCAGCTCTGGTGAACGATTTTCTTCAACTTCCTCTTTTTCCCCCTCCCGCTCCCATGCCCGCGCGCTAGGAAGGATCGGTTAAACCTTGATTTTCAACACCCCTCAAAGGGAATCAGATATCCCTCCGCCACCTCCGCATCCAATAGCGTCCCACCGTTTCCGTGACGTCGCGGCCAACGCGCGAGGAGGGTCTTGCCTTTCTGTACATATTTGCTTTATCTTTCAACTTTGACTTAGCATTGTGGAAGCCACGAGAGGGAGATTAGAGTTCTCCCCCACCGACTTCGGGGATTAGCTTCCCCCCCGATGGATACAAAGGCTGCTTTCAGGGGCTCGGTTCCCTCTCCGATAAATACAAAGGTCGCTTTCTTAAAAAGTGGGATCGGAGACAAGTGGGAATCCATTGAAGCGGAACAAGGAGCGTTTTTAGTGAACTCTTCTTTCGACTGCGGAGAGATTTGAAACGGGCGCATCACACTTGTGGGAGGAGCTTCTCCTACCTTCTTGACTTGTAACCGACTATTCGCCCCGAGAAGTTCGCGTGGCGCCCCCTTGCGGCGAACCGGGGTGACGTCACGGCGAGGAGAGAATTTTTCCCCGACTCGCCCCGCTCGCCCTGTGGAGGCTGTGACGACGCTAGCTGATGGCGCGCTCGTTTCTATTTGATTTCTTTGGCGTGTTTTTCGAAGGAAGTGTAAATTTTTATATGTGCCCTTATTGAGGTATGTCCTGTTGCTACATACGAAACTTGAACCAACATTTTAAGCATGGTTGACAGGGCAGGCAACGCATGAATCGCAGCTGGTATATGAAAATAAAGAAATATGGCCACAATTGCAGGAGCATCACTATAGGTTTACATCTCGCACAATAAATGCTGCTGATGGTCTGAATGAATTGGCAGGTTATGTATATTTTTTGTACCTCTGTTTTTAAACAAGATCGCCGAGGCAGAAAAGCTGCATGCTGCTCGAGCAACATGTTAATTATAGTCTGGGGTATAAAGAGTGAATCACAAGTAAGACAGCCCAAGTGCAGGGGCAAAGTAAAAAAAAACAAACAAGGAACATTTATTATATACATTGCTTGCATTTGACCTTTGCTGGATTCGAATAGTATTTCAATGGACTACACGGGTGGTATCTGTGGACTTGTTTATATCAACCCTCAAGTAATGCATAACAAACGTAAGCGAAGGTGTCTAGCTCGTTATTAGCCCCTTAAGCCCTAAAATTGAGAGTTTGCTTAAATCGATTGTCCCGAAGCTAAAATATCAGAAGCTTTTCTCACGCAGACTGTCGCCCTACACAGGTTCCACATTTTCTGCTGCTATAGTGCTGCATCTACCACTGGACAGACGTTCGAATGCTTGCTTTTACTCCTGTTTTCCTCTGATGTCAGAGAGTCCAGCTGTAGGGAGTTTGGAGGCTGAGGAAGCTTTTGGGGACCTGCAGCAGTGTCCCTTTTAATTGGAAATGACAATTCAGACTAAACGGTGTATTTTCGGAATAGGCTGGAATAAAGAATGTCAGGAAAAATGATAAACATTCCATATTACGGCACTATTGCCGTGCATAGTTTGGCAGTTCAATACATATCATACAGACAACTGGGGGCGATTCGGCCGTTTTTGCTGCTACCATACAAACTAATTTCCAATAATTGTGCAGCTTCTAAGAAACATGCCTGCATACGTGTATAAACTATATAATTAATTCACGAAGAAGCTACATTTATGTAAAACAACCCTGTTCCACGAGCACTTTCGAGATCATCAGACGCAGGGACTTTGAAACATCTGCGAACCAGCGCATGCAGAGTGGCAGCGCAGAGTCAGGGTCGCGAGCTAATTTGCAGACCACCCAAAGGCCCATGATATAAACGCCACTTCAAAGGCCTTGAAAGCGGGATGTAATATCGTCTTAAATCATGAACGTGCAAGGAACAGAATTCCAACGTCTGAAACACTTGCGCCACCGCTTCAACGACCCCTCGCAAGATTGCCTTGTGTCGTGTGGACGGACGGGGAGGTTCATCGGCGGAATTGCCTCCGCCGAAAGCTTTCGAGATTTGTAATCCAATTTTAAAGGTAAAAAGGACAAGCAGGCTTATAAAATGTACAGAAGCACACCAATATCGGCCTAACCCAACGTCTTGCACACCAGGTAAACGAAGTCCAGCTTCTCGAAGCGCTTGCGGCACACAACGCCAATCCAGGGAACCGGTGCTGGGAAGCGAGCCGACGCGAGATCGCGGAGCGGAGTCCCCCTGACGTCACAGTACACCTCAACCAATCCGGGCGCGGCGACCGCAGCGACGCTTGTGTTCGCTCTCGGGGCTAATAGCTATCCGCACTCGACGCAACGCAGTCAAACGCACTCAAACGCAAGTGTCTGAACCGGCCTTAAGTCCGCGTGCTCGACTTCAACAGCGGCACACAGCAGAAGACCATCACAGCCCGTCGTTGAGTTCCACTTTACCATTAACGTTAAGCTACTTTACAACCCAAAAAACCACGCGTCCACGTGCCAAAAGACGGCCTGTACTAGCCTCCCCAGGCTTCCCGAGCGTGGTAAGCAGCGGGGAAAGTGGAGATTCCACTGATCTCAATGACAATTGCTGGATCGCGCTTGCCGCTCCCGCAAGTGAAGCCACCGGGCGTCACTCGCTTGGGATATGATTTGCCGTTTTTGCTATCCTTTGCTGCAGTTTTCCAGCGTGCTGACGACAGGTTTTCTACTCGTTCGTCGTCATTCGCCGAAGAAGTTTTTTAAAGACTCTGTGTATTGTTGAGACTTTCCGTTGTGAACACGTGGAAAATTTTACGAAAGTGCAGTGTCGCAGGAAAAAGGCACAACGCGTCGAAAGGAAGGGCTGGCGGCGTGTTCAAAGCATCCTTGGCACGCCGAAGTGCCGTGTCTCTGTGCCTTCGCGCGCTTGGATACCGACCAAGAACCGACGCCGTGTGAATGTGTTTAGCGAGTGCAATGTGCGTGAAGCCGTATCAAAAGGTACAACTCGTCGAAAACGTGTCGCCGGTGTCGCGGCGTGATCAAAGCTTCCTTGGCACGCCGAGTGATGCATCTTTGTGCCTTCGCACGCTTGGATACCGGTCAAGAATTGACGCCGCGCCAAAGTTCTGAACGTGTGTCGCGCGTAGATGCCTTTAGATCATTTATATATACCGGCCACGGAGTTCTGGATCGTCCAGCTGTTCCGGTGAGTTGCTATCAATAAAAGGGGGAGATCTGTACGTATTCTTATGTACTATATTAACCATGGCTATGTCCCAAATCTACTCTAATAGATTCCGTGGGAGCACGAATAGGGCAACGTTGTACGTGGAGCCAGGGGGGTTTTCGAAAGCAAATGTACAAGACGGCGAGAATGAAAATCTTTGAAGCGCGGCCGATATGGTCGTGTGCAATCTGTTGACCAATTACAATTAGGCGAGTCGCGTAGGTTGATAATAAGCCAGCACTGATCAGTGATGAGGAGCTGTTGTGCACGGTATTGTGTAAATCGTCTAAAGACGAAAAAAAGACGTACCTTCTCCCCATCTCCCGTCGCTAGTGGACGCTGGATTAAGCTCGTTCCTAAACCGCGAGGGGAAAAGACGCTGATCCAGAGGCACGAACAGCTTCACGCACATTGCACTCGCTGAACACATACACACGGCGTCGGTTCTTGGTCGGTATCCAAGCGTGCGAAGGCACAGAGACACGGCACTTCGGCGTGCCAAGGATGCTTTGAACACGCCGCCAGCCCTTCCTTTCGACGCGTTGTGCCTTTTTCCTGCGACACTGCACTTTCGTAAAATTTTCCACGTGTTCACAACGGAAAGTCTCAAGAATACACAGAGTCTTCAAAAAACTTCTTCGGCGAATGACGACGAACGAGTAGAAAACGTGTCGTCAGCACGCTGGAAAACCGCAGCAAAGGCTAGCAAAAACGGCAAATCGTATCCCAAGCGAGTGAAGCCCGGTGGCTTCACTTGCGCTGCAGCGAACAGGCGGGGAAGCGCGATCCAGCAATTGTCATAGAGATCAGTGGGAGATTCTAAGCAGCGCCAGCGGGAGCGGCGGGAACTAGGCGAACTAAAAAGAACTGAACAAGCAAAACAAAAAGCGGCGCGCTGGGGCAGGAGGAGGTGAGCTTGCACATGACGTCATTTCCGATACCCTCCAGAGAAGAGGGGGAGAAGGAGCGTAAAAGGCTCTGGAAGGAGCTCCCCTCTTATCAGGACCCTCCTTTGTGCCTTCCGGATTTGCACAGGCGTCGCTATTCTCCTCCCAGAAGATTATAGAAGATTAACCCGTCACTCAAAATTCTTACAAAAGCAGCTTCCCTCTCCTCCTTTTACTTGGTGTGCAAATGTGTGCGATGTGACGTCAGCGTGGTTTTTGCCAACCGCTTCGGGACCGATTTCTCCCAACCGCTTTCACAAACCGCAAAGCGGTAACCAATCACAACGCGACGCTGACGTGACGTCAGTGAGTTTCGAAACAAGATGGCACCTGTCGGTGGTGAGGCGTCCAAGGCGATGTAGTCCTAGCGCTGTAGTCTTAGCTTTCGACAAATCAACGAAGAAACTTGATGTTCACGTCCGTTACTTGAATCCGCCGCGAAAAGAATTACCTCGTAATTTTAACGGGCTTCGCACCGGTGATTTGGTTTGGGTAAGAGTTTGTTTATTATCCCTGGTGCCACAGCCCAAGCTCGCTGCCTTGTTAATCTCTGCCTGTAGAACGTCGGAACCCGCCCCTGATCGACCGAAATGTAAGCTTTTCTATTCACTAGGATAGTCGCGTGAACTATTGAAAGCTTTCGACACCGTGCATGACCACCACGAAGGCCGATAGAGACGTCGTGAGCTCGATTGCGTAGCCAACGCACTACCGCGGAGGGGGCAGGGTACCTGCGCTAGCTCGACCTGTAACGTTTACTACTAATAAAATAAATAAAAGGAACCTACTCAAGGAATAAAGTGTACGTACCAGACAATGCAGAGGTAATCCATACGGCGTTTATTTGAGCTTAATGTCAAACAAACAGTAGACTCGATCGACGAGCAAGTGACGAGAGGAAAGTCCGCCACCAACGAAGCCACGACCGGCTAGCACCGAACACATTCCCCCGCACCACGGTCCACCCCACCGCTCACAACTTCGAAAATGATAAGAGCGAACAACGAGGGGGGAGAAGCTGGCCCTCTATCCCGAAAACAAGGTCAGCTATTCATGCGGGAAGGGCCCACTTCGAAGAAAAGGTCGGGGGCATCCTGTTCTGAGTCAGCAAGGCGCGCCTAGCTGGGCTTTGCTTGTGGGCGAACTCGAGGGAATCACAGGCGAGTTTGGCGGGTCCATGCTTCCTTTTTCGCTGCCTCAACTCGTGATGCGCGCGAACATCCCGGAGAAAAATATTCCGAGCGCCAAAATAGCAAAACTTTGGCTTTGGATCTTGAATTAAAGTGGATTTTGGATTGTAAAACAGGGTTGCCAAACGCAAGTCTCGAAAGATCACGCGTGATCGCCGAGAAACCACCAAACGGCTCTCGGTGAGTCTGAACGGGGTCGCTCGCGAACCGCATCCGCGACCGCTTCGCGAACGCGGATCCGCTCCCAGTGTGAATGCGCCATGGCGTCAGGCCAAAATTGGAAACGACGATTGCGTCAGCGCTCAGCTTGGAGTCAAGTTTGAACCAAACGTTGACGCAATCGTCGTGTCCAATCCGTGCCCAGAGTTGACCTTCCTTGGTGATGCCATCTCATGCAGCATTACGGCTTTGTTACCTAGGAAATGTTGCCCTGAACCGCCCCTTCTAACTCCGTCAAAAACCGTTGCAGGATAGACGCAAACCAACTACTGGGTACCTCGACATCGGCTATCAACGCCTGGGTCTTCCTGAGGGTAACAACGCCGACACCTGCTTGAGTCAGCGAAAGAAGAAACCTCGTGACCAAGTAACCAAGCCACGTGCTGCGCACCTGAGCCAAGCAGACGCTGGGATCGCGTGCGTTTTGCACTTACATAGGAAAAGAACAACCTCGACAGCACAAAAAAGTGTCCGTACTTTCCTGTTGGAGATGTGTTTACGTCTATGAGGTTGGTAACGGTGGCTCTTTATTTCAAAATGCTATCAGTCCCTTATGGGACTATGGTAGGAATGAGCATATACACTTTCTGACAAAATACACACAAAAAAAAGAAACACCTTGGTGAAGAAGGAAGACCAGCGGAGCTGCACAATGGAAAGTAATGTCCGGCCGCAAGTCGGCAAGCCAGAGTGGAAACGCTGCCGCCATCTATGAGCGACGGCGGCAACCAGATACGTGTCTTGCCGCCGTCGCTCATAGATGGCGGTAGGTGTCCATAGTTCAGTGTCTTCATTTCTTTGCGGGGGACACGATCCTGGGGAAACTTGCCCTTAACAGCTTTGCTGTAAAACAAAAAAGAAGAAAATCAACATTATCATTTTGTTTAAAGGGACCATGAAATGATTTTAAAATCGAGTTTCATCCACCGCACGTCGTAAAAGGTGTGAAAAGAAACACAAAAACACAAAAATAGGGAGCCCAAAAAAATTATTTGCTATAGAACTTTTAAAAGAAAACTGGACTCTTTTGCGCCTTCCTTCCTTCGCCTGTTCACTACGATGCATACGCAGAATCGGTGCACGTCAGCCGAATCCACATCGCCTATTGGGTAAGAGCCTACCTCACCAGCACCGCGATCGTAAACAATAAATAGCCGGCGAATGTTTCCTAAAAGTTTTGTTAAATAATATTCAGATCCACATTTTGTAGCATAATTAGAGATGTGTGGCGAAAATTGCCAAATTTGATAAGGCTGAGAGCCAAGCGCCATCTATCGTGTGGTAAACGAAGCAACTACTGCGCGTGCGCAGTAGGGCAGGGCCGCCAGTTACTTGGGTGACGGCGACCGACGAACATTTATTTTCTTTGTTATCCTTCCTCTCAAAACTCTGACTGACTGAACGTTTATTTTTCTACGTGTTCTTCCCGCGCGTGCCGACTTCAAGCAGCAAGAAAACAGTACTTAAAACAGACCACGACGAACAAGAACGCTGGATTCACCGACTCCGACGAAGCGTATAGGCCTAGCAGGCATTCCGACTCGGCGCTGCGTTGCTTCGTCGCAAGACCGTCTGCCTACGACCGGCTGGCGTGCTAAATGGAATATGCCCGCGCGACCCTTGTGGACCCTTCCCGTATTATAGTTTGATCACTGACCTCAATTCTAGATTAAGAGGTGAGGAGGTCAATCTCTTCCCCTTGTTTTCCGAGGCAGTGTTTACGAACACTCGTCGAAAAGGGACTCTCGTCGATTCTATCTCTTTGTTTTGTGTGATATAGAGCTGAAATAAACGCCGTATGGATTGCCTTCGTAACACGGTATGTACACTTTGTTATTGGTATGCCATTTTTATTCTGACAGACTGCACGTCACTGTCGACCCCGGTCCAACCTTTCTTTGCCGAGTGTCGCGTCAGTATCGAGTTGCAATCGTAAAAGAACGGTCCCGAAGCGCTTACCAACAGCGCGAATACAAGACTTCCATCAAGCGCGCGCGTCCGCTCCGAGTGTAAGCAGGTATTTACGTGGCTCTTGCTGACACTCGTAGTTCAAACGTATCTTTTTTAACGTCGGCTCGCTCCTGCATCTCCGAGGCCGCGAAAAACGCCATCTACGTCGCTTTGCAAACGACTGACACGGGCCGGCCCTTCTGCCAACAATGACGGGGTGGTGACAAGACTCGCTGCACTTCCCAACAGGCATACCGGCGTATGGGACTAGTCCCATGCTGTCGCTGTAGCGCAACATATCTCATTGAATTTCGCTCAGCTGCGATGCGGCGATGAGAGGCGCCGATTCAGGAAATACGTCGGTGACATCAGCGCAGTAAAACCTACCGGCGCACCCCAACTCGTTGCCGCTAACACTCCCATTCTCCTACTGCCGAGAGAACTTCCGGTTCCGGAAACGGTCTACGTCACGGCTTCTTTTGCGGTCAGTTGGAGAGAATGAAAAAGTCGATATTTCAATAATTTTTTGTGTAAAAGTTAATAAACCGAGACGAAAACGGATGCCTGTTCGGCATTCAGTGAACATTGACGGTTTAATGTAAAAGTTATCTGGAAAAAGTAAAAAGGTCATTTCATGGTCCCTTTAAGCTTCTGGCTACCGCCGGACATGTCAAGGCTAACTCAGGGCCCAACACAAATACTGAAAAAAATAGATACACAGCATAAAGCGGTTGGAAGTTTCATTGCAGCTTCCAACGAAAATCAGGCTAAGCTAAATCAAATAAACAGCGACATCATCGTTGCCTTCGGGGCACGGGTTAGAGATGAATTCTGACGTATTTGTATCCCGTATCTGAATATTAAACGTTCGTTTACCCCGAAGGTGTAACTAAACGCGAGAAAACACGAAAAACCTCAGACCAGTCGTTACGTCATACTAGGAACTTTGGGCCGCCAAACGCGTACATAGCGTACAGTGCGCGTACATAGCGTTGACAGGTGCTGAAGATGCGCGAGAGCGGAGATGCTGAAAACTCCTAAGATGACGTCACGCCCCGGAAAAGAGGGGCTTCAGCAGTACTTTGAAAATTGATTTCTGCGGCCTTCGTGCAGCAAATTGAAAAATAATCTCGATATTCGTGTTCCTGGAGGCCAAAGGAAGACAAATACAGAACCGCTTCAGTTTCCCTTTAGTCACAGTGGAAACAGTGGCGAGTTGAATAAAATGCAACTTGGCAGGTTTCTGAGCGATCTGTTGGAAACTTATCAGCACTGTTGATAAACCCCCCCCCCCCCTCCCCTCCCCCCCCCCCCCCCCCCCCCCCCCCCTGGAATGCGCAAAACAATCTAATATTTAATGGATTGCCCGAAGTTGGAACCGAGACATGAAATGATTCCAAAGTTGTCATCGTTGGTTTCGCAAATGAAATCCTCGGAATAGATTTGGGGATAAATAGAAAGGGTCCACGGATGAAGGTCGGAAACATCCAGGTTTTAATCGACCGATCATCGTGAAATTTATTCGCTTCCAAAGCAAAGAGGAAGTGCTTGAAATAGCTCCAAGTTAAAGGATGTCACACCCATGATTTGAATCTCCGACGATTTCTCTGCTAAGGTGTACGATTTGCGCGGCAGGATCTATGGGAATTCGCAGAAAACTTCAGAGGCAGCGGGACAAGATACAAACTGAACAGCAAACTACGTCTCGGTTCACAAACATATGCGTTTACGATTCCGACAATCACTCAGTTGTCTCGCTTCGCGCGCGCCGCGCTTTTGTAATATATGTGTCCTAGGCACACATGAAAAATGTATATTTCATTTCATTTCATTTATTTAACCCTTAAATGCCCACAGGGGGCTTTACATAAGGGGGGGGGGGCATATTTAAACACTCAAAATAACACAAACAGGAAAAAAGGCTAGGATGTCTGGGAACGCGTACAAACAGGACGCTAGGTGGTGTCGAGAGAGAAAATGGCAGATCTGAAGTCATTGCATTCTGTGATGCTCACAATAGCTTCCGGGAGGTTGTTCCAATCAGTAATAGCCAATTGCAAGGGAGAAAATTTGAATAGGTTAGTCCTAGGCGTAGTAAGTTCAATTTTGAATGGATGGTCAGTGCGGGGGGAGATCTGGACGGCAGGTGGGCAGTATTCATCTTTTTTTATAGGAAAATTATAATATATTTTGTGCAGGTAGGTAAGACGCGATACTTTTCTCCTGTGTTTTAAAAGAGGGAGGTTTAATTTTGCTTTCATTGCGGTAACACTTGTAGGCTGATAATTGCAGAGAATGAAACGTGAAGCCCGGTTCTGAACAGCTTCCAATTTTTCTTGTAGATACAACTGATGGGGGTTCCAGACAATGGATGCACACTCGGGTTGAGGACGGATGAGAGAATTATATGCGATGAGTTTTGTTTCTTGCGCGGCCTTATACAGATGGCGCTTTAAAAATCCCAAGCTTCTGTTTGCTTTCGCAGATATGTAGTTAATATGAGGCTCCTATGATAAGTTATGGTTAAAGTTGATGCCAAGATACTTGTAGGATGTTACGGCTTCAATTGGTATGGTAGAAAGCGAATAATAAATCTGAGTGATTTTTTTTTTTTTTTTTGGTAGTGAAGTTAAGAAATTTTGTTTTGTCACCATTGATCTCCATTTGCCACTCTCGACGCCACGCTTGGGTGATTTCAGATAAGATCGACCAAAGGGTGGCTAGTCGACATTTTTAAATCAACTGATGTTTTATATGCTATTGTATAGTGTCTAGTATGACCGAATCCAAACTTAGTTTTGACCAGAAAAAAAATATTTGGGGACAGGAAAAATCGTAAGAGATGAAGAGGTGGACGGTTGCATTAACGCGCACTGATGGAGGGGGCACGTTTGAGAGTGAATAACTAAAACGATAACATTAGGAGAATTCTAATACGTTTTAAACGCAAACTACGGGTGCAGCTTGCTTGTATAATATAAAGTAATATTATTTTATTTACAACGTATTTATTTTTCTAAAAATTTCCAAACATGCCTGCTCGAACGACAAATGGCAAACTTTGGAGGTCCGTATCTCGTAAAATAATTTAATCATTATTATATAATTTGCAGATAGTATTATACTAATATATGGCTATTATTTAAATAATAAATAAGGTATCTGAGTGATACCACACTTAGGATATATTTATACCCTGTTGTACTCTATTTCGGCAGAAGGAACTCCCCAAAGTAGTGCCTTTTTCAAACACTTAGCAGTGTATTATACAAGAAGTGACTCTGAGTTCCAGTTTCATTAAACTTGCACAAATATTTTATATATTTTTATTGAGATGAGGTCATTGATAACTAGAGCAATCGGTCACACAGTATAAGGAAGGAGAAACTATATACAGCTTTTTACATAAGCGTACAAAGTGGTATCCTATTAGAGACTAATGATTCGAGAAAAAATGAGGCAGTGTGAAGTTTTACCTTCCGGTATATTTTACATTTAGAACGAAATAAATAACTTTACTTCCACACACAAAAATAAAGATATAATACTAAAATTGTTTAGGTTGGCTATTTATTTCCGATTACAAACAATTTCAAGTGAGTGATGCCATTGTGCCTGACTGGAGCAGCTTTGATGCTCTTAGTGTATGAATGAATCGTGGCAAGCCGATTAATTTTATCCTGCTCGAGGGTAACGTTTTGTGATTTTCTTATTGTGATCAGATAAAAATTATTAGCAACCACCAACTAAAACAGTAGGTTAAATACCCTTTTACTGTGTGTCCGATTGCTCTAGTGATCAGTGACCTCATCTGAGTAAAACTATATAAAAGATTTGTGTAAGTTTTATGAAACTGGAACTTAAAGCCACTTTTTGTATAGGACACTGCTAAGTGTATACACTTTAAAAAAAGGACCCTACTTTGGAGAGTTGTTTCTTCTTTCTCAATAAAATGATGCAACATGTTTTAATAGAAATGAATGCCGAAATAGAGTATAACAGGGTACACAAATTAAAAAAAAAAAAAAAAATCGAAATGGTGTTTTTTTCTTTGCATCGGAATTGTTCTTTTTTTGATTTTCTTTCCCATGTTTGCCTAAATATATAATAACTATTGTATGAATCAGATACCTTATTTATTTTTAAATAGCTCTATATTAGTAGAATACTATCTGCTAATTATATAATAATGATTAAATTATTTCATGAGATACAGACCTCCAAAGTATGCCATTTGTCGTTCGAGCTGGCATGTTTGGAAATTTTTAGGAAAATAAATAGATTTTAAATAAATATTATTACTTTATATTCCAAGCAAACTGTACCCATAGTTTGTTTCTAAAAAGTACTAAAATTCTCCTGATTTTATTGTTTTAGTTATTCACTTTCAAACGTGCCCCCTCCATCAGTGCGAGTTATTGCAAATGTCCACCTCTCCATGCCTTACAATTTTTCCTGTCCCCAAACCTTTCTTTTTTCTGGTCAAACTTAAGTGTGGATTCGTTTATAACAGACACTAGACAATGGCATATAAAAACATCAGTTGACTTAAAAATGTCGACTAGCCACCCATTCGTCGATCTTATCTGAAATCACCCATATATACATTTTTAAGTGTGCTTAGCAGGCGCATTCCTAAAACATACATATGCAGGGTGTTTCACGAAAGGTGCACTAATTCGATACTAAAAAAAAAAAAAAAAAAAAAAAAAAAAAAAACTACGCATCGTACCAAAAAAAAAAGGCTTGTGTCGTATTAGTCCTAGGCCAGGGGCCTAGCTATTTAGGGAAATTATTAAAGTTCGGGATAATTTAGTTGTTGATAATTTTTGCGTAATTATTATTTTTTAAATATTGAGTTTAAGGCCATGGTTTCAGTTGGAAACTTGCTGAGCATCATCAAAAGACACAAAATAAAAAAAATGAAAGCCGCTTACAACTCCCTGTAACGCCGAATTAGAGCGCAGCTCTTGAGGAGGAGGAGGGAAGGGCACTGGGGGGGGGGGGGTTAAACTAACCAGGGGGGGGGGGTCACGTTACCTTGGGGGTCACGTGACCCCCAATGCCGATGATGTCATCACTGACGTCACTGATGACGTCATCAGTGACGATGACGATGCGGGTACCGATGACGTCATTAGTGACGTCACTGATGACTTCACCAGTGATGATGACGATGACGATGCGAATGTAGGTGACGTCATCAGTGACGTCCTGATGACGTCATCAGTGATGATGACGATGACGATGCGGATACCGGTGACGACATCAGTGACGTCACTGATGACGTCATCAGTGATGATGACGATGACAATGCGGATTCCGGTGACGTCATCAGTGATGATGATGACGATGTGGATGCCGGTGACGTCATCAGTGATGATGACGATGACGATGTGGATGCCGGTGACGTCATCAGTGATGATGACGATGACGATGTGGATGCCGGTGACGTCATCAGTGATGATGACGATGACGATGCGGATGCCGGTGACGTCATCAGTGATGATGACGATGACGATGTGGATGCCGGTGACGTCATCAGTGATGATGACGATGACGGTGTGGATGCCGGTGACGTCATCAGTGATGATGACGATGACGATGCGGATGCCGGTGACGTCATCAGTTATGACGATGACGATGTGGATGCCGGTGACGTCATCAGTGATGATGACGATGACGATGTGGATGCCGGTGACGTCATCAGTGATGATGACGATGACGATGTGGATGCCGGTGACGTCATCAGTGACGATGACGTCATCGGGGGGTCACGCGACATCGGCGGGGGTCACGTGACCTCGAGGAGGGGGCCACGTGACTTCGGGGGGTCACGTGACCCCCCACGAGGTCACGTGACCTTGGTGGGGGGCTCGCGCGGTGCATTATGGGACATTTCCCATGATGCACCGCGCGGCTACGCCGACGCCGACGGCGACGGCGACGGCGACGCCGACGCCGACGGCGACGCCGACGCCGACGGCGACGCCGCTCAAGCCGGAAACGGGCCCCTAAGAGCTGCGCTCTAAAAATTGGAGTGGGATAGAAGGCACGCGCTGTATTTAAGGCTTTCTGAAAAACAGCACAACATCGACGGGTTTTTAAGTTTCAGTTTGCATTCAGGTCGCTTTTCGGTATCGACGATACCGCGCTTCGTGGAGAAATAGTGCAATCAACATCTGCTTCGCTGTCCTCGCGCAACGCAGCAGAGACAGGTTGCACTATTTTTTAAAGAAGCGCAGTGTTGTCGGTGCCGAGAAGCGCTCCGATTGCAAACCGAAACTTAAAGACCCGTCGAAGTTGCGTGGTTTTTCAGAAAGCTGTAAAATGCAGCGCGTGCCTTCAGTCACACTCCAATTTTTTTATTTAATGTGTTTCGACGATGTTCAGCAAGTTTCTAAATGAAACCATGTCCTTAAACTCAATATTTAAAAAAAAATAATTCGCGAAAATTATGAACAACTTAATTATCCCGAACTTTAATATTAATTTCCGTAAATAGGCCCCTGGCCTCAGGCTAAAACAACACAAGCCTCTTTTTTTTTTTAAGCCATGTGTAGTTTTTGCAATATCGAATTTGTTTACCTTTCGTGAAGCACCCTGTATGTGTGTGAGTGTGGGTTTGAGTGTGAGTGTGAGTGAGAGTATGTGTGTGTGTGTAAATGTGTTAAAATACTTTTTCTTGTGTGTGTGTGTTTTTTTATCCGCGGATTTGCGGGGAGAGAGAGAGAGAATCGTAGAATGTTTGCAAAACCACACCTTCACCTTACGATGGGCTGCAACAGATTCTACGAGCCATCTGCAGCCAATCCAAAGCTGGGAACCTTATCACTTGACTACGCGCGCGACCAAAGCCGCCTGTCGCGGTGCCGTCGCTGCGTCCCTCCCGAATGTCGCAACGTGACACTCGCACGGTATGAGATTGCCGGGAGTATACCAAGAATGAGCGAAGGAAATCCTGGCGCAGGGGAGCTGCGGCGTCGACGAACGGTCGGAGAGGAGGAAGACCAACACCTCGAGAAGACCGCACACGATAGCGGCGACGGAAAGCTACGATTACGCGCAACACCGGACGGAGGAACTTATTTTTAGTTTATGGTCGTGCCATCGCGTCGACTCCGAGAATGGGGGCGGGGGAGCAACTTGCAGCTTCTTTCAGGGAAGCCGGGCTGTGCGCCCGGCTGATCCACTAAACTCCCAAAACGTTTTGTTTGTTTGTTTATTTGTTTGTGCGTGCGTGCGTGTGTGTGTGTGTGTATGTTTGGATATAACACATGTTAGAAGACCCCTCCACTCTCTCCACTTCAGCAGAGCGAAGACTGGAAAGGAGGCGAGCCCTTCTCCAGCATTCGCTCTGCTAAAGCGAAGAGAAGGGAGGGCTTTGCGAAGGAATCTTTTGCTGCACTGGCATAACATTCACCCGAATCGGTCGAATGGAAAAATATCAAGATTATTTCGAGCCCGTGGTAAAAGAAGAATGCGTATAAGAATATTTAAAATACTCAGATCGAAAGTGTTCCAGGGCCACACGATAAAAAGTGAAAGCCGTTTACAACTTCCTGTAACGCCGAATTGGAGCGCAGCTCTTGAGGAGGAGGAGTGGAGGGTATATTCCTCCTCCTCCCTCGTGATCATGCCTGCTAGTCCTCCTCCCCTCCTGCTCCCCCTCCCTCTCCTTTACCCCTCCCCCCGAGGTCACGTGACCCCCCCGGACCATACTAGACAACGAGGGGAGGAGGAGGAGGGGGAGGAGGAGGAGGGCAGAGGTCCGGGGGGTCACGTGACCTCGAGGGGACGGGATCACATGACCTAGGGCGGGCCGTCACGTGACTTCGGCGGGGGGAGGGGAGTCACCCCCCGGGGTCACGTGACCATGGCGGGGGAGGAGGGGGAGGAGGAGGAGCGGAGGGGGAGGAGGGGGAGGGGCGACGCCGACGCCGCACAGGCTGGAAACGGGTCACGTGACCCCCTCCCCCCGAGGTCACGTGACCCGCCCGGACCATACAATAAGGGGAGGAGGAGAAGGTGGGGGAGGAAGAGGAGGGGGGGGAGGAGGAGGGGAGGAGGATGAGGAGAGGAGGAGGAGGGGAGGAGGAGGAGGAGGAGGAGAGGGAGGGGCGCAATTACGCCGACGGCGACGCCGACGGCGACGCCAACGGCGACGCCGACGCCGCTCAGGCTGGAAACGGGCCCCTAAGAGCTGCGCTCTAAAAAAAAATAAGATGTTACTAGTAAAGCTAAGCTTTACTAGTAACAATAAATCCAGCCATCATGACACTTAAAATCATGGTGGCCAGTTATCTGAAGCTTTATCTGAACTCGCAGGTAACGCCTTTCCGCCCTCCAGACATGCTAAAACATTTCACGAACAAAGCAAGACGATATCATCCAAGCTACCTAACACCGCTTTCAAAGCTGTGGAAGTCGCATTTTTGAATTGTGACGATCGACACTTGCGTCTGCTTAGCACTAAGCACCAAGATGGCGGCGCCCACTAGTAGATCGGGGAACGGAGTGCCGACACTCTAAGCGTAGCTCATCTATTGACTCTAGGCCGCACCATAGATGTCACGTGTGTGACATCTATGGTCGTAAGCGGTCACAAACGGTTGCAACGCAGTCGGTCGTATGGTCGCACTCAAAAGCGATTCCGTGAATCAGCTGTGCGCTGCGACATCTTTGAGCGAGTACCTATTGCAAACTTTGGAAGGTGATATCACTGCCGTGTTGTACTAGGTCCACACCGCGAGCACCTCTGGGAACCTTGGTGGCGCCCGTAACACTGCCTCTATGTTCAACGTTACTTATCCATAATATACTCTGTCAACACTTTTGTTTCTTCAAAACTGCCCGCAAACAAATATGTCGTAGCGCAAAAAAAAACAAAACAAAACATTAGGCCTTTTTATTTTGGTGAAGAAGGGAGACCAGCGGAGCTACAACGGAAAGTAATGGCTGGCCGCAAGTCGGCAAGCCAGAGTGGAACGGCTGCCGCCATCTATGAGCGACGGCGGCAACCATATACGTGGCTTGCCGCCGTCGCTCATAGATGGTGGTAGGTGTCCAGAGTTCGGTGTCTACATTTCTTTGCGGGGGACACGATCCTGGGGAAACCAGTCCTTAACAGCTCCGCTGTAAAAAGTAAAAAAAAAAAAAAAATTCACTTCGCTCGTTTTAATAGTGCGTCTGTAGCAGTCTGTAGGACGCTTGACCTCCATTTCGCCCGAACGCGTGGATTTTCTAGCGCAGGCAGGCGCATACCTTCATTGCACCTGCTCGTATCCGTGGGCCCATTCGAGGCGAGTGTGTGCGGACACTGCATCGAACGCCATTAGATGAAAGCGCGGTTTCAACGAATCTGTTTAGTCGAACACCGCATTTCATCGAATGCCGTTTCGTCGAATGTCGTTTCGTCGGACCCCGTTTGAACGGAACCGTTTTATCAAACACCATCATATCAAGTCCTTTCTTTTCAGGGTTGGGTAGTACCGCGATACAAATGTACCGTGGAAGTATTTCAGAAATACTTTTACTATTTATATTTTTGTATCGCGATATACAATTGTTCAAGCAGTATCCGTTATTAAGTATCGGAATATATTTTCGGATTTTTCCTTATTTCGTTATACAGTCCCGGGCCAATGTATCTCGTTACAATGTTCGAGAAATCAGTGACCCCCAAACGAAAGCTCAAGAGGCTGTTTCCTTTCTTTTTTGTACTTCAGACGGGTAGAAGGTACAGTAAATGGGACCTTGAGGCTTTGTTATGAAGCAGACCATGGTTTGTTCCGAACATTATGCCCCCGAGATTGGTGACTCCCTTCCCTATTTTCCAGAGATAATTCATATGTATTTCGGGGTGCTGGGCAACTACTTTTGTTTAATCTAAACGTTGAAGTCACTGTGTGTACGAGCTTTAGAAGTGCACATTGCATTCCCAGTTCCATTCGCTAAAGCGAGCGTAAAGTTTTCTTCCTTCAGATTATCAAACAAGAGAACACAATTTCATTCCAAGCCAACGTCTTGAAATGAGACAAAGAAAAAGGCACCGGCACGGGACAGAGGATGTTAACCTTTCCGTGATATTTGGATAGATTTAAAACGAATTTAGAGGTTTATGTGATATTGCTGTGAATACGTTCAATATATCTAAATGAGCACTGTACTGCATTCTGGACGGAAAGTATGTTCAATCTTTTAAAGACTTGCTTAGTTCACAAACCTACATGTTAAAAGGGAAATTATCAATTCGATGCGAAAACAATTTCGTGCTCGAGGGTTTTGTTTTCACTGGAACACTCCTTTTTCACCTTAAAAGCACAAGCCCTGTCAGCGAAGTCTACATATTACTACCTACAAGCAAGGTATTCATATATATATATATATATATATATACATATATATATATATATATATATATATATATATATATATATATATATATATATATATATATATATATATATATATATATATATATATATATATATATATATATATATATATATATATATATATATATATATATATATAAAGGTACCCATCACAACGAAAAAAGCCTTGTGGCGTTTTGATCCTGTGCCAGGGGCCCATTTAGGAAAATTATTAAAATCCGGGATAATTAAGTTGTTAATTATTTTTACGTAATTAACTTCTTTTAATATTGTGTTTAACGGCATGGTTTAAATTAGAAAATTTCTCAGCATCATCGAAAAACACTAAATCAACAAATTGCAGAACGATAGAAAGCACGCGAAGCATTTTATCTCTCCACGTAGCGCGGTGCTGCCGGGGATGAGATGCGCTCCGATAGCAAACCAAAACTTAAAAACCCGTCGACTTTGTGCGGTTTTTCAGAAAGCCGTAAAATGCTTCGCGTGCCTTCTATCGTTCTGCAATTTTTTTTATTTAGGGTATTTTAATAATTTTCCTAAATGGGCCCCTGGCCCAAGACCAAAACGCCACAAGCCTTTCTTCGTTGCGATGGGTAGTTTTCGCAGGAGCGATTTGGCCTGCGTTCTCTGAAACACCCTGTATACATATATACAGGGGTTTATATACATATAATATGCATAAAAAATATTTGCATGTTTCCAACATTTTTACTGTGAAAGCGGTCTTCGCTTGCAATATAAACCCGTGTTCGTTGACACTTGTGGGACGCTTGACCTTTTTCGCTAAGATAACCTTTTCTCCATATCGGAATCAGCTGACCAACAAGCTCTTTAAAAAGCTACTTTTCATCAAATGTAGTCACGTGTAGCAGCAAAGTCGTATGTTTACTTTTGTTTAGTATTGCTTCGTAGCAAAAGGCATTGATACAACTAATAACAATTCGGCGCAGTCCTTAAAACAATATCCACACAAACGGCTCATAAAATACATGTTATTGCTTCTCTGCGTAGCACCACTCAGGACGAAGCGAATCAAGGCAGTATCTTCACTTTAAAATAATGTAAACGAATTTATTTTCGTGAGGACCTAATTCTCGCAAAGTTCGCGAATCGCCTACATTTCCGAGAAATAAGTCCCGTGAACAATTCCGGCAAAATGTAAAAACATTAAAATCTATAATGCGATCCCAGCGCGTCGCGAAAATTAGAATTTGCGAATTATTCCAAAACTCCAACTTTGACCTAAATCGCGAAATATTGAGCCCGCGAAAAAAAAATATTTTACAGTAGTTGTTTTGCCTTACCATTTTAGTAGTTGATTATTTGATATGGTAGTTAATATAACTATATTAAAGTCACTATTCGCATCACGTACAATGGTGAGTATACACGTTCAGTGAACTAACATTGTGCTAACAAAACCACGCCAAACGTATCTGTTCATAGCACCTGCTGAAGCTTTCCAGCATCAGCAAATGTTGTGGTTGTAGTTCCCGAACCCCGTTTGTGATTGGTGTGTAAGGAACTGATCAGGTGTGTTCTTGATAGAAAAAAGGGAACAATAACATAAACTGGGCTGATTTATCAGTGCGATGCTCCGCAATTCAGTTGACAAACTAATCGAATGTTGTATTTAGGCGCTTCAGTGTACTCGATATCTGCTTGAAGCGAACTTCTAGAAGGGGAGCTTTTCAATATTTTGGTGGTTTAAGTCAAACTACCAAACTATTGCAGTCAAAAGGTACTTAGAGTATAACACAACAGTATTTACGATTTTCAGGTATTTTAAGAGTATTCTGCACGTATTTTTGATTGCTCCATTTTTTTTAGGGTTGGAGTATATTTTGCATGAATTAAATAAATATTGGAAGAAATATATGTGAAAGGTATTTTGTGCCTATTAATTTCGTATTTACATATTTCAAAACGCATGAAGTGAACTTCAAATGTAGTTTCAATAAAGGTATTTTAAAATGATTTTCAGAAGTATATTTTAGTACTAAGTAAAAAAAAAAGAAGTTTATATTTTCGGTCTATTTTTCGTGTAGTTAAAATTATGAACTGTATTTCAAATACACTCAAATTAGAATGTGGTATATTTCAAACGTATTAGTTTTCGCTAAGGGTCCATATATAGATAAAAAAAAAGATAGAATATGTCGTTTCATTCTTGTTTTCCAAATGATAACTTTTTGACGGTAGTACGAGAGTTCTCGTCGTAAAATGATTTTTTTCAAAGAAAAAATTACATGTGTTACTGGCCCGGCGAAAGAAATATTCCTGTATTTGTACTTCCAAATACTTTTCTATTTTTCCCGTGTATTTCTGATATGTATCGCGATCTTTTCGTACGGATGTATTTCAGTATCAGTATTTTAGCTGTCTTCGTCATGTATATAATATTTGTATCTCCAAATACATTTGAGAGTATCTCTGCCCAACCATGGTTTTAATAAAGCGGTTTTATAAAACTGCGTTCCGCCGAACGCCGTTTTATATCAAACACTGATTTATCGAACCCTGTTTAGTCGCTGTTTTATTGAAGTCCTTTCTATCAAGCACCATTGTACCGAAGCCGCTTTATTGAAGCCATTTCATCGAATGCCCCCTGATCGAGCAGTAACAAACTAACGCACGCACTGGCATTTCTTGCGTTTTTACCGTTGTCATTGCTACAGTATTTCATGCTTGGAATGGAGGGCGTGCTAGTAAGAGTAATATATTAGTATAGTATATTATATATAGGGCTCCGTGTTTTCGGAGTTTATTTTTCGTGAAATTCGGAGGGTGTTTTTCGGAGTTTATTTTTTAGCGAAAATTCGGTGTTTATCGGAGTTTATTTTCGTAAATCCCCAATTCCCTGAAATTCGGAGATTCTTTCGCAGTGTTTCATATTAAAAAAAAATAATAAATAATAACCGGATACAAACGTATGCCAGATAAAAAAATAAAACACGCTCGTATCAATTAAGCTTTCTTCAGTTGAATTTGGCGTTGGTGTCATTGGCGATATAAATTTGTCCCACGACAAACGTCGCACGCAAGTGTGGCTTCGATAAACGTCGATACCTTAAAATCAATAACCTGCCGGAGGTAGCCGCAAGGAAGTCTCCGTAGTCATACCATCAATCTATCCCACCCACGGCCGCGCGAGGTGGAGGGGTTAAGGATGTAACACAGAGAGGTTTCAACTGCCCCTCTTCTCTATTTTATACAATCTCTATTATCCATAGGTTTCGCTGCCACCCCCAGAAACATACCCTCTCCTTTCTCTAAATCCCATGGCCCAAACTGGAAACCAAAAGAATGGCTTTTGTCGTGACAGGAATGGTACGATGACCTGTTTCCTTTTATTTATTCACTGTCCCACAGCGCCAGGGTGCCTTTACAGCGGGGAGGAAATTTTCCTTAATGGTGATACATTTAAGCAATACAAAGGAGCATAACAGAACGCGCACATGCATACCCAGTACACGGGAAACAAAAGAGAAAACACTTCTCACAATGCAGCACAGAAAGCGTCATTGTCCAAAACGTCAACAACCTCTGAAGGCGATTAATTCCATTCGCTAATAGATTTGGGGGAAAAAGAAGATTTAAACTGGTTTGTGTTACATTTATATTCACGTACCTTTCGTTCATGATCGACACGATGAGAGATATAATCCGGGGGGAAAATGTAGTTTTCGCGCTGTATACTAATTCTGCAGTGGTAAATGTTATGAAAGAATTTTAGCCGTAGTTTTTTCCTTCTTTTTTCAAGAAATTCCCAGCCTAAGAATTTATTCAGACTTGTCATGCTGAGTCGCCTGTTATAATTCCCGGAAACACATCTAGCCGCTAAGTTTTGAACTCTTTCTAGTCCATTTCTATCACCAGCAGTTGGTGGGTCCCAGTCTCTACACGCGCACTCGAGAACAGACCTGATATAACCCTAAACCAATCTTGACGAGACAAGCCGTAAGACCCCCTTTTGACAACGGTCCGAGGCTTGAAAGATAATTATGGTGTTATTTTCCAAGGACCATTCTTCCTGCGCAGCTCAAATTATATTAAAAAAAAAAAAAAAAATACTTTTTTTTTTTGTTGGGGGAGGGAGGGGGGGGGGGGGGGGGGGGGGCAAGGGCACATAACAATTCGGAGTTTATCGCATAAATCCGAATTGACAAAATTTTACCGGCGGGTGTTTTTCGGAGTTTTTCGGATTTATCCAAAAACACGGAGCCCTACTTATATATTAGTCTTTCCTGGTAGGAGCATAAAACTTGCATGCTCGCACCCAACCGTACATGGTGAGTACAGCCGTACATCATCGCGCTGTTTACAAACAAGCCCGCGTGTACTCACACTAGGTGTGGGCTATAGACTTCTGCATCGCTTATCATCGACCGAAAAATGCTGAGTCAGTGAGCTGTGGACCCATGCGCAGCGTAACAGCGCTTGCTCCACTGCAGCCCAGCAGACAAACATGGCAGCGCTCAACTCCATTCGCTACGCTGCAGTGGCGTGGCGTCGGACACCCAGACTGGAAACTTCAGTCCAGGAGCAAAATTACTATTTTTTTTTCTTAAATAGTAGAGAGTTTTAGTAGACCGTTTTCATCTTCCGCTCCGCTCTGAGGGTGCCAAACTGCGCATGCGCGGCCCGCTTCGCCGGAACGGAAAGCGGAGGTCCAAAAAGGCGTTTTAGTAGACCGTTTTTCTTCAGCGTAAGGGCTCATTCACACTGGAAGCGGATCCGCGTTCGCAAAGCGGTTGCGAACGCGGTTGTATAAAGGATTCAGTACAATTGCACGCGCAATTGATGCCATCGAGTGCGCGTGCAATTGCACTGGATCTTTATGCAACCGCGTTCGCAACCGCTTCGCGAACGCTGATCCGCTTCCAGTGTGAATGGGGGGTAAGAGCGTTTTGAGCGGGTTCGAAAAATTTGCTTGCGTAGCCCCACAAGTGGACGTTTATAGCACTAGTAAGACAAAAAAAACCAAGCGTTAACACCAAGGGAGTAAAAGAAAGCGTGATTGTAGAGGTAGTAAAAACGAAGGCGACAATAATGAACACAAAATAGTAGGCACACACCTGAAGAAATATTAAGCTATAAAATATAAATAAAATCGTTCCACCTTGTGCGCGAGTGAAGCAGAAGGTATAAGCATGAGCATGTTGCTCTAAACGGTACTTGTACCGCACGAGCGCGCGTGCTTATCAAGGACGCTGAAAGGCCGGCACTCGCTCTTGTAGCTTCTGCTCCACTCGAATTAAAACTGAAACAGATTTACTTATTCGAAGTAGAAAAATAAGAGAAAAGGACGAAGTTTGCGCATTGCGAGTACACCCTTTTGCGTAGTACGAGTACAGTGTTGCTCAAGGATAGGCATCTGCACGATGAATCCTCGCTGTTCTCAAGGAAGGAGACTTCTACTAACGAGATTAAGCTGGCGAGACATCGAATCTATGATTCGTATCCGTCGTGCCATTAAGCGCCGAAGCTTCCTTTCCGAACGCGGTTTGCTGGATATTTCCAACGTAGAAAAGATACCCTTTAGGAAGCTATCCTGCTTAAAGAAGGATCTGGCTGTTCTGCATGCGGGCCTCCAAATACCAGCACCCGACAGATCGGCGCAGGGTGTTGCCAATTTGGCGAGACGCTTTGCATGGTTCTTCCTCGACTGGTCTATCCCAACCGTCTGTTCGTACTTGGATGAGCGTTCGGACGGAACTTGTCGGTGTTCTTCAGTTCTGTGAACCTCATCGTGGGTCACATCAACGAGAGGTTCGGCACCTGCTCGCTGACATGAACAAACATAGGTGATTGACCCTGGCGAAACTAGAGCTGTGCTCACAGGTGAGACCCTGCATGGTTTGTGTAAATTTCGCGTATCCACTGTTTCTAGCACAGCTGCTCTGTCTGGTGAAAAGTTACTTTTTTTCTATACGCCAAAGGGGTACATGGGCAGTGTCAGGACAAGTCACGACGAGCGCGTTCGTAATCTATGAGTATTAGTAGGCCACTTTTATGAGCCCTCTTTGCCCTACTTTCCGCTCTGCGAGAAGCATTGTCCCCACCGCGCATGCGTGGCCCGCTCTGAGTTGGAGCGTATGGTTAGCGGAGTGAGCGTGCGCTCCGCTTCACAAGTTGTAGAGCGGACTGCCCTCAGCGTCCTTAGCGTGATCGCTTAGATCTCAAGATGGCTGCACTTACTCAATACGCGTCGATGTTTTTTTACCGTGCACCTCAGCTTGAAAGAGGTCGAATCAAGATTCGACCATTCGATTTTAATTTTATGCAACACAAAACAGCATAATCGAACGAAGTGAACGAGTATCACTTTGCAACCAGCACGGCGTCGGTATAGTCGTCGCGTTTTTGTGGACGTCCTATGGCTATGCAGTCAGATGTACGGGTGCGCGTGCTCGAACGCCGATTACACCTGTGCACGCGCCCTCCTGTCGAAAATGCCACTGAAAACTGAGCACTGAAAGCTGCACCAAAGAAACCATTGCTCTCTACTTTATTTATTCACATTCGCTCAGAACTTTTGAATTGTTTAACTTTCCTCCGGAAATGTTCGCCTTGGATTTCTTTGGTAGATTTAGAAAATAATAGAGGCTTGGGAATGCAGCCTTTTTAAAAGTGCAACCCATGGTGCCGCTATTCTTTGATAGCGCCTAGCGTCCAAGCGCCTATAGCGTCCAAGTGCCTAGGGAGCAAGAGAGCTGAGTCATTGTTTGTCGCGGATGCGAGTCTAAATGTATTAGACACGAATGCTGCGTCAATACTGAATATGAAATCGGTTCTAGTCACAAGTCTCGCACTAAAGGCGATGCCCAAAATATGGCGGCCGAATATGTTACCCGGTGGTGTTTTGAAAAGAGTTACCAATAACGGTCGAAAGAATATTCCACGTCATTTTTTTGTCTGGTGAAAGCCAGAGAGGCATAAACAATGCAAAATTTAGCAAACATAGCCCTGAACTTCTAAGCAATAGTGGTAGATTAGAACAGTTTTCAGAAGTTTCGTTTTGAATTCCGGCGTAGCGGGCCTCGCATGCAGTTTGACGGCCTCAAAGCTTAGCAGAAGTTAGGAACAACTATATATATATATATATATATATATATATATATATATATATATATATATATATATATAGTTGTTCCTAACTTCTGCTAAGCTTTGTTTTAATATATATTGCTAAGTTGGTTTTAATATATATATATATATTAATTTACGATACCCAGTTTTTTACAACCCTACAATGGAAATACGCTTTTTCTTAGAGGAGTAACAAGTCTCATATCACATGTTTTGGTAGTGTTTAAATACTGCCGCGTTGTAAGAGTTTTTGTCTTTTTTAATAGGCCGTCAAGGACAAGGGAACATTCCTGGACAACTGTTGGGGTTTTGTTGACCGCACAGCATGCCCATATGCCGTCCATCAAAAAATCTGAAGAGGACCACAAGAGGGTGCTCGTCGTGAAGCACCAGGCAGTGGTGTGCGCAGACTGCATAATTTGACAGCTGGACGAAACCTACAAAGACCATGGGAATTTTTTTGGTTGTTTAATACTAGAATGCATAAAATTATCACAGTTAATCATATTCAAGCTTTTGTACTGAGCGAAATACCTGTCCTACTAGGCTGAAAGGCATCTAGAAATAGTTTAATAAAAAACGTTTACTAATGACTCCCATTTTACTCCTCAGGTGTGCGTGTGAATATTGCATCTAACCAAATTACAGTGTTACTGTTGAATTCAGCATTGTAAAAGTAGCCTATGTTGCGTGGTCTTCTATTGCAAGAAAGGACCTTAGCACAAGTGAGGCTAAAACTAGGCAGGAGCTTAAGCTGAAAAACGCACTTTCAAAAAACACAAAAAAAATAAAAAGAAGTGTAGTCAAGCAAAATGGTTTCATGTCACCCCCCAAGGCAGATACATACACTGCGCTCCACTGTTAATACGAAAACGACAAAATCGCTTTTATTTGCAGTTTATTTCTTTGACAGCTATTGAAAGAGCTGAAATTTTGTTGCTCAGATTAGTATCCCAAACGAGCGCTTTATTCCACACAAAGAGGCGGATGTCAGCCCTTCGAATTCAAGGTGAAAAATAAAAACAGGATATTTATTGTGCCCGCTAACAGTGTCGCGTTGTGTACATAAACACCAAGGTACCCTATCACAAACCGAAGCATACGAAGAAGAAAGGACTCATTTCATTGGGGGGAAAAGTATATAAATGGAGCACTCACTTTCGCTAATTTTCACTGTCTTGATGCCTGAAGTAACCAAACAAAATATCTGTCCGTTTGCCGACTGCTTTAGTCTTTGGTCTTTAGCCTTTAATTTTTGGCTCTGGAGAGCCGCGGCACCGCGGAAAGGAAGCAGCCCGTACCACCGAGGCCCGCGGTGCCGCGTCTAGGGAACATGGTAATGCGATGGGTATATACGTGCAAGATGACGACGACATGGGTTGTTGGTATTGGGGAGGATGGCAGTCTGATTCGCAGGAGTCCAGACTTCGTGGAGGCTGGTTGGGCGGGTGAGCAGTGAGCCATGAGGATCTTGCACGCCGTTCGGTCAGTGCAGGAAGGAGCACCAAAAACATGATGGCGCTGTTGCTCACTGGGGTTCACTGGGGTCAAAGAATCATGCTCCAAGGAGGTAGTCCAGCCGAAGTAGAAGCTGCCGCCTCCGAGGAACCGAGGCCCAGGGGGGCTATGTTGCGCTTTTTGGACTCCCAGGAGACTAGGGAGAGGGAAGTGACGTCAACGACACAGCAAACGCAGATTGGATGTTGACAGAAGAAAACGAAATCAACACCCAATCTGCGTTTGCTGTGTCGTTGACGTCACTTCCCTCTCCCTAGTCTCCTGGGAGTGCAAAAAGCGCAACATAGCACCCCAGGGCTCAGACAGGGGGGTAAAGGTGGGTGAGGAGGAGTGGCAAATCCCGTGCGCCGACATCCTGGGTCCCGAGTGAACGATCGCGAAAGAGAGCGACAGAACACGAGAGAAAGAAAGCAACGTTGCCATGGTAAACGCGGTAAACGCGAAGAGTGTAAACTCTCAGCAATATAAACAGTGATAATTTAACGTTGTAAACTAAATTCTGAGCTATTCTAACGCTTATAAAAAGCAATAAAGTCATTACGCTGCATTAACTTCCCTTCTGTCGAAATCTCGGAAATCTGGTGGTTGCGCAGTTTCGTATTCCTCAACCGCGCCCAGCCGCGCCCCACCAGCGAAGCCGGGTATATGGTTTAGTTTAGCGTTAACGCGAGGCCGTACATCTGCGCGCTATGCAAAAAGAAACCTTCGAAAGGAACGCGAGTATTTTTCCACCGGTAAGTTCGTGGATTGTTGAAGTTCACGAAACTGCTCTGATGATGTAACCGTGTTTGGGACCCAGAGGGTCTGCCTGCATGGTCCGCCGCTTGCGGCAGCCAGAATGTATGGGAAAATGGCGGACCTTTTTCTCTAGATTTAGTATATGATCTCTATGGGCTCAGATTGAGACACCGCCGTCGCCCGGTGTGTCATCCTCTCAACGCCATCGTCGTCATCTCGCATAGAAAAATCGAGCCCACTGGCTTAGACAAGGCAGCACCTGCTCCCACCGTTCAGGGGCCGTGAAAGGATTGCGGCCAGCGATTTCTCGAAGCAGCCAGAGGTTCTTGACCACCGTGAAACGTTTTCTGGAGGACGCCTTTTCAAACAAAGTCTGCGCTGGCATCTTAGTGCAGCGAGGTTCATAACGGTCAAGCGCGCTCCCAAGCATGATTTCAAATAGCGAGCACCCACCTTTCCAGAAAAACACCATCTAGTGAACCTTTACTGAGAGTGGAACGTACTTTTTTAAAATGGCGACGATACCGGAGCTGACGCTACACGCTCAAATCCCAGAGCGGGTCGCGCATGCGCGATGGCGACTCCGCTTTCCATAGAGCGGAGCGGGGAAAGCGAAAACGGTCTACTAAAACTCTCTAGTAAATGTTCAAAATGAAGTGACATATTTGTTATGTCGCATTGTGTGGCTGTCCTGACGTTTTTTTTTTCCTTGAGCGTAACTTTTCAGCGTGCCTGGTGAGTATTTGTTGTCTGAAATACAACGAGTGGCGTCTGCCACCTTCCGGTTCGCCGGAACATTTCGCTTCACGGATGGAAGACGACGGTGCTGAAATACAAGGTCGTGCATGACACGAACCTGAAACTTCCGTAAACTTTTACTTGCCGGAGCGCATACACAGCAACAATGGCGTAGCCGGGAATCATTTTCTGGTAGCGGGGGTGGGGTGGGGGGGGGGGGGGGGGGGGGGGGATTTCCAATGACCTAGGGGGGGATTTTCAACGACCTAGGGGGGGGGGGGTATCTTCGTGTGTGGAAGTCGATGTACTGTGTAATTCACTGGTACGGATACGGCCGTCCCCAATAGCGGGGTAGTCATTCAATAATTGTCTTCATTTACAAAAAAAAAAAGTGTTTCTTTTTTCGTTTTTTTTTTTTGGGGGGGGGGGGGGCGGGGGGTGGTTGACCCTTTCCTCTTGCCTGCGCCACTGCACAGCACAAACCTTGTTTCTGAACGACGTAGCGTTGCTCAGCTGTGTGGGAACCTAGGTAAAAAAGTGATAGTCGCAGTCTTTCTGTCAGAATTGATATCAGCGTCCGATTTTGTTTATTCTTAAAATCACCGTAATACTTTCCAATTTGGTAAATCTAGGTTAGATTAGACGGCGTAAGGTGATTTGATTAAACGTATTCTGACCAAACGGCGTGCGACACAATGTTCACTTATTTCATTAATCGGCGGTTGATTAAAATGCACCCTCAGTCGATTAAACTACTTTCGATACAACGGCGTTTGGCGAGCCTGCGTTCGACGAAATGGCGTTCGATGAACATTCCGGTACCCATGCACCGACGACGGCACACGGAGACAGACAGCCTCGCTCGACGCGCTGTTGGTACGGGAACGATCGAGCGGCCTCACGCAGCAGAGACAGCCACTTGCAGACGACTCCATTCATGGCAGCTGCAACGGATGTTGTCTGCTTCGACCCTTCACCGACATCTACGTTTATTTTTAGTTTCCTTTTTTTTCTTTTTGAACATATGTGCTTTGTGTGCGACAGTTTGGGCGTCGACTCGGATCTGCTCTCTCGTCCTTTGAAAGCGCTTATTTCCGCTCACGTTCGTCGCGTCTGGCAGGAACTAGGCCTAATAGCTGGTACGGCGGTGAACCGCCAACAAGCGTAGAGCCGGCGTGTGCATCCGCGCTGAATTCGGAATTGCATTGTTGTCATATCCGGTTATTATGGGATGCAAATCGATGTCTGATAATAGTGTTCGTGTCGTTCACTTCTCCCGTACGAACCCGGTCCAGTAGCTGTACGCCATGGCGTGTTCATAGGTGGCGCTGTTGTCGTAGGCGTGGCACATGCGCAAACACTTCACGCGACTCTTGTTTCTGCGCAAACGCTGACTTGTTTTTAAACATCGTGTCGTTCTATGCGCCTCGGCAAGTGATGACGTCATAACAGGGCGCTCTGTTTCTTACAAACCGTTGAGGGCCGTTGTTATGGACAAATGCATGGGGGCTCGATCTGAAGCTAAAATTTCACTGACTAAAAAAAAAGAAAAAAAAGTGAATATTCTTTTATAAGCATCGTGTCCAATTTCATTGACTTCAACTACCTGTAAACTTCTTGAACATATAATATATAATCATTTATCAAAATTCCTAGACGAACACAATATCTTGACTAAAAATCAGCATGGATTTCGAAAAGGTTTTTCAACATGTACTCAATTAATTGAAACTGTTCACGATTTCTCGTGGGCAATAAACAATAGAAAACAAATTGATGCTATTTTTATGGATTTTTCGAAGGCATTCGATAAGGTCTCGCACAAAAAGTTACTATACAAATTGGAAAAAATATGTAAGAACACACAGTTAGTTAAATGGATTTCAGCATACCTTTCAAATCGTCGACAATTTGTAGTTCATGGGGAATATTGCTCTGAACGACTTTCGGTTGACTCTGGCGTTCCCCAGGGCTCTGTGCTCGGACCTCTCCTTTTCTTGTTGTTTATTAATGATATAGTAGACGATGTTCCGGTAAAAATCAGGTTGTACGCTGATGATTGTATAATTTACTCAGAAATAGCTAGTACTTCCGATCAGCTTTTGTTGAATAGAGCTTTTCAAAAAATCACGGAATGGTGTACGCAGTGGCAAATGACTGTTAACTATGAAAAAACTGTTTTTATGAGAATTACTCACAAAAGAAATCCTTTGAAATTTGTTTACAATACTAATAATATTCTTCTATCTGAAGTAACACAATATAAATACCTTGGACTACACTCTAAGCCCGGTCCCACTTAGTAAGAGGGACATTTCTTCGATTTTTTCCCACTTAACTTTAAGGGGGGCGACAGACCTCTTAATATTACATGGAGATGCTCCCTCTTAATTAAGTGAGACACCACCCCTCTTAAAGTAAGCGAGGCGGCGTCTCCCTTAAATTTAAGGTCAGAGTCCCTTAATTAAGAGGGACAGTTTTTAGATATTTTCTTCCTTAAATTCGGAGGGACGGTGGCCCGCTTAAAATGCAGGGGCATAGTCCCCCTTAAGTCGGGGTCACGCTGCTTATACTTCATACAAAATACATTCTGCAGACATGTTCCGAAACGAGTCGCCTCGACATCCGCGCTTCGTACGCCACGAGGTAACCAATCAAGAGGTTACTTTGTCACGTGGCATACAAAGCACGGATGTCGCGGTGACTCGTATTGGAACATGTCTGCAGAATGTATTTTGTATGATGTATAAGCAGCGTGACCTTGGCTTTAAGTTACCTCTGTTATTGTATCGTACAATTTCTGCTCCTTCGTGTTTTGAGTGTAAGCTGACATGCTGCACTGCACTTCTCGCACTTTTGCTGATATGGTTTAACCAAAGTATGTGTTAAAGAAAACAGTAACAATCTTTAAGAGTAAACACTGTTTTATTTGCCATGACACAAGAAAATATTTTGATATGTCTTCATCCAAATAATAATTCTATAACGATGTTCTGGTAGCTTTTACGAATAAAAAAAGACTTAGAACGACGCCAGAAATCGGCGTTTCTTGGAAGCTATCACACAAAAAATTTCGTGCTGCAGAGTGACTCATTTTGCCTATCATAAACAACAACAATACGATCGTGCTGAAAAAAAAAACTTTTTTTAGCGGATAACACAAAAAGAAAAGTACATTCTAAAAAAAAGCCCGTGCGTCTACTTTCCCGCACAACACTTGGAAAGACAATCACCATAACTCTCGGAGGCAGCTCAGCGAATGTAGATGCCGAAACATATGATTATACCAAAAAAATGAGTTGCGACATTAAGCACAACAAGCGTGATGTTTTGCATTGGTTAATGTCACAACTCGGACTGGCTTTTTTGGTTTAATCTTATGTTTCGGCATCGTGATTCGCTGAGCTGCTTCCGTGAGTTACGGTGATTGACTTTCCAAGTGCTGGCTCGGGAAAATAGATTCCTGTGCTTTTTTTTAGAGCGTAGTTACCTACTTCATAGCATTAAAAACTAATTATTCGGCGTCTCTTGCCATCAGCAGAAGCTCAGAATTTCTGTTGTTTTTGAACGGCCATAAGCGATTTTATGAGCTTCTCCGACATAAACTGAATCGAAACACTTTATTTTCAACGAGCAGACCCTAGAGGAGTCCAAGGGTTTGTCCACATGCCACGGGGTAGGAAAGTCCCGTTATGTAATACACCCATAAGCACATGACTGGTGCCCCCTCCATAGTCGTGCTAGCGGTGAGTTTCACTGACCAGTTCCCAGAAACGATCCCTTTCTCCGAAACGTAGAAAGTCTTGGTTCTTGGAACTTTTTCGTCAGGGGTAAAATCGTCCTGCAAGCAGCAATTCCTAAAAAAAAAAAAAAAATTGCGTCAGCGTCAAACTTAGATTTCTATTTTTGCATTCGCTTTTTCACATACCATAGGTGATGAAAGAATTTCTGGCGAATCGAGACCGGAGGATGGTCTTAATGTTCAAGAATGTTGTTGGGTTGACTCCGCAGAAGGCCCCTTTTACCTCCTCCAGGTTTCCCAGCATGGTGACGATCGTGTTATGGAACCGAAGTTGTGCATCCACCTTTAGCTGAATGAGAGACCATATTGTTTTCCTTTAGATACAGAGGGTGGGAATTAGAATAAAGGTAATGAAGCGCTTTCACCTGTTATCAAGCAGGCGATAGGAAACAAATGCGAAAATAAAGTGCAAACAGTTCAAAGATTCGGAACCCAATCTGTATGCGATGAAATAGCGAGTGACGTTAGCTTATGACGCAACTTCTGCTACTATTAATTTTTGGTACGAGAATAGACTGCAGTTTTAATTAATTTACGAGAATCAATTGTTTCTGTATTACCAAGACAAAACGAAAACGCATTTAGTAGTAGATGAGCTTTAGAAGCCCCATGTGCTTTGGAAAGCATGGATTGCATTTGCGGCTCGAAGCTGCAGAAGTGATCTAGCGCATGTTTTAGAAAGCAACATAATCAAATAAAAAATTACATTTCTGTAAATATTTCGCCGCAAGCCATTCACTTTTTTTTTTTTTTTTTTTTTTTTTTTCAGAAGCAGTGCATATGCCAACAGAACGTAAATAGAGCCTATATACATACCGGAATACAAAAAGTTAATAATTACCGAGTTCGTTGTGAACCGTGTGCGGGTGGCCGCAGTAGGCTCACCACTCAGGGTGGTGCGTTCCACCGTGCAGAGGGTCCCGGTAGAGCTCTTTACACGAGCAATCCGAGCGGAACCCCCGCCTGATTCCCTTCATGTCAGCGTTCGTTGCCATTGCCTCACTCTGAAAACAAGATTGTTAATAACGGTCAGTCATTTAACGCCCACAGTCAACGCACTAGCCCTAAAGCGCATAAGAAAGAAAAGAAAAAAAAAAGCAAACTTCTGTTTATACACCAACTCAACTCTCCTACGTCACGCCGCGGTGGTGGCGCGCCGGACGCACTTCCGGTCTGGGGCGGTGGGCAGAAGTCGCCGTGCGAGACATGCATTCCTGTGTTCCTTTGGAAGAAACGAGACAAAAAACCTGCCTTCTCGTCAAACTGCTGCGACGGGGGCTTTACCAAGAGAGTCTGGAAAGGTTTGAAGATCAGTTTTTATGTGTTTCTGCCCCCTCCGTTCGTCCGAGAACGTGGATAGCAGCCGTGAAAAGGGCAAACCAGACGCTGTCGAACTACGACTGCGCGTGCGGGCCACAATTTGTGGTCACCAGATGTATTTGCTTTGTTCCAACATGAACGAGAGAAAACCCCCCAAGTTGTCCGGACCACCCACGGATTCAGTGCGTCTTCAAATTCACACGGCCGCCTGATCGTTCGAACTTTCGTCTGCTCTTTCAAAATTGTCTGCTTTTTGTCGTCTGCTCGTTCAAACAAAAGCGGCCCGCAGACCAAACTTTGACCCGGTGATTGCAATAAGAAGTAATTGCAGGCCTCAAAATACTTAAGTAGGCTCGGTGTAAACAGTCGATACAAGATGTTAATTATTGGTACCGGTGGCCATCACCTACTTGTTACGCTTGGTCTGTTCCCGCTTCCGATTTTCAGTATTGGCGTCGATCATCGCCGCTACCTTTTACAGTTTTGCGGCACGAGCGACGTCGCGACCGAAAATAGCTACAAGAATCTCATCATGGTTTTGGCGTCCATTCTGCAGCGTTCATGCGAATGAATCGCCGCATTACGGAAAGTTCAGCGGCGTAACGAGCCTTGATAATTTCGCTCAGGCGATTGAAGTGGTAAGACATTGCGATGAGGACGTAGAATCGACAACTACAACGCGAAAAAGAGTATGCAGACTCACACAGACGCCGACAACGTGACATTCGAATGGTTTGTTGACGCGGGACGCGGTGCTTCTTGCCCGTACTCCATTGCGCGTGCGTTCGAACTGTCGTCTGCTCTTTCAAACTTGGCTGCTTTTTGTCGTCAGTTCGTTCAAACAACAGCGGCCCGTAAACCAACCGTGGGCCCGGTACTTGCGATAAGAACTAAGTGCAGGCCTCAAAACATTTTTGAAGGTTGGTTGGGGTAAGTCGGCTAAGCGTAAACAGATACAAGAAGATGTTGATCATTGTTACCAGTGGCCATCACCGACTTGTAATGCCCGATTCTACTAGCGGTTTTCAGTATCGATGTCCACCATCTCAGCTACGGTCCACGCTTTTGCAGTCCGAGCGACGTCGCGGCTGTAAATAGCGAGCAGAATCTCGACGTGGGAGTCAGGCTTTAGCGTCCATTCTGCGGCGTCCACGTGAAATGAATCGCCGCACGTCGCATTACTCACGCAAAGTTTTGCCTCGGTAGTTTTGCTGAAGCCGCTCAAGTAGTCAGACATTGTTAGGAGGACGTAGAATCAACAATTCCAACGCGGAAAAGGGCACGGGGACTCCCACCGACGCCTACAACAACGCAATTCAATGGTTTGTGTATGGGCGACGGCGGGCTTCTTGCCCACCATCCACCGCGCATGCGCGGCGCCGGTGGCGTCCGCTAGGGGCGCTCCGGTTTGTTTGCAAACACGGGTTACAGGGTGGGGGATAGGATGGGCCGCACGGTGACTGCTTTTTTGGGGGGACCGAGGGCCCTGGGGGCATTGAAGTAACTGAAAACCCAACAAAGTCAGGAGAGGCACCCAGGGTTAAAAAGAGGAGAAAACGTAAGAACAGGTATAAAAAATCAGCACAATCAGACATTGGATATATTAACATGCAGGGTGGTAGAAATAGGTTAAAATGGGAAGAGGTAGAGGAGCAACTAAGAAAGGAGGATTTAATGGTGTATGGGTTTGTGGAAACACATCTCAGAGACATGGAGCAGCCACCTTGCAACCCTGACTATGTGTGGGAAGAATGCAACAGAATGGAGGGAACGAGGAAGGGAGGTGGAATTGGAGCATTCATTAAGAAGAATATGAACTTTCAAAGGATCAGAAAGGAGTGCGCCGAACATTTGTGGCTGAAAGGAAAAGTCGCTGGGGAATCAACAGTCCTTGGAGTGGTTTACTTATGGACAGGGACAGGTGCTAAAGAGGAAAACAGAAAAATGATTGATTGCATATCAAGAGACATTAGTGAACTAGGGGAAGGCTCCGAAATAATTATTATGGGAGACATGAATGCCCATATTGAGGGTCTGGATGGGTATACGGACTCAACTGGAAGCATATTACTAGAACTGGTGGAAAAACATGACTTAGTTTTATGTAATACCAGTCAGAAGTGTGACGGGCACATAACTTGGGAAACTGGCAATCTGCATTCAACTATAGATTACGTACTCATGTCACACAACATATATGGTAAGTTACAAGTAATGAAAATAGATGAAGAAGGTTCCAAAAGTCTTGGTAGTGATCACAAACGTATTAAACTGAATTTTGCCAGAGAAGTAAATGCTGAAACTAGACAACATAATTCAAAGCAAACTTTCTGCAGCGACAAAGAGTTGGAAATAGTTGTTGAAAGAATAGAGGCAGCAGTTTCAGGGCAACGGCATACAGATTGGACCTATGAGAGCCTAACTAGGCTTTTTTCTCTAGAACTAGACAAAGTTAAGAGTAAAAGAAAGGGGAAGCAAGGACATAGACCAAAAAGTTGGTGGGACAAAGAAGTGAAGCAAGCGATACAAAAACGTCAGGAAGCCTCTAGAGAACACAGGTATTCCAAGCGTAGTGGGGAGTCCGAAACGGAAGTAAAAAGAAAATGGGACAATTTTGTAACATGTCGCCGAGAGGCATCCAGTTTGATCAATGCGAAAATTCAGAGAAAGGGTGAGGAATGGATGAGTAATGTAAGTAAGAAAGATAGAAATGCTGCCAAGAAGTTTTGGGAGCACTTGAACTCACTCGGTGAAACAACGCAAGCTAGACAGAGGTTTATACTCTCGCATCAGGGAGATCAATTAGAGGGAGATGATGCGATACAATATATAGGAGCAGTGATGGAGGAGAAATTTCGGGAACGGGTACATGTGGAAGATAGGAGAACCGAAGGAAGTAGCAGTCCAGTTTGTGGCATCGCGGATTTTGGACAAAGAGAATGGGAAAAGGCGGAACGAAGAGTCCCTAGTGGCACGTCGACAGGCACAGATGGTATCCCTATCAAGCTGGTGAAGAATTTGGGTCCTAAATCTAAGGCAAAACTAAGGGAGGTAGTGAGTACCATGATAACAAAAGGAAATATTCCAGATGAATGGAGGCTTAGTAGGATGAGTATGATATATAAGGGAAAGGGAGATAAGTCTGATATTAGGAATTATCGTCCTATAACCGTGACACCGGTTATTTACAGGTTGGTAATGCAGATTATAAAGAACAGACTGGAGGAATGGGTAGATTGCGAGGGCATACTGGGCGAGTTACAGAACGGGTTTCGAAAACAAAGAAGGTTGGAGGACAACTTATTTTCTCTAACACAGTGTATAGAAATAGCGCAAAAAGAAAACAGACAGCTCTGGCTGGCATTTCTGGATATCAAGGGTGCCTACGACAATGTGAACCAAAGAAACCTGTGGGACATAATGGAGAACTTAAACCTAGATGAAGGACTAACAGCACTATTAAGGAACATTTACAAAGATAACAAGGTGATTATAACATGGGAAGGAAAGGCGACAGGGAAAATAGAGATAAGACGAGGCCTTAGGCAGGGGTGCCCGTTATCGCCTTTGCTGTTTATGTTGTATCTGAGAGGATTGGAGGATAGACTAGAGAAGAGTGGGCTTGGGTTCAACCTTTCTTACAGTAAGCTAGGCCAAAAAATTCAGCAATCCTTACCGGGATTGATGTATGCGGACGATATTGTACTAATGGCTAACAACAGGACAGAGTTGCAGGAATTAATGAGCATCTGTGGTAGGGAAGGAGAGGAATTAGGTTTAGAATTCAGTAGCGAAAAATCGGCAGTCATGATTTTTAACGAGGATGAAGTTGAGAGGCTGAAGATACAGAATATTACAGTTGAGAGAGCTAGTAAATACAAGTATCTAGGAGTATGGATATGTGATGGTGCAGAATATCTCAGAGACCATGAAAAGTATATAATAGGTAAGGGCAACAGAAATGCAGCTGTAATGAAAAATAGAGCACTTTGGAATTACAACAGGTATGAGGTGGTGAGAGAGATTTGGAAAGGGGTCATGGTGCCTGGCTTGACTTTTGGAAACGCAGTGCTATGCATGAAATCCGAAGTGCATGCGAAACTAGAAATAAAACAGCGCGGAGTAGGTAGACTGGCTTTGGGGGCGCATTGCAAAACGCCAAACCAGGGAGTACAAGGAGACATGGGATGGGCATCATTTGAGAGCAGGGAAGCGGTGAGCAAGGTAGAATTTGAGGATAGGTTGAGGCTAATGGATGGGGAGCAATGGGCACGAAAGGTTTTCAGCTATTTATACATGAGGAGTGTAGACACAAAGTGGAGACAGCGCACTAGGAAATTAAGAGGAAGGTTTTTGGGCTATAGCGAAGATACGGAAGAGCAAGTCTCAGTTAAGAAGAAAGTTAAGGCCACAGAAAGAGATCGGTGGCTAGAGGGAATGCAGACAAAGACTGCTCTGGAAAGCTATAGATTAAACAAAAGAGTTATTGCCAAAGAAAGCATTTATGACAATTCTAGGGGAAGCTCATTGCTGTTTGAGGCAAGAACGGGTGTTCTGCGAACCAGAACATACAGAGTGAAGTACCAGGAAATTGATACAGTGTGCACTGCTTGTGGAGAGGAGGACGAGACGGCTGAGCACTTGATACTCTACTGTAAAGGGCTTCACCCTATGCCTATCGAAGACAACATAGATTTAATAAAGTCATTGGGTTTTAGAGACAGCGAAGGGAGAGTGGATTTCAAGACTGTAGAGATTACCAAGCAAAGATTAAGTGAATGGTGGCAGAAATCGAGAGAAAACTAGGTATTTTCTTAATCACTGATGGCAAGGGGGTTTCATAGCCTCACTTTCTTTGCACTGCGGAGTGAATATAGATTTCACATTTAAATATTCTAAGCTTAAATGATAAAACAAAATGGCTAGGTGGCGTAAGCTACCGCCCGATCCAAAGGGCTCAGCCGTATTCATCCATCCATCCATCCAAACATGAGTTGGTGTATATATTTTTCGCGGATGCACGACACAGAAAAAAAAATATTCAGCCAGCTACAGAAAACAACGAGCATAATAAACATCATAAATAAAAACTCCAAAAACAAAAACATGGTCGGCGCCAAAAAAAAAAAAAAAAAGCCGGTAGCTGTGCCGGCACGACCGTCAAAATATAACGAACAAAACAATACGCCAAAGAAATACAAAAAAAAAAAAATGTACTCCCTGGCCGCTGCTACACCCTTCCCCCAGGCGCCGCGACGCCGACGCAACGCGAACACGCGAAGAAAAAAAAACCTTTATTTCTTCTTTTTGTTTTGTGCTCGTCCAATCCCCCTGCCCTTTTCACAAACATACACACACATTATGGGTTTTTACTCGCCGCCCACTTGAGAAAAAAATGTTCATAATCACTGCAACGCTAACAATGTCTACAACATAACGTTGCAGTGTAAATTGCTGTAATGAATTGCGAAGGCAAACAAACGCAAAATCGCCAACATTGTTTCTGTCAATCAACGCTCTCGGGCGGTCAACCTCAAGAATTTAGAGTGCACACCGAGAAAGAAATCGGCGAGCCAAGCTTACAAACACTGACTGCCCCAGCTAGGGTGCCTTTATGTTGGCTTTGCCTTAGGGAGGGTGATGCCATCATTTGTAGTACTCGATGCCGACAGTGTACGCTCACGGATAAAATACCAGGAAATTGCCGGTAATAAAATGCCGGCGTAGCACTGCCAAAGTTAGCAGCTCGAGCTGGGAGAAGAACGATCGCGCGTTCGAAATTGAAAAGTAGACAAGCGTCGGACAGAAAATGGTCTGATATCACCAGCTTAAGACAGACGCGTACACAATGGGACACCCTAACCCGCTAAAAGTGTTTTGTGCGAAAGACAGCCCTGCGGCTCACGGCAGGGCAAACGATTAGCGACGCTTTGTGCTAGCTGAACGAGCAGATCCAGGAAGCGACCGCGTCCGCGGACTACAGCTGAACACTCTCACTCTACATGCAAAGCTCGTGCATCTCACAGCCAGCGTGAAAATATTGATGGCTCGTTATTCCCACCCGCAATGCACCCAAAACAAAAGCGCCAATATGACAGGATTACTCACCCGAAGGAAGTCAAACGAGCAGCATGACGCTTGCGACTCTCCGGCAACGACCGTTTCCAGCTCTCCGTGAATTGGCGCGAAGCCTTAGCACCGTCTGAACTCTTTGCCGTGGATTAGTGCGCCTGCCCCCCTCCTCCTGACCGAACTACATTGGTTCAGTTAAGAGGGACCGGTCCCCTCTTAATATGAAGGGACACGCGTGAATCTTTTTGTCTGTCTTTCCTGTTCAGAGGGACTAACGAAACGGTTTCCTTGGTCTGTCTTAATATGTTGGTGTCCCTCTAGATGTTGCTATTTTATTTTTCAATTTCCCTCTTAAAAAGAGCTGTCCCCCTGAAAGCATTGTTGTCCCCTCTAAAATCAGAGGGACAGCGTTTTTTATGAGGGACCGGTTTTAGAGTGTATGGATCACTCATAATCTTACTTGGACAAAACAGCTTGATTACGTAACATCAAATGCTCTTGGAAAGTTATTCTTTCTTAGAAGGACTCTAAGACTTTCTACCCCTTCCTTGCGTCTTCTAACCTACAAAGCCATAGTGTTGCCTACATTAGATTACGCGGCTATCATTTGGGATCCCTTCACCAAACTAAACATTAACAAGCTGGATCGTGTGCAGAAGAAGGCAGTTCGCTACATTTACAATAGCTTTGGACGTACCTCTATAACTGAACTTTTAACCAGAGCTAACTTAAAGTCGTTATCTCTCAGAAATCAGCATTCTCGACTAACATTTTTGTACCAATTAATAAATGGACATTATAGGATAGATCTGTCTCATTTAATAAACTTCTCATCAGGCTACGCTACTCGACAGAGGCATGCGCTAACAATAACTCCTTTTCGATCGCATAATAATTGCTTCAAGTACTCTTTTTTTCCGCGAACAGTAACTGATTGGAATAGCCTTTCTGAAAGTGTCGTTATGCAGCCATCATTGTCTTTATTTGAATCCCTTCTAAATTAGTTTTTGTCCCCCTGAAAAATATTTGTTCTTTTGTTTCTGCGACTTGTTTGCTCTTTTGTATGCCTGCATGTCTTGACAATCAAGTGTATACCCACCTGCTAAAATCAATTTCAGGGATTGCAGTATCAATAAATAAGTAAATAATAAATAACTAAATAATATCTAACCATGAAGACTTTTTCTATCGTCCTAGTGTCATAAAGCGATGATAAAAGCCTGTAATAAAGTTTCATAATCGGTTTTGCCTTGTTAGCAGACGACACGATGGCTTTGCGGGTCCGGTCGGTCCTTTTTTGATTACGACCGATGAAAGTTCTCGTCTCGGGGTCAATTTTCTGTGGGATTTTGGAAGCGAAGGGTGCCCGCTCACAACGTTTGAGGTGCGCAAGCATGCGAACTCCTGCCGGTGAAGGCTTCCACAATATCCGAGCAAGCTGAAAACCATTGCGAAGCCGAATCACGTAATGATGATAAGTTACGACGATAACGTAAAGTCTACGTCGAACGGCGGCAGGCCAGCACACGTTTCAAGGAGTTGTGACGGCGCAGAAGTTGTTTTCGCGAACATATTTGTGATGAAACGAACTGTCCGTAACAGATATAAGCATACCTGATGTTTTTATCCAGCCCTTTAGCTATTTAGGGCCTCATTCAAAACGGAAGAATGAACATAATTTTTTTCCAGTTTGATGATTACGAGCAGGTACGAAACACACACCCATATTGGGAGTCTGAAAAACGAAGTTTGGTGTCTCGAACCGATATGTGTAAAGTCAAAAACTATTGCTCCTTTTTTTTCAATGCACGTCAACTGCAAAATCGAACATTAAGCCCGATGCTTCGTTGATGTCATGTACCAAAACAAATGCTTCTCTCGCCATATTTTTATGAGACCTCCGTACGTGTGATGATTTTTGTCAGACAGCATCCCGTATCGTACGCATATGGCAGTGCTGTAGCCGGAAAAGAGGAGGGGGGGGGGGGGATATGGTGCTTTGTCCCCCCCCCCCCCCGCCCCTAAATCCAATGGACCCTATGATGTGCACATGCCTTTTGACCGCCCCCCCCCCCCCCCCCCCCCCCCGAAATAATTCCTGGCTACGCCACTGGCGTATACAATTAGTTATTTCTTTATAAACCTGATGAGTTTTCGTTGACTTGCCATGTTCACAAGAAATACAAGATCAGAATCGTATAATTATGTGAATGGTTCAAAATGTTAAGGACAACCTATTTTAGTCATTCCGCGTGCGTACCGTCGTTTGCATCAGACATCTCGAAAGGCCTCAAGGGCCAGAAGTCACCGTCGCAAATACTTATAGACCATTTAGAAAAAAGAGCGTCATCTGTCGCACGGAAAGGCAACTAGCCCCCGACGCCTGACGGAAGAGTATGCGCACATTTCAATTTTGCAATACTGATCATAATGCGTTCGCGTTCTGTTGTGTAATGTCAGATGGAGAGTGGTTTGGTTGCCCGAATTAGCGAAGAAACTGTATTTGTCTTGTTCTGCCGTGATGCCCAGATTAAAATTCAGCCACAGTCGGGTTAACTACTGCCCGTTCGACGTGGCGAGTCCCGTTTGACGCGGAGTTTTGCAAATGAGACTGATACTCTTTATACAGAGTTACTATTGTCATTCATAAAAAGTGTCCAGCTATCGGTTTTGAATACGGTTTCATTCGTGTAGAAGAAGCTTTGCTCGTAGACGCAGACGAAATGTAAAACTACGGTCTCGCGTGCTCGTCTGGCAGAATTAAACAGCTGATGAACGACAACGTTCAGACTGCTAAGTACAATTCAAAATGACATTATCTTCATATATTTGCAGTTACGCACGTGTAACAATCGTTTTACAAAGAATTGATAGCTTTAGCAACTACGTTCGACAAGGCGTGGGAAAATTATTTGATCGTGAATACTACTTATTAAGCAATATATTAAAAAGAACGACGTCAAAAGCAGATGACGTTAAAAAATTTGGAAGCAAACTGCTCTTGAAGTACCTCTCGGTGCTCCACGCAGTTCGCAAGTTCCGCTTTTTTTCCTTATTTTTTCCCTCTCTCTCTCTCTCTCTCTCTTTCTGTCTCGTGAGTCGTATCTTTGTTTCCAAGTTCGAACCGACTGGATGAATGTGCGCTCCGAAGAAACGTATGTCGCTGTTGGAGCACTTTTGTGTAATATAACTTTCTAGAAAAAAAAACAAACAAGTGCGTGCTTGTTTGTGTTTATACTTGGTTTCAGCTAAGTCCAGACACAGCCGAAGCTACGAGCTGAAGGGACCAATCAGACAGCGTCAAAAGCGCACTATCATGGTGAATTCGTCATGCATGGTTCTGTGCGAAAAGGCCCAGTGGCTTGCGCTTCTGACGCTGATTGATTGGTCGCATGAGCTCGTGTACCGTCGGCTGCATCGGGACTTGAAGTATAGTCCCCGTCCTGTTTTAATCTTTCCACTATATACTAGTTTTCTCCTCAAGAAAAAAAAAAAAAAAAAAAAAAAAAAAGGAAGTTTTGCGCAATGGTATTACTCCACGCGAGATAGTTCCTACAAGATTTGGTTGTTAGAGGAAGGAGCTATGCTTTTGGCGTTTAAAGCATGTACGCAGCTTGATAAGGTAGCACATATCTACTGTAAAATGCAACCTACATATATTATAATTCTCTACAGAAAGCTGTGCAAACGCGTAAGTCTTTACGAGAAGCCGGACTTTTATTTAGGCAGCGATCGTTTAAACTTCTTTCGAAAGAATTAAAAAGACAATTCGGGGAAAGAAAAAAAGAAGCCCACATTTTTATTTATTTCTCCGCTAGATATAGCGGGGACACTGAATAGGTGTATAGGTCACCTGACGTCAGTCTCCCCGCTAAATTTAGAGGAAACTGAATTGGCGCACAAGTCGCGTGACGTCAGGCCACGCGACGTCAATTTCCCCGCTAAGTTTAGCGGGAAAACAGAATTGGGTGTTTAGGTCGTGGGACGTCGATTTCCTCGCATCCTGTCTTCGAGGCCCTCATTCTTCTTTCGATGCACCACCAACCAGTCCAGTTATCCATTTTGTTCCTCTCGAAGTTTAGCGGGGTAACTGAGTTGGTGTCCAAGTCACGTGACGTTATTTTTTGGCTCTAAATTCAGTGAGGAAATGCGCGGACGGACGGACGAAGAAAAATTTAGTATTGGTTGGAGTGTTGCACGCTTAAGTAAGCAGACAAACAATGAAGAGCACGACGCGCGGAAACCGAAACTTATAGCAGCTCTTCCTTCGGATCGATGAACGCGTGTTTACGTGGATGAAAGTTTCTTCGATCGGCGGGAACGGGCCTCCGGTCCATCAACGTCGGTGACCACCGCCAAACGGAACGGCGAGTGTGGCCGCAGCAGCAGAGACAAACATCGGACAAGCGGAAAGCCAACCATCAATGATTGGGGTCCGAAAACGTTCGTCGATAGCGAAGGGTCTCAGCGTGAGCGGCCCGAACGAAACGGATCGCCCCCGAGATAAGTATATCGGTCCCAAGAAAAAAAAAAGAAAAACGAGGTTAATATAGATTCTTTTCAAACCCCCATCAGGCAACATGGGCGGTCGCCATTTGTTGGAAAATACATTAAGCTAATTAGCGAAAGAAAGATATCATATTTTTGGTTCTTAATTTCCAGGCTAGGCGGCGCAAGCTACCGCCCGTTATAGACCTTTTCTGTGTACTCTCGCCTCCAGCCACCTAACAGGCGTATCCGGCATGGGCGACGAAAAAAGAATCCAACGTTTCAACCTGCAAATAGTAAAAAAATAAAGGAAAGACAAACCGAGAAAGTGTGGCGGTTACGCTTATATCCTAAATGCCTTCTATTGGCGTGGCAAAGGCAAAACAATGTTTTCGCCCATACTGGAAGTGACGTCAATTCAAGATGGCGGCGCACTTGCAGAAAAGGTGTATAAAGGGTACAGCTGTTAGTATCCATCCATTGGGCACGAAGCGTGTGATGAATTAGAGTGCTGGCCGATCGCTGACTCGGCACTCGTTTTTATTACGAGCTCGCCGAGTTCACGCCGAGCGCCGTGCCCAGTGATTTCCCCGCACCCCCCCCCCCCCCCCCCCCCTTTGTTTTTCCGAAGGCACTCCCTTGATTCACAACGCCAGCCCCTCCCTAAAAATTTAGACACCCCCCTAATTTTAATTCTTGGGGAAACCCCTGGTCGTGCCAATGGCAGCAATTGTGACGTCAATCCAGGCCGTGCGGTTTGCGGCGTTTATTTTTGTTGCAACATAACTAGGTCGTAGATTTTTCGGTTTTAACCGAAAAACAACACCGATGAACAAAAACTGTTGGACTAGTTGGTTACACATCATCAAAAACGATAAGTGCAAAGGGCAGGGGTTCAGTTGTAGAGCAAGACAGGAAAAGCGCTTATGATGTTTTGCTCCATACCACTTATCCTTGTCCTTTGCGGTCTTAGAACACCTATAAACATCCGTCAGTGCCACAAATACAAAATCAGCGAAAACTGAAAAACACCGATCAACATCCGTTTGTCTCAGAATCAAAATAGGATTAAAATCGAAAACAAAACCCACGAATTATTGGTAATTTTTATTCCAGCTCGGACTGTTGACTTATACTTTTAAAGGGATCATGATTTATTTTATTTTTTTTGCAACTCCTCGTTGATATTTCATTTCTCAAAATCGAAATGAGAAATTAGGTGGTCGTGACGTGGTATATTTAACAGGGTGAGGTGACTCTATACTTCCACCGTGCTTTTTAAGCACATCATAAAACTTGTCATTTGCAAGTGATGATAAGTTCCGTCAGGGCACTCATTGGGCCACGAACGCGAATCCAAGCATTCGTCGACGGATTGATTGCTAACAAGCGCACACGCCCGTGTGACGCAGTGCCCGTGTCCAATGCGTGAGCAGGGTTCATCTGCCGTGTTTGGGGACGGCGGATGCATCACAGTGACAAGGAAGGGAGAGCTTTCGAAGGGTAGGAGGTAAAAAATAGTCAGTATTTTTTTTTTTTTCTTTCTTGGATGGGATAGATTGTCTGATGACAATGGTCCTCGGCTTCTCCGTTGGTGATGTCGAATCCAGGAGCCGCTAGATGGTTGACGTTTTCAAGGTGTTTGCTAGGCAGAATAATGACTGACTCCACACATTCGTTTCTCGTACAAAAAAAAAAAAACAATAAAAATAAAGTCAAGGACCAGGCATCATTGGTGCGTGGCTTGAAGTCCGCGAGCGCGTCCATGCCCAGCTCATACACGAATCGAGCTTCTCCCGCCCGAGACGAACCTTTTTAGGAAAGCTCCTTCTCTCCCTCTGGCCACGACCGGCCAATAGTTTTAAAACTGAACAAGATCACATGGCACACACCTGTCCAATAATCGACTGACCGTCAGTTCTCCAACCGCCAGAACCAAATTCCTCGTAGAATCGGCCCGCGCATTGATCACCGCCTGAATGGCGCCTGAGCACAGACTTTTGGTAGGGAGAGGCTTGTGAAAAAGATTGAAAAATAAAATTGCCTCAATCGGTACCGCTTCGAGGGCACAACCGACATTAATGCCAATTTGATATAACGGAATTAAATCCTAGGATCAAGAGAAAATTTTACTAAAAAGCCAATTACAAAAAGAAAAAAAAAGAAGGAACAGTTAAAGGAACAACCTGGGAAATACCAACGAAAGCGAGTCCATCAGAGCCCGACCCCCATTCGACCCCGCTACTGGGTCATGAGCGTGAATCACAGTGGGTTCGGTAACCCCGCCAGGCAACCATGCGCCAAGCGTTCCCCGCCACAGGGATCAATTTGATATCTCTCGATCGGCTCCCCCCCTGAACACAAACTGCACATGGATCGAAGAGCGCGGGCAGTAAAATAACACACACCCGCCGGCGCAGCAGCCACAACATGCACGCTATCTTCGGCGGCCTTACAAAGTTCGCTAGTTATCGAATTTCCGTACCGAAAAGCAAACTTTTGAGTTTCTATCCTCGTGTACTACACTTCGTTTCAACTTAGAAGTCATCGACGCAGCCGACGTGAGTGTCAGAACTGTTAAAGGGCAGGCGAGCTGGTGGATATGTTTACCATGTTGCAACGTAACCCGAGACTGGGGTTACGTTGCAACATAAACTGTAAACACCGAAGGGGCCGCAGAAGGGAAGAAGAGACGTCTCAAACGCAGCTAAACGATTTATTCAGTCCCACCCTTTTGTATACATTATACACACAGCCACAAGACAACCAACCACAAAACTTGCCCCTTGCTAGGACACACTACAACAAGACACACAAAGGAACAACCAGAACAGGACAAAAGAATACCCCCGCAACTAACAAAAAACAAATATCTACCTTTAAGTTTTTATTTGATATCCCAGTCTCGGGTTAAGCTGGAACATGGTCCTGAGTGTAGTTCCCATCATGTTCCTGGAATATGGTGGGAACTATACAACACATCGAGTAGCCCAAATAAAGCGATACACCTCGTTAACATTTTGTTTCAATGGCTTTGGGGCGTGGTTTGCCGGCGAATGCATGTGGCAATCTGTTGGACGTATTTTTTTTTTTACCAACACAGACTAATATCCAATTATACCAGTCACCGAACCCCCCGTTCCTGTTGGCATATGGCATACTCCGTTTAGTGTTCATCTCACATCTCCTAAAACTCTCGTACCGCGCAGATCAGCTCATGGATTTGACTACTGCAGAGGCGGCTCTCTTGGTCTCTTATGAGTTTCTCAAAGCTAGCAGCTGGAACAGTGTTTACAACTCTGCCTCTCTGTTGATTTAGCCGTTGCCGAACTAACTGATGTTATAACTGAAGGTATGACACAACATACACCTAAAAAACTATGCCGTTCCAAGAAATGCCCTATATGTTTTTTTTTTTTTTTCAATTTAAACGAGTCTTGCGTAAAAAAGATACATTTACGCAGATTGTCAGAGGGACCACACGCTGGTATTGCGCGCAAATAATATTGAGAATGCAGAACCCTGACCTAATTCCTTATCAGTAGCAACCGAGAGGTCTATCATACATTTGTCCAGCAGAATGTAACCAGACGCCGGGTCTGCCATTTTGTACGCGGTAGCTCAAAACATGAACATATCGGGCACAGCATTACGGTGCTTGATGATACTACTAAGTATATCTCGGATCCCGATGATGTATGTAATCTTTTCGCAAGCCATTTCTCATCTGTTTCTACATTCTCTATAGGTATCTACATTAAGGAGATACCTCCTAGAACTTGTCTGACCATTTCACACCTCGTCTTGCTTGCGATTATGGAACTTCCTCCTAAAGAGTCTTGCGGCTGCGATAGTATCGCTTCTTTTATTGTGAAAGGCTCTGCAGGGATTTTTGCTGCACCGCTAGTTCACATATCTACACCACCCTAGCTTTGAACAGTCCACTTTCTCGTGCGCCTGGAAAAAGGGCACTGTGATTCCATTACTAGTAATCAGGAAGACCTCTGTGGCAAACTATACACGCGTACCTCCATGTTACTGGCGTTTTCTAAAGTTTTCACGAAAGCTGTTCACAAGCATCTATCTAGCATCTCCAAGTGAGTCGTAGACGAGGGTCACCTCGGGATGGACGTTCGGTTGCAACTAACCTTGTAGCTTTTCCGAGCGACATGGCACCAAGCGTTACAGCTGTCGGGAATAGCTGATACACTACATTTTGATTGCAGTAAGGCCTTTGATAGGGTTAGTCATGAAATTGTACTGCATAAATTAATATACTACGGCTTAAGTATCGATTATTGTTCATGGCCCTCAAGCTACCTCCGAGATAGGTTAAGCTACATGTTCGTCATGGAGGTGCCAAGTCACTTTTTTTCCTCGGTTCCCTCAGGAGTGTCACAGGGCTCTATTCTCGGTTCCTTGCTATTTTTGTGAACGATATTTAGGGTGTGAAACAGCCCTCTACTTTGTCACAGTTTGCCCATAATAAGAACCTATGAGCGCAGTGTGTATACGATACTTACATGACCGCATCTTGTTACAATTCAACATCGATGCCATCAGTTAGTGGTGTATAGATAAGGATCGAACTTGACCAAAATCTTAGGATATCACAAGTGATAACGTTCCCACACAAAACTCTCCCCGTACTGTCAGATTACTATATGTGCACAGCTAATATAAAGCGCGTGTCGATAGAAGCGATGAGAGGGCCTTTTTCGACGAGAGCGCGTTCGTCACCCGCTGCCTCGGAAAACAAGGAGATGACAAGCTGAAGAGACTGACCTCTTAATCTAAAATTGAGGTCAGCGATCAGACGATTTATACGGGAAAAACGCTTTAAAAATACGTGGACACGAGAAAGAACGGGCAGGACCAAGCGCTACTTACCACGGCAAACGGGGAGACGTATAATTGGTGGACACGTTAGAATGACTTACCTGTCAGAAGCTCCCCATCGGGCAATCACGCCATTCACTGTGGTAGGTGCACAGTGCGCCTAATCTTGAAGATACTAAAATTGTAAGAAAATTAAAAAAAAAAAAAAAATGACCGCATCTCTACGTGGTGAATGATATTGATTGGGGCGATGCCCTGATGGTGCTGATGATACTGATTTTATTGTTCATAGGTAGTGCTGATGGTGCTGATTTTTTTTTATTGCTCATAGGTAGTGCTGAGTTCCGGGTTGCGTTTCGACTTCATTATTACTGCTTTATGGTCGATGAAATGCAGAGCCAGTGGTTCTTCTAGCGGATCAGCTTGGATCCGCTGGAAGCCGTGGGAACGCATCTTTAAGTCAACGGTCCATGTCAGAAAGAGAAGGTGTGGTATGGAACGTGGTTATATACGCATTTGAGCATTTTACCGCAGCGCCCTCTCGTCTATAAACGTTGAGCCAATGCATGCAAAGTTTAACGCGGTATACGCTTTTGACCGCAGCGCCCTCTCCTGTATAGACGTTGAACGGCTACATGCAACGTTTCATCCATGACATCCCCAACTCTTCAGTTACTACACTCTCAACAAAAGGGTTGTCGTGGGGTACTAACTTTGGGGTCGTCAGAAGCCGTCACAGATATCGCTACCCCACCTTCGTTATACTAACAACCCCACGGGTAATCACACGGCACGCAACCAACAGGTTGCCACAGTGAGCACCCTTAAAAGCAACATGGCGGCTGGCAAGCGACGGTGGAGCAGTACGAGTAAGGCCTAGCGAGCTGGACTGCTTTTTGCTAAAATACGATTCTCAAGTGCGTGCGCCCGTTCGCGGCCTTCCGTGCGCACTGAAGCACTCCAAAACGCGCCTCGAACCGCGGGCACCGCACGTATTACGAGTAGAGGCGACGATGTGAAAGGAAGGGGGTTGGACAGGCAGGCAGGCATTTGAGGGGGTGTCCGCGACTGCTTTCGCGCGGCCGGCTGCATTTACTTCGCGACCAGAAAACATTTAAGAAAGGAATCGTATAGCGACAAATGGAATGATATCTTTATTGAACAGAGCGTCTCCTTGCTGTGCTTGCCGCAAGTGATCCGGCGGTTTCGGTTGACAGCGGCGAGGCGAAGCATCACCGATTTAAGCGGCGTCGGTTCCGATCGTTCAATGCTCCTGCTCACCTGTTAGCATTCGTTATCCACTTCCAAGTCCCTGGTAATCCTCACCGCGTTTGTGCACGCACTTAGCGCTATTCACCGCACGGAACACCCATTCAACTGGCTATGAGACTGATCCCACTGGGACGAGAGGCGGAGAACCGAACCACCGAACCCTTTGGGGCTGCTCCGTAGAGCCATGGAACGCCTCCATGTTTTTCACTCAAATAAGTAGACACATAAACGCGCGACTCCTTGAATTGGGCGGCGCCACGCGCCACCTAACGGACAGGGCTCAAACTAGAAAAAAAACGAAGCCAACAGTTTTTGTGTTTTGCGCCTCGCCAGACATTCACGTATGCATACATATCCTACTACACACTTCACACATACGCGACATACAGACACCATAGCATTCTACACAAAGCCGCGTACAGACACAGCACAAGGTACTACATGCTACATGAGATATTGACACTCTACATTCCTTTTTTTTTCTTTATTGCCGTTTTTACAAGTCACTCACTGCGTACATGTCTGAGGTAGTAAAACAGCAGAAATGACAGTGTTACTTTCTACCAGCCGGCCTTTGGGCTAGTAGAATAAATTAAAATGATTTCAAATGCCTAACGGTTTCCGCACATTGAATCCAATCTGGCACGCAGCTCTGTGCCTTGTTATACACACGTCTAGTCGACACCGCCACTTTATATACTGCTGTATTTTCTGTGACCAATTAGGATGGTGACCACTGTCATATTTTGCATAAATACGAAAAGACTGTGCAAGGTTTACGCGTATATATTATTTTCCTCTACTGCCCTTGGGAAAGCGCTCGTATCTCTAATGTTATTTATTGCAAAAGTGAACTGCAGGTTATGAATAAATTTGAATAGTCGCTACACGTCACATTTTGATCAGTTTCGTTTTCTCGCTAGCCTACACTTTAAGTATACAGAAGCCTGTTTAATTAATTGTATTAATTATTGAAAACAATTTCTGCAATCACAACTTTCTGAACACGCTGATGCATTTTCTTTTTTCTTTTTACATATCCGAATGACTTCAGCGGCGGTTGAGTAAATGTTGAGTACACTGAGCGCGCGCAGGTGATTCTGGCGAAGCCCGTCCGCCGGTCCTCCCCGAAACGTTGTTTCAGTTTTCTTCTTTTCGCTACAATTTTTTTTTTTGCTTAAGCGCGTGTCTTTCAAATATGCGTTCTATGCGCTCGCGCTCGCGCCAAGAGGACAGTGCAGAATTGCCGCTTTCGGGCCCGTGCCTTCACCTGCAACGAACGCGAAATACGTATGCTAAATTATGTAAAGCCTGGTTCAGACAGTGGCGTTTGACTGCGTCTGACTGCGTTGCGGCAGCGAGAAACCAGGGCATCCCTGCTGCTTTCATCGCGTGCCAAGATGATTCCTTGAATTGGATTCCACGCTTCATACGAAGCACAGTCGTGCCGGTGAGTCGCTTTCGGTTCTCGACGCAAAGCTGTCAAACTCATTCAAACGCAAGTGTCTGGACCGGCCTTACCGCTCATTCACACTGGAAGCGGATCCGCGTTTGCAAAGCGGTTGCGAACGCGGTTGTATAAATATCCAGTACGATTGCACGCGCACTCCATGACATCAAGTGTGCGTGCAATTCGACTGGATCTTTATACAACCGCGCTCACAACCGCTTTGCGAATGCGGATCCGCTTCCAGTGTGAATGAGCTGTTGAGCATCAAAGAACGCCGAAAACATCATTCTCTGCGCTGCACCTGCTGTCGTCTCCAGCAATACTTTTTCTAAAAAAAAAATCTAAAACAAATAGCACGTATATGTTTGCCAATGCCTTATATTTGGAAATTTACTTGGAATCTTTTATATAGATAAAAGGAACGCGTGCTGGAAGGCCTGAAATCCTAGTCCCTTTCGAAGTACTCCGCCTTGGATGACACACACTTGTTTGAGCTTTTTTTTTTTTTTTTTTTTTTTTTTTTTATATCGAGTATGCTCGATGAAATGTGCCAAATGAGCCAGTGAAGGTGAATCGTGTATCCCGAGACAGAGAAATAGTGAAACACACGAACATGATCGCAGATTTCTGTGTAGGTTCGTGCTGTCCGGCCTGAGTCGTGGTGTGCAATGCTTCATACTTCACTGCACTTGCAAGCAAAAAAATTGGGTACGACAGGAGCGCAAGTTCGGCGGAACGGGCGGAACCGAGGAGGCCATTTGCAACTGAACTGCACGCAGAACTGACCGATCACACCTTTATTGGGGTCCATATCACAAGAGCGAATGACATTTTAGCGAACGGCGACATTTGAGCGAATGGTCGTTTTAGCGAATAACGGGGGCGCGCGTTAACCCATCCGTCGCGCTGCGCTTTACGCCGCTTCGCGGCGACAGTCTGCGGCAACTCATTACAAAAATATGAACTCGCTTGGCCCACCCGAAAACGCCGCTTCGCGGCGTCCGACTATTCGCTAAAGTGTCATTCGATGAAACGTGGGCGTTCGCTAAAACGTCATTCGATCAAGTGAGTGCCTCCCCCTTTATTGAGAGCACGCTCTTTACTGAACCGCACAATAAAAGACGACAAGAGTATCTCGTCCGACGAACATTCAAGTCAACTCACGCCTGTGCGTAGCTTTCTGTGCTTTTCTAGAGATTTGGGTAAATTCCTCGAGCACGACGCCAGCTGCCAGCTGTTGTTTACTGTTGTACATGGTAAAACCCGCGACGGAACCAAAAATGACAACCACGATACTTTTTATCTGCCTCGGGTTTTAGTAGGTGCGTACCAATGTTGCCTGTACTTGTTTGTTTTCTGCAAGTTTAGGCGAAATAAGCCACACGCTTGTTTCGAGCGGTTTAAATTTGAATAAATAATAACCAACGCACAAAGAAAACAAGTTTTAAGTACTTTTTGAGATTTTTGAAGTGACTTTTACTATTAAACGACTGCATGCACTTGAATGTTCAATTCAAGAGTTTATAAAACGTGACTACCCCATGCTTGTCACCTTCCAACAGGGTGCTATACTTCGTTTCACCTTATGTGCGAGCGAAGGCAAAGCTGGAAGCGCGAGCACGAAAGCTCCGTGCGTTCAGGCTTTGCTCGAGCGCACGAGCTGGGGAGAAACGCAAAAAGCGCTGATCTCGCGCTGTTAGCTTTGGCTTCGCTCGCAGATAAGGTGAAACAAAGTATAACTCTCAATGGCTCGAGCCCAGTAGGTAGTTAGGTAAGCCTGTGGGGTAGTTACAGCCGTAAAAACGCACGATGACAAGGGGGGGTGCTCACTTTTTCTTAGAGTGTATAGTCGGTTGCAAGCTAAGAAAAAACCGGAAATGCCTCTCAGAGGAAAATGTAATCCTACGCCGAGAAACGCCAGCCAATCGTTTTCATGACGTCACGATTCCGTGGACCAATCGTGATCCTTTTGAAAAAAAAAAAAAAAAAAAAAAAAAAGCTCAACATGGCTGCTGGCCTTAGCAACGCGACGCTAGCTTCTCGTGACAATTATTCTGCTTTTTTGCACCGTGTTTTACGTGCCCGAGGTTACGCCACGAAATCTTAATGGTATCGGCTTGCGTTTGCAGCAGTTTTTGCGCGACAACGTGAGAATCCAGCGACGCTATCGCCAACGAAAATTTCGAAGCGGGCGCGTGGCTTAGCACTGCTGAGAGGTGAGACGGTATGTTAGACAATATATTAGACAGTATCTTGTACAGAAAATAAATTGGGAAGACGGTACATTGGACATGACTTTCTTTCTTTACTAAACAGCTATTTCGTTGATAAAAACGTATTTTAACTTATTTAAATGTCCTGAATGAATTAAATAAATATTGTAGTAGTTTAAGACACGTTTCCTGGAGGAAGAAAAAGCAACGTTGCTAGCGAACTACTTTCTCGACGGCGGAGGCACTTCAGATGGGCGCAATGCGCTTGTGGGTGGAGCTAAAAGATTATTCTGAGGTTGCATCCGACTATACCACATCTCAGAGCCCCCTACTCGTCTCAGTCGTGGCTAGTAGTTAAGGCAATGGACTAGAAATTCATTGGGGTCTTCCCGCAAAGGTTCAAATCCTGTCGACTGCGCAAACATTTTTTTTTTCTTTTTATGTGAGCACGGACGCCGGCCGGCCGGCCGGACGGACGGACGGACAAGGCTAGCCCCCAAGGAGCTTCACCCTTAAAACCAAGTTATCTGAGGCCTATTGCATAAGAGTGAAGGGCAAGGATAGCTGAGTAAGCGCACCGACGGTGCACTTAACTGGTGTTTGCGTTTTTGTATAGGGAGCGTGATTCCGTGTAGAAATAGTGAGTGTGTTTTTAATGAACGTTCAGTTGTAAAAAGCGCTTGGTCCTGTCCCTTTTTTCTTTAGTCCGCGTTATTTTGTTGGCGCTTTTCCAGTTAAACATTTACAAACTACCCCATTTGGCCATTTTACTACGATGCATATACAGGAAGGGTCGACAAGATCGCGCGGGCACATTCCATTCAGCAAGCCAGCAGGTCGTGGGCAGACAGTCTTGACCAGGGACCGTCGGAGCGACGCTGCGTCGGAGCGCGTCGGAGCACGTCGGAGTGCCTCGCTACGTCTATATATACTCTGCCGAAGTAGCCTTTGGCGGTCGCTTGGTCGGTGCACGGTAAGAAATACCTGTGTAAAAATAGAAAAAAAAAAAAGCTTGGCAGCTCACTTGCCGCAAATGATCTGTTTTCGTCTTTTTCCTGTTTCCGTAATGTTTGTTAAAGAATAATATTTTCTGTTCTCCTTCTTGTAAAATGACTAACTTTCTGTTGACCAGCCTTAGCCCACTATATAGTAGAAAAACAGTTTCTGTTCTTAGATACGTAAAGCAAATTTTTTTTTTGTAAAAAAAAAAAAAAAACAAAAAAAAACGGGTTTTTGTTTACAAAGTTTGTGAAGAAAAAACATTTTTTTTTCAGACTACGTTTTATAGCGATAACTGCTAAGGAACAGCATAGCTGGTGTTTAGCTCACCAATCAAGCTCTAACTACACTACAATGCACTGACGCATCACGCAGAGCAACACACAAATAACAGCAACACAACAGTCATAGCGAGGAGCAAGTCGTCTGCTTCTTGCGTAGGAGTTGCGGTGACGTCAGAACGATGCCGAGCTCTGATTGGCTTTGATTGAAAGGATAGTGGGTATAGAACTCAATGCTACATGCCTCGAGGTCTACCCCCTATGTTTTTTTTCCATCAGCCAATCAGAGCACGGCATCGTTCTGACGTCATCGCAGTCAGAACGAAGAAGCAGACGAACTTGCGCAGTCTTATTTTTGAATTTGACCTGGCCGTTTGCTGCGACGTTTGTCGCATAAACACATAGAAACTGACCAAAGATTATATATTTCTTAAACCAGCGAATTCAGAAAAGCCACAGCAGATTAATTAACTAACATCCATTAATTACCTTTTAATGCTGATTTAACGATTCGCGTGAAAAATGCGGTATTGACACTGATTCCTATTAGTGGCTATACGAATTATTAAATTTTAGTTAATTATTTGATTACTGTGACGTGTATCCTCCCATCTCACGTACACCGAGCCCAAAAACACACAGAAAAAAAGAGACAGCATCCACGTAACCAGCGTTTCCACCTTTTATCAAAATCTTCCCACTGCACGCACTCTCTGGAAAATGAAAAGAAATAGTCGATAACAAAATGCCCTCGTAGCACTGTCAATGCCAGAAGCTCGTGTTCACGCGCTCGGAACAAAAAAGAAAAAAAGAAAGGAACAAATTTGTTGGGCAGAAAATGCTCAGATGTCTATTTTGTTCCCAACGCTTTTGTTCACGACGTCGATGACCATCGACCTCGCCGTGACATATCGCAGCTATCGCTGTGACTATTGTAGATTAACGCAGGACAGCTCAGTTTTTATGTACTACTTCTTGTATTGCAAAAAAAAAAAAACAAAAAAAAAAAACCATTTCTTAGTAAACTAAGGTAGTTTAGCTATGGCATCGTTCACTCATTTAATGATCATCCGTATAGAGGCTTTACACACGCGGCAGAATACAGCCGCCATTGCTGACCAATTCTCTTGTCTTACGGAGATCCCGAGCACTGGAACGGGTGTTGACAAGCCTCCAGAAAGGCCATTGCTGGGAAGAAGGACACAATGGAATCTAAGATGGCAAAAACCTGGACTGCTATCGTAATGACGAAGTGATAAAAATGGAATAAGCGGAAACAAACACTGAAGGTGAGTTATGGCGGCGCCCATGCACAACTGCTGTAAAGCGTCTATTGCAGAAATAAAAAATGTCCTGTTTTTTTGTTTTTTTTTTACAGTAATTCGATTTTGTTTATCCCGTTTATTCACGACAAATGTTTAGGATGTGGGAATAACAGAAGCTCTGTTTTCTTGCAGATAAGGAACGTTTTGTGAAATGTTTATTAAAAAAAGAAAAGGAGGTTTTTTTTTCAGTGTAATAAAATTTCGTTGTTTCTACAGATAACACAAGTATTTTTAGACTCTTGTATTTACCAAACACTCGTGTTCTTGACGAATAGCAGAACTCGTGTTTTTTAACCGATAAGCGCGTCTGTAGTTTCATAGAAAAGAACGGTTTCCTTATGTCCTGTCATATTACGAAAATTTTTTTTACAGAGTGGGATCGTTGCTTTTGTAGCGGATGTCTGTGGATCCAGCGTTCATCCCCGTCGGGGTCGGTTTGAACAGTACAGTATGAACCGGCCTTTAATCAAAATGTAAAGACGAAAAGAAAAGAAAGAGAGAAATGCGAGTTTCGCAGCTGCTGCTTTGTGCGTGCTGAGAGTCGCTCGCACCACTAAAGGAGCTACGCTTAGGGTATCGGCACCCTGCTCCCCGATATTTTCCTGGGCGCCGCCATCTTGGTACTTGTGCAGAGCAGACGCAACTGCCGATCAGCATGATTCAAAAAGTGCGACTTCCTCAGCGTTAGATTCGATGCTAAGAAGCTCATGTACCAATTGCTTTGCTCCGTCGCGAACTGTTTAAACATTTGTGGAGGACGGAAAAGCGTTTCCTGTAATTTCAGATAAAGCTTCGGATGACCGGCAACCATGGTTTTAAGACCCCGAGATGGGGAAATGTCGTCAATCTGAATCGTAGCTTATTTAGCTCGCGCAATCGTTCCTCGCACACCATCAGAGCAGTTGTTCGTGGCAGGCAATATACGTTTCTTCGGGGGTCTCGGTTGCCAGGAAACGCTCTGTGCCTACAATCGCTCGGGTGTGTTGTCACAGCCTCGAGTGATCGTCGTTGAATCATCGGTCGCGTGACGAAAAGGACCGAGGTACAAACAGTCCTTTCTTGTTTTGCGTCTTCGAAAGCACCTTTCCTAACAAACAAAACAAAAAAATATGAGTCTGATAATGTCTGAAGACGGGTGCCGTAGTTTTCGAGCTCTCTCGTAAACCCCGTCCTGGAACTATATACTGGGCGTCAACTATTTTCTGCTACATTGTTTCTAACGTAGCTTCTACGGTGCTAGTGCAGCCCCGCACTGGAGCGAGAGCACGCGTGGCTCGCGTGGCTTCGTCTAGCATCTCAAATATTCGCATGCGCTATCCTCGTAACTTGGCAAACGACGGAGGCTACGGTTCCGGTGAGCCGATCAGCGCGTCGGAAAGGGAGACGCGTGACCATAGCGCTATTTCACTGGCTGCGCGCAGTGCTGTCGAAGCCGCGGGCTGGAACGGAGAGGAAAGTTACAACAAATTACAGAGGTGAAGCAAAGGGCAAAAAGAGGAATCATACCTTTTTTTTTAATTTCTAGGCTAGGTGGCGCAAGCTGACGCCCGTTATGAAGGGTACACCCATTAGCAACCATCTATCCATCCACCCAAGTGTGGGCACCACTACGGTGGCTAGCACCACTGCGCATGCGCAGAAACCAGATTCGCACGAGGTGAAGTTTGTCGGCACGCCCCGTGCCCGCAGCAGTGTCACCACCGCGGTGTGACATCGTAGCCGCATGTCGTTCGCATCTTTGACGAAGTTGGAGCACCGCGGAAGTGCTAGCGTTGACAACGTAGCACGAAACAGTTGACGACGACGAGTTATAACAGGGACTTTTAGCAATCGGTTATCGTGTTCCGCTCGGATAGTGCGGTACGCGGCACACGGTAACGGTTTCTAAAAGTTCCTACTGTCCTTTGCACCACACTTTTTCTTTTTATTGCGGAGGCTTGCGAAAGTGCGGCAAGTGGTACAGTACCCGTTTTACGGAAACGAGAAATGCTAATGTGGCCACCGCGCGCCGTCCTGACCTCGTGACACGATGTCGAGCAGAGATAGTGTGGGTCCGGTGGGACGCTTTGCTTTTCGCGTATATTTGCATCAGTTCCTGTCCCCTGGGTACTGCGCATGCGCGGACGAATCTGCATCTCGAAAGCCATGGCCGGCGTGGCCTAGAAACGCACGTGCAGGTTTTATTTTTGCGTCGGAGCCCATGGGTCTCCTAGGATGAGATTGAAATGTGCATTTCCAATGACATCATGAAAGGAAGCGAGCACGTGGATAAAGAGTTTATAAGGAATTTCTGGTTACATATTTCAAGTCAGAATGCACTACACCAGTGTTTCCCATACTGTAGGTCGCGACCCCAAGTGGAGTCACAAACTGTCAAAAAAAAAAAAAAAAATTGTGGCGTTGATGGTAGCATGCGTTTTTTTTTTTTTTTTTTTTGCGATGTTTTTTTTTTAGTTTAGATGTCTCACTCTGGCCAATAAAATTTCAGCGTCAATGCTTGTGTATTACTGTTTACGCACAGAAATTTAAAAAGCCATGGGGTATCACGAAAACCTTTGAGGGGGGGGGGGGGGGGGGGGGGGGGCATCATATTTTGTATTTTTTATAGGTTGCAGGTTAGCAGAGTTCCGGAATCGATGCACTATAGTCTATATATCGTTCTTGCATTTAAGCAACTGGTGCCTGTTGGCCTTTCGACTAATTACACAGAAAGGAGAGTTCTCAGGAACCTCAATAAGTGCAAGCAGAGGCGGACACGTAGAAGAGCACACGGGCTCGTCGTTGTCCCCTCCCTCGTGTCCACCTCTGTTGGCGCTTACACGTTTAGTTAGCATCATGCACCAGTTAGCCTAACAACAAGTCTTGCTAAACTAGCGCAAAATGCGGGGAGCATACACGTACACGCGCTGTGCAAACTGCATAAGAGATTCGAATTTAACTAACCAAAAAAAAAAAAGGCGTTGACAAACGCGCGTGCAAAGTGCCATTTGTTTTAGATACTAACATTAATCGAGTTACAGGCTGCGGACGGCGGCACGCGTACAGCGCACGGGAAGCTACACTTGCAGCACGCTCTTTTCTGATTCGTCAGTTCGTTAGTGCAGCCACCTGTGGGATGTTCTTCGCTCGCGAAAGGACTGTTCGTCACTGCAGCCGCCTGTGTGATGTTCATGCGAAAACGGTTCGCTCTTCATCTCTTTCTATTGCAGCGATAGGCTCTTCAGACCACTGAAAATGGCGTCCTATGTAGTAGTGGTTGTTGATGTTGTAATGCCTATGTTGCGATATTGGCAACTGCTTGAAAAAAGACTGCCTGTCGTTCTCGAGAGTCGAACCTCGGTCCAGTGCGTGTAAAGCGGGCGCGTTACCACTGAGCTATATATACACCCGCCGGCAATATAAAGGTGAACACCTTACCTGGTTTCTTGCCTGTTTTACGGCTCCCTAAAGCTATATTAACTCTCGGCATCTCAGATGGTACGTGGCTTGGGGGTCTAAACTTTGCGTTCTAGCCCTCTTCTGGAACAGAGCTTGTTCCAAAACTTGCAGGAGCGTCAAAAACAAGAAGAGGGCTGTTCACCTTCATATCGCTCACGGGTGTACACCACAGGACTGGCAGAGTTTTCGTAAAACAAACTGTAATTTTTTTTTTTCGTTTGTAATGTACGGTAGAGGTTTAACTGGAGCTAGTGTACTGGCCTTGTCTTTTATAGGTGGTCTTGGCTGGGAAGGAACCTGTATTCTTGCGCTATCGTATATGTCATCGACTGTTGACCATTCCAGTAAACTGCCTCTTGAAGCGAGAGCATGCGCGCGCTCTCGTACACATTGAAACATCGCCGTTTCAACACTGACACGCGTTTTGCGTAACTACCTGCGCCATCTTGCATTCTAGTATACTGTCGCACTACGGCACTGCCACGCTCTTGTACTGTCACACTATTGTGCATCGACGTTGTACCAGAATATTCGCAAACTTTTAAACGAGTGTCATGTTGCTGCTTTTTTGTTATTTTTATTTTTTATAGTTTTAGAGTAGGGGACCCCAATGCTTTGGATCTCTCAATTGGAGCTTGGTGCTTTGCAATGCCCGTGCGCAAAGTTCTGCGCATACACATTGCGACGCCCTAATTTTATCGGGGGACCCAAAGCCTTGGGGCACCCTATTCTAAAACTCTAATTGAAAAAAAAAAAAAACACCCAAAGAAGTTTAAAAAAAAAAAGATAGTGGGCTAAGGTTTGTTACATTGCCGTAATTACCACCACTGTGTCATGATATATGGAGGCCCCGTGACACTAAAGCGACTCCGGCACGTGCCCAGAAAACAATGTGCGTCGAGAATAACATTAAAAAAAAAAAGAAAGAAAGAAAAAAGAAAAAAGAAAAGCACACATTGTTGGTTTTTCTTAAACTTTGAGGTTCGCTAAAACGCCAAACCGTTTCAGGTCACGGGGAGCATTTATTTCCTGTTTTTGTTTTTTTTTGTTTAAACCGGAAAGTTGCGTAACTGTCGAGGCGACACAACCGCGGGGCCTAGGACAACGACAACCTTCCCTTTCGGCTTCACCAGAGGCGTATGCATGCCAAGGTTAAACGTGCGAATGCAAAAAAAAAAAAAAAAAAAAAGAGAGGAGTAAAAAAAAAAGAACGACGAAAAGAACGACGCTCCGCAACCAACGGCACCAGCAAAACATATTAACTCGCCGACCTTGCTGTCCAGATGTAAATTATAGAGTCATTATAACAGCCTCCGCTTCAGAGTAACGACGTTTCAGCCATCTTGCCGCTTAAAATCATGGTTGCCAGCTAACCGTAGCCTTATCGCAAATCGCAGAAAACGTTTTTCCGTCTCGCAGAAATGTTAGAACAGTCCGTGATCAGATCAAACGGATATCGGCTGAGCTTCCCGAAACCGTGCATAAAGCTCAGGTCGTAACGATCGCCAAAAGTCCCTTTTCAAAAGCGCATGTCATCAAGTAGCTGCTGCTCCAATTAGCCGAGTCCGCCATTGTTTGGGGCGTACTGAGCCTCTGAGTGGGTACGGGGGCTGCGTCAGCGTTCGTCGAGAACTCGGATCCAATCACACGCTTCGCAACCAAAAAATGGCGACCGACAATGTTGCTTGATGCACTTTTGGAAAAGGTCGATTAAGTCCGGTCTGCCCTTAGCACCGAGATTGGTTCACAAGGGTGCCGATACGCTAATAATCGCGTAGCTTTTAGCGTTCTTTAATGCACGCCATGGCGGTACTAAAAACCACTTTAAACTGGTCCAGCGCCATGTTTCGCCTGTCGTCTGCTAACAACAAAAAAGCGCACGTCTTACATTTTTTTTTCTTTTTTTAGTTTTTTATGTAGCGGGTCAAATTAAACCGTCGAGCGTCCCGAATTGATCTTATTCTCCATGCCAACCGAGTTTAATAGCGTAGCAGAGAGTGCCGTGACTCGAAAGCTGAACCGTAGTAAAGCACGCCATTGTGCAGACGGCGCTTTCGGCGAAGTAGACAGAAGCAGGAACTATACACAACAAGCCTCCTTCAGCTGCTTCTCCTGGTCGTCATTGTTGTATTATTTCTTACGATTATAGCGATGTCACACACAAGATATGTGGGCACGGACCGCCGAGGTGTACTGGTAGTTTCCATATGGTGCTGGTGGTCGCTGTGTTTGTTTGTTTGTTCTGCGTTTACTTTATGAGGGCCATCAGCGGTCGGGCGGTCGACGGATGAAATGACCGTACACGCGCGGGTCGATACGGAAGGAGCGCCGAGGAAGAACGAAGCGTTCATTTATCTCGGTGAGGTCTTCGATCATCGTCTTGTACGTAACATCGAGTGCGGTCATCTTTTCCTGCGTGCCTCCGCCATGATGGCAATTGAGAACGTTTACGAACACAAACGAAGGGATAAAAGCCAATCTATCATACAAGGGGTGTCTTTTGATTGTGGCTTCAAAGATCCCAGTCTAGCGGTCGTACTGCACTGGCTAAATTTCGCGTCTACAGCGGGGACATACGGAGTCTGATGGCTCCGTTCCAGGACCATGCAACATTATTAGTTATGACATGTGAAACTGTCACGGCTTATAGACATAGCTTGCATGTGACGTCATTCGTGGCCATGCCAATATTTGAGGCGCCGCGAGCGTTCGGTTCGCGGTGTTAGGTTCACACCGCAGAAACAAAGTTGTAGTTGGAGGAAACCGGTAAGTAGAAATAACCCTCAGTACCCAGCAATGGCGACACTTGCAAGCTGTGTATAGGGGGCGCTCTAGTTTCTATCATAATGGCTGCCATCTGGATGATCGTCGTAGAACAACAGGTCGAGGTTGAGTCTCCGTCGCGTAAACAATTCTAATTTTGTAAAGCACGAGCGAGATAAGAAGCGTTCGTTCGTGATTCTTTTACGTCAGGAAGGGTAGCAAGTACCTTCATTCGGAAGCCGATCATCCAGAAGCCAGGGGAGCGCCATACTCACGTCGCGGTACCGCCATCGCAGGAAGTTACGAATATTTATCAAAGGGACCACGAAATGAGTTTTCAAGTTCTTTCTCCTTAGCTGTAATCCTCGACTCAAAAGCGAAATGAGAAATCACATGGTCATGACGTGCTTTGGCACCGGAGGTGATGACTCCAAGCTTCCAGCGTGCTTTCTAAGAACACCACAGAACTTGTCATCTGCAAGTGATGATAAGTTCCGCCAGGGCACTCACTGGCCACGAGCGCGAATTCAATTATTCGCCGACGGATTGATCGTTGACGAGCGCGTACGCCCGAGTTATGCAGTGCTCGTGTTCAATGCGTAAGCCGGGTTCGGCTGGAGTGCTTGCGTACTGCGGATGCATCACAGTGAAAAAGCGGAGAGCTTTCGGAGGAAATGAGGTACGAAATAGTCCACTATATTTGCAAATTTTCGTATCGAACCGCACGCTTTTAGCTTTCTACGCCCGTGTACTAGTTTTATTTTGGCGTACTAAACTATACACGATTAGTAAAATCCCTATTTATCCCAACCGAAAAAACATTTATGGCCCCTTTAATAGAAAAAAAAAAAAGAGTCTGTGGAAAAATGATAGTTGCGTAACCTTAGGCACTAGTAAAAAAGCTACAGTATTTTATTTTCTTCGACTTTTTGCTTGGAGACTGAGCGGACTCGGAACAAACAATCTTTTGATTTTAAGAGGTAGAACACCTTGCGTACAGCCGTCCACTGGAGCAGACTACATTCACGGTTTCTAAACATCATTATTTATGATATTTTTACTGACAAATAAAAGGAGATCAATGTTGCAGAACTTCAGGCAGTGATATAAAGGAGCCTTCTACTTCATTCTTCTTCTTTTCTTTTTTAGAAACTGTGAGGCTCTTATCGACGTCTGCTTGGAAAAAGAGCGGACAGCTTTATGATCGGAAGAGTGTAAACAACCGCGCTATTCACGCGCAGTCAACCCGGCTCGCAAGTTGTCCATGCTCTCTTTGGCACTTCAATCCGGTACCCGTCACAAGAGCCTGAAAAAGAAAGGTTGAGAACGCTGAAGCCATGAATGCAAACGAAGACAAACAATAACGATGCACTTGTACGATTTGTTCGCTACGAAACCGGAAACTACTTTTCAATGCCTTTAGAGCGACGGAATCTGGCATTCCGGCACAGCAGACGACGAATCAAAGCGCACCCACCGCAGCGACGCGATTGGCTCGCGCGAAGTCGCGAGAGGAAGGAGGAGAGCAAACGCGGCGCAATCAAGGCTTGTCCATACTCTCACCTTCAACGAAAGCGCTCCGCTCGCTTCTGCTGCAGGAACGCAGGAACTCCGATTTTCCAGTCACGTGCCCGTCGAAGATGGCGGGCGGCACGCGAGACGGTTCGTTACGGTTCCGCCAAAAGAGCACCAACGGCGTGCACAACTCCGCGTGGAACGGCGTCGTCGAAGACGGAACCCCTTTACAGAACGATCAACGACAAAACCGAATGCGAGCCAACCGGCTAGGAGGCGCCTTCTACGCGTGCACGCTCGCACTCTACCTCGCCGCAGCGATCGTCGTCGACCGCTGCGAGAACTCGCTCCCGGATGTTGTGGGGTCCGTGCCCGGCGTCCTGAACGACGGGCGAACTTTCGTCGGATCCCGGGCTCGGAGTCGACTCGCCGAACTCGTCTCGCTAGGCCCGCGATCGGTGGGAAGCTACGAGAACGAAGTGGCCGCCGTGGATTACCTTCTCAAGCAGCTGGAACACATCAGGGATCGGGCGCGTCCCGCGCACCGCATCGAACTCGCCGTCCAGCGACCCAACGGTTCCTTCTTCCTGGGGTTCATCGACGGGTTCACGTCCACGTACCGGAACATTCAGAACGTGATTGCGCGCATCGCGCCGCGGGAATCGCAGCCGGCGGCCGATAAAAGGCATTCCTTGCTCGTCAACTGTCATTTCGACACGGCACCGGGAAGCCCGGGTGAGTTTTTCGGGACCCCTCCTTCCGTCATCTTGTACGTACTACCGCCCCGCTCGTCTAGCTTTTCTTTCTCGTCTATTTATTATCGATTTGTTTTCTTTGAGTCGCCCTCTTGTGCGTAATCTTAGGTCTTTTGTTGCGCGGTATGCGGTGTCCGGCGTTGTGTTTTCGATGCGCGGCGCTTCGTTTCCAGCGCGCGGAGGAAGCGCGATTGAAAACCGAAACTGCCGCCGTTTGCTGCAAAGAGCTCTCTATTTGTTTTTCTATATTTTCTTTTACTCTCATCGCGGAGGCACTAGCGTGGGCAGAAGGGAAAGGCACAAAAGAAGTTTGCCTTGAGGGCCTCCACAAACGCGAATTTGAAGGGCGATTTTGGACGGCTGTTTTCCTCTTTTCTCTTTTCCTCCGCGGTCGTCTGCTCTTCGTTTCTGCGTTTGTCGTCTGCTACGATGAACGCGAACCATTCCTCATCTCGCTTCACTTTACCAGCGCGCGCGCGTTTTCCGATTCTGAAATTCGTTGTATTAAATGGGACGTTGAACTCTGGCCCGGTTAGGCCATTAATAATACGGTCCCTTTGTTAATCACTGCAGCAGCCTATTGTACATTTTTATATAAAAACTGCGGGCACGCGTTTCTGCTTTCTTTTTGTTGCTGTGTTGCACCTGCAATTTGATCTGGCGTTCCGTTCGAAAAGCAGCTGGCATGGCCCGTGCGGTTGAAAATGGGTGCGACCATTTCTTCACAAAGACCGTAGTTCAATTTTAAAATTACAAAGAAAAAAACACACACACACGGGATTAAACGGAACGCAAACGTTTTTTCGTCACTAGCAGCCACCAACACGCCGTCGGCAGTTTGTTTTTGTGTTGAACTCTTTTAGCATCTTTTTTAATCTTCCCAATTTTCAGTTCTGCCTAGTTGCATTCCCCTGCTTTGGTTACTAATGACGTGACAAACGGGAGAGTATGCAGAGTCTACCCTATAAATTAGTCTTCATAACCATATATGTGGGAGGCTATGTCATAAAAGATGTTATTATATCATAGTACATTTGAGCGCTACGTTTACTGGTTGCTCATTCTTGCAGTATCTGAGAAGTGTAATCACTTGGTAAGTCGTCCAATCATTGATTTTTTTTTTCAAGTTTGTAACGATCTGTTTTTCATATCATATGATGCACGTGTCCGAAATCGTTATCACAATATAATTATTACCGTAGAAAACGTAAACGAGAGATGGAAAAAAAAAAAAAAAAAAACGCACAGGAATAACAGCGTTTAAAAGCAGGAAGAAAAACTTTTACAAGTTGATAATAGCCTATTAGAGGAACGCATACTTCATTTCTTCTCAAGTGTAGCACTAAATCATTATTATCAAAGAGAAAATCACACTTTTGAAAAGACAGAACACGGGAGACAAATAAGGTCTCCTTTTTTCTCTCTTTCGCTCTGTGTTTATTGTACCGCACAGTGGATAACTGGGCCGAGTTGGTTTCGTATTCAAATTGAAACAGCGCCTCTGGACAAGCGGACGAAACGAGAAACTGGATACCGTCCTAGTCTATCATGATGAACGTTCACCAACTCGCTCGCGCTTTGTGTGTTTGTTTTTCTCTCCCTCCCTCACTAGATTATGGTGCGCAAACGCCACGTATTCTAACCTTTTTTTCGGCTTTGAGTAGCGTATTTACTCAGAAGGACGAACGCTGTGAGCCCGAAATCAGAGGACAGTGTGGAGAAGTATTACCACATAAAAAATCCGTCTTATGTTTTTTTTTTTTTTTTTTTTTTTTTCTCGCTGTTTTTGTAACGAATGTATAGACCTTTTCCACAAGGGCGCCGCCATCTTGAATTGTCGTCACTTCCAGTATGGGCGACGCAAAAAAAGTAAAACGTTTCAACCTGTAACTAGTAAAAAAATAGAGGCGAGCCAAAACGAGAATGTGTGACGGTCAGGCTTATATCCTAAATGTCTTCTATTGGCGTGGCAACGGCAAAGTTACGTTTTCGCCCATACTGGAAGTGACGTCATTTCAAGATGGCGGCGCCCTTGTGGAAAAGGTCTATAGACGGCTCAGAACTTCGGGATTACTTCGAGAGCTGTGATGCCACCACACGTGACAAATTAAACGAAAGCGAGTGCAGTCCCAACCCCTTCCTAGATGACAAAGCCACAGTGTTCGATATTTCTACGTCACTTATTGAAGAGCAGCTCTGTTATACAACTAGAAGTGGTTTCCGAAAACCCTATTCTCAAGAAACAGTTTAGCCGAAAATATATATATATATATTTTTAAATGTATATTTAGGCCCTCATTGATCCTGTTTCAGTAAAGGAACTCGGCGAGCAATATCTTGTCCGTGTCCCTTTCACGATGAAGTGAAATAAACTTGCCAGATGCTCCATGCGATCATTACGGGCCCATTGTAGCGTGTTATAAAAAAAAACTCGCATTTCTTTATTTAATCGCTCTCAACGTCTAGCGTTTGAAGGTATGTCGTTATAAACAGGCGTGCCTCCATTTTTTCGCGTGCACGCAACTTTTTTTTTTTTTTTTGAAGGGGGGGGGGGGGGGGTGGGGGGAGGAAGTATTTGTTTTGCGTGTTTTGTACTTTGTGAGTACTTAACGCGAAGGTTTAAGAGCACGACGTCACCTATAGATCAAAAGATAAAGTAAGAAGAAGGAATGTCTCTGTGAGCCGTCGTCCACCTAAGCCTAATATCGTCTAAGAAGAAATGACATTGCGGGCACCTTTATAATTCATTTCTGAACAAAAAAAAAAAGTGCTTATTAGCGCGAAAGAATGCCACATCCGTGCACAACATCAGTTCTAGCGTCGAACCGCTAGCGTCACCTTCTCACGGAGTTTCAGCTTCGTGCACGCGACCACACAATTTTGCAAACTGAAAAACACGATTTTTTTTTTTTTTTTCTAAAACAACAACAACAACACTTGGTATAAGGCTTGCGTCGTCAGGGAGAATTTCGTCCTCTTTGCGGCCATTTCGCCGCTGGGAAAGATGGAAGACTGCACGGCTTCGATTGCACCATTTAATTGTTAATACGCCTACAAAAAAACAAAACAAAACAAAAAAACGTATAGTACGAGTTGTTTTTTTTACACGATGAAAGCGAGCGTTGGGAATGGCCCTATATTTCGGCCGTTCTAAAGTGTCGCGCCTCGCGCCTTCGGTTCCGTCCCGAACAAGCCGTTCAATCCGTCTCTGGATCAGCGGCGACGGGTCGCGGCGTTCCTATTGTGCTATGAAGACGGATGGGCCGTGCGGTGGTGAGCCCAGCTGCGCGCGAATAATCCATGCGACATGGCGTCTACTACCCGTACCATCGCGTGGATTACACGCCCGAAGCTCTCCGCCAGTGCGGGGAGGAATGATGACGGAGAGGGCCACCGCCGGTGTCATGATCCGCCGGAGAGAATGGGCCACGATCGGGGCCGCGCTTCATTTATTCTCGATTCCGCGAAGTTCCCGGATTAGCTTGACGGCACCGCAGTTATGTGTCGGTATGTGGAGATTTGGCGTGGTGGCCGCCACGTTGAATTTTGACTCGAGTTGGACCAAAATAAGCAAATCCATTTGTTGGAAGACGCTTAGGCCTAACGTTGTAGTTAGGCCTAAATACTATTTTTCTTGCCGCTCAGCCCTACTACGTCATATTTCAAGGTGGCAATCGTGACATGAAAGTGGTCTAGGTATATGGAGATGATTTGAGGGAGAGGAGGACACGAGAGCCTTGTAATGACGTCGGTGCGACGAGCTCTGATGGGAGAGATTAGTGGGTGCGACGCAGAGGCAGCTTAGCTGCCTTTGCGCTGAAGTCGGAGTAGAGCAGTTGTGCCGTATTCTGAACTGTCCATTCATTAGCATTCTTACTCGAGCGTTTATAAATTTACAACGTACATAGAGTGACAGATGTTTCAGACTGTGGTGTGGGAGGCGGGGGCTTGGAGCTGAGCCGGCAGACAACACGAGAGGATTGACACGTGCGAATGAAACGTGTAGAGAAAATGTGGCTACCAATGGTATACGATTTCTGATTACTAACTTCGTTTTCATATAAGAGCTTTGACTAGTGTCGTCGCCGCGAAATTCGTCTGTATTTGGTGACCAGATGTCTTTGCAGAATTAAGTGAATGGTCGACCTATTTCTGTATCTATAATTATAAAAAAAAAGCAGCTTATTTGAGATTTTTATTTTTATTGTGAGAGAGAGTTTGTTATTACTTCGTCGTCTGCATTGCAATGCGAGGTTACAGTGCTCTGAATGATTTACTTTGACTTTTGTTTCCGTAAAGTTTTAGAGCGCAGCTCTTGGGGGCCCGTTTCCGGCTTGAGCGGCGTCGCTGTCGGCGTAACCGCGAGGTCACGTGCCCCCCCCCCCCCAGGTCACGGACCCTCCAAGTCACGTGACCCCACCTCATGTCACGTGACCCCTCAGGTGACGGACCCCCTTGACGTCAGACGACCCTTCCGGACGTCACGTGACCTCAAGGAGTCACCTATCCCTCCGTACCCTTCCATCCTCCTCAAGAGCTTTCATTTTTTGCCACCACTTTACTCACAAATAAAAAAAAAAACAAAAAAAACGTAAATATAGATGTGAATGATTTAATTGATTGCCACGAGGCCAGATAATGTTGTGTGCATAACAAAAAAAAAAAAAAAAAAAAAAAAAAAACTTAAGGGACGCTTCTTTCGAAAGAGTGGAACGCGATAGCGTTATCGGGTCCCGTTCGCCATGCCTTCTCATATAGACCCGCGCTCGTTCCCAAGCCGGGCAGGATGTGTGCGTGGTGTAGTTGGTAGCGTCACGTGATGTCACACGTGGCCTTGACGTCATGACCATATCGACCCTCTAAATTTGGTAGGAAAATGTTCGGCTAGATTTGGCGGGGAAATTTGGTGGGAAATGTTTCCGCTAAATTTGGCTGAAAAAAAATGTACCGCTAAATTTGGCGGGAAAGTTTTTCCACCAAGTTTAGCGGATAAATCCCATGATGCAACGCGCGCAGTGACGTGTGACACACGTGGTTACGCGTGTTGCATTATGAAAAAAATTTTTTTTGGTCCCGCCGACGCCGGATTTTTCGCGGGTGCTCAAACAAAAAGAAAATGACCAGCAGACAACTCTCCTTGACATGAGGAGTATTCTGCGCTAAAGCCCGTTGTAAACGGAAAGGTAACGCCGTTCCCCCGGTCCCAGTCTCTCTTTAGAGAGTTTTCGTAGATCGTTTTCGTCGTCCCGCAACGGCTCTCCGCAACCCGCCACAAAATACCCGGAACTCTGCAGTCAAGGCCATCGGCGCGCTGGCCCAGCAGCGGCTTCTTCGTTGCGGGAGGGCTTAGCGCAAGGGGAAACTGGGTCTACGAAAACTCTCTCTGTGGCTTCAGGACGCACCCTTTTGCTTACACGCACACGCACACGCACGCACGGACGCACACACACGCACGCACACACGCACACACACACACACAGCGCTTGCGCTTGCGCCCGCGCTTGCGCCCGCGGGACTCCGTGATTAGCCGACGCACTTCCTTCTCCTTCTCCCAGCGTCTCTCTCTCTCTCTCTTTGGCTGTACGACGCCATTTTTGAGCGAAGGCGATGAGGAACATTTTGAGCAATGAATCACGTTACCGTTAAATTGAAGGCGGTATTCTTTCAAAATCGTTACAAATTTGTTTAAAAGAAAATACAATATTTAGGGGGTTAACGATTACGAAAAGTCTAAGAACGAAAAAAAAAATTCGATAATCAAATTTTTTTAATTAGTGGCTTCAAGTAGAAACTTGCTGGGCGTGATCTAATGCCACTAAATCAGTGAATCGTAGAAAAGACTCGATGCGCATGGGAAGCGCTGAAGTCACCATTCGTGCGTCAGATCATCCCCGTTTTTGCATCGACAGCCTTGCGTTTGTTGCACGAGTGGTGATTTTAGTGCAGCACCGCGCTCCCCGAGGGCTCCACACTTTTCTATAGTCGACTGATTTTGGGGGCCTTCGATGACGCCAAGCGAGTTTCGTATCGAAACCATATATGTTAATTTTTATTAATAAAAAAAAAGTTATATAATGAACCTATTTCGGTTCATTATTTTACATATTGGGTAAAGTATGTCCACTATATTATGCCCCTCTGGAAAGCTGAGCTGGCACACAACGTGAAAGAATTGACACATGGAAATGAAATATGTTGGTCAAATGTGGCTACCAATGGTTACTAACTTCGTTTTTTCATAAGAGCTTTGATTAGTGTCGTTGCCGCAAAATTCGTGAGCATTTGGTTACCAGATACCTTTGCAGAATTGAGTCAATACCTGTGCGCAACCTATAACCTTAACTGCACAGACCGGATTAGTGTAGGTTTCACGTTGTTTTTTTGTTTTTTTTTTTCTAAAAACAATCTGAAATATATTCATATATACATAGTTTCTGGCTTTGTCCTTACAGTTAGTGGTTACAAGAGGCCGAAGTAAATGACATTGTTTGTCGCCCCCCCCCCCCCCCCCCCCCCCCCCACGCACACACACATGCACACACACTAATCCATATTGCGTGGAGCACCTCTATTGTTTCTGCGCTGTGGATTGACGGAAGCGTGCTGTCCTTACAGTTAGTGGTTGCAAGAGGCCCAAATAAATTACATTGTTTGTCCCCCCCCCCCCCCCTCCACGCACACACGCTAATCCATAATACATGGAGCACCTCTATTGTTTCTGAACTGTGGATTAACGGAAGCGTGCTGGCTCATCCCCAGGGGCCAGCGACGATGCGATCAACTGTGCCATCATGCTGGAAATCCTGCAAGTTTTGTCGCAGCGGCCGGACGCCCTACGGCACCCCGTCATTTTCCTGTTCAACGGTGCGGAGGAAAACATTCTCCAGGTGGGTTCTTCTTTAATGAAGCTGGGAAAGGGAGGCCGGGAAAGGACAACACGCCCCCGGCGAACTGTTGTTCCCTCACCCGGAAAGTGCGAAAGGTTCGACGAGATTCGTGTAATGCTCGCGAACTTGTTGAGTCGACTCATGCGACAAACTGCGAACCAGACCCGCAAGCAACTTACCAAATACCCAAAAACCAAAAAAAAAACCAAAAAAAAAAAAAAAACGCTATTATTTTTTTTTAAAGAAAAAAAGATTTACACGTTTTCCACTTGCATGTAGCGATGATGGTCCGGACCAGACGGCAAAGTTTCGAACCTAACCGCTTTTTTGTTGTTGTTGCTTTTCGAGTGTTCTTTTTGTTTACGTAGATTCGGTGTTTTTCGGTATTTAATTTTGGTGCCGTACGAGAAATCGGGATTTATCGGGGCTCATATTGAAGCATGATATTCCCTAAATGAAATTTCGCATAACATTCCCTAAATTCTATGGAAAACGTTTTCCGAGTACAGGGAAAATGTCCCTCTATCGATAAGAAAATGAAACGAGATAAGATGTCAGAACGAAAGTTTAGGGCGCAAACGAGCTGGTTTTACATTTGACTAAAAACTTCGAGACTGCGAAGAGAAGGGACAGACAAACACAAGGTCTCAAACACAGCTGAAATTTATTGGACGACGAAAGGGGTTTATATAGGCATTAAATCCTACACAAAATACTAGAGGTGAGAGAAAGAGAGAGAGAGTGTTTTGTATATATTGATTTGATGCCTATATAAGGCCTTTTATTGTTGTCGAATCAATTTCGGCTGTGCTTGATACCTTAGGTTTGTCCGTCTCTTCTTGTTCCAGCCTCGGGGTTTTTAGTCAAATGTATAAGCTGTGTGGTTCTGAAGCAAGTTCACTGGAGGCTGTTCCACTTCTGGTTCGACAGAAAAAAAAGCTGTACACAAAGATTCCCTTCCCGTGAAGCGTTACCTTTTTCTTATTTAAAGGCAGCTCTAATTCGCCTTTTTTTTTTTTTTTTTTTCTGGTTTTCCCGATTTTGTGTAAACCGGCTCGGGGATTAATTTTTTCGGGGTTTATCGGTATTTATCGGAAACACGGAACCCTAGTTGTAAGCGATATTCTGAGAGTTTCAATGAAAAAAATTAGGACTTTTACCGGTAGCCGGTGCCGTTTATCTCTTCATGTATTTCGTCAAACCACAAACTTTACAACAACAACAAAAAAAAAAAAAAAAAAGCTATTATTTTTGATTTAGATAATTGAAAGTTCTGTAACTTCGGCGTCCGGTACGAACTGCCAGCACTGCATGTGGACGGAGACTGAAGCTTTCGGCGATACGTAGTTTACCTTAATTTATTCTTCCGGTAAAAAAAAATAAAATAAAGTAGTGACGATACATATTCTGCAAGCGTTAGGGTTTGAGAGGTATTCTTCAGGACAAGGCTCTCGCAATCGGTGCTTGAGAAAGTTAACGTTTAATCGTGTTTTACGTTTCAAATCTTTCCTAATTCGTTTTAAAACATGCGCGTCCGAACTTCTGCAGGCAAGATTCGTACTTCCGGCAAGCTCGCAGCGTTCGTATCGACCCACGGGGCATCCGAGAAGCTCGAAACTCGTACTTGCGGACCTCGAACCTGTAAGGAAGAAGTTCGACATCTGCGAACTTTTGAACTCGCGAGGTTTCGAACGCGTGCTTTAGTGGCGGACATTTGTCGCGGACGACGAGCCATCGCTGCTCATCCGCGTAAACAATGCGCCCGGCCGAGAAGTGTGTCGCCGTCGTCGTGCGAGCAGCGGACTGGATCAGCGAAGGGCAGCTGTGCGTTGTCACCATCGAGCGTGCATCGGTATAGCGCAAACAATGGGGTCGATACTTGTTGGAGTAGCTGTCGGAGGACCTTCCTGCATCCGCTCCATGGGGGGAAAACGAGGTCGTCATTTATCTAATGATAGTCGTCAACCGTCCCTTTAGCGATGACGGGCCCCTTCTGTTTGACCACTCGCCATATAATGCCTGCGTGGTCAAACCAGCTGCGTTGCGGAGCGAGCGAACCAACGACAACGACGACGAGGTCACCAGGTATTCGCCGTACACAACGTGGCAAAAGCAATGCAAGAAATAGCTTTGAGAAGTAATGATGAGTCATGATTGTTCCGGTCGTTTGCTGTCGTTTTTGGTCAAAGTCCCTGAATCCTGGGAAAGTATCCTTGCCTGCTAGCAGGACACAAACACACTCTTACATACATACGATCAAACCTCGCACGGCGATTGACTGATTGGCTGGCTCTGTTCCCGTGGCAATCGCTATTTCGGTCCTTGCAGCATCCCAGAAGCTTCGAAAAGCCAGTTTTGAGCCAGCCTCGCCAACATCGCTATGAAGTGTTATCGTGGTGAAAGCGTTCATTGCCAGTATAAGCGTCTTTGGCACTGTGTAGGCAATGAACTTATCGATATTCTTATCTGCACAGGTGTCTTACAATGATACTATTTTTCTTGTGTGTTTTAAGACGTGAAATTTATTTTTGAATGCCGCCAAACACGGACGCCACATTATGAGCGTGTGTCGCCGTTTTGTAAAAAACAAAATCCCTGTATACCAAAAACATTTTTTTTGCGAATTTTTATAGGTTCACATAATGAATAGAGATGTAAAGGAGAAACGACTCCTTCCGTGGACCAAATTGGCGCTAGTTTCCCAGGATCCTGGGATTTTAGTTTTGGTTGCCGTGAGCGCAACCGACGTAAATGTATGAACCGCTGTGGAGCGATATTTTCGCGCAGTTACCACTTAGAATGAATGCCAGGCGTTTATAACGTCTGAAACACGCGTTAATTTTTTTTTTTCTTCTTACGGAATGGTAGTTGCAGAAAAATATATTACAAAAAAAGAAAAAAAAAAAGAGCAAAAGTCGAGCAGCGTTCACCCCCTCAACTCGCAGCAGTCAGAACAAGGTGCCACGCGACCTCGAGCCGATATCATAAGGCGCCAAAGTTTATCATAGTCACGCGTTGAGTTTCACACAGGGTAAGAACTTATGGTGCTTCAGCCCCCTCTCCCCCCTCCCCCTTTCCCCCCCCAAAAAAGAAAAAAATCTTGGCTACGCTATTGGCTCCGTACATTGTCAGGTTTCGGCCGTTGTCTTTCATCGCAGCAGCAGCGATTGGATTGAGCCACTACCCGAATGCTCGTCGAGCTTTTGATTATCACGAGCCCTAATCGATGAGGCGCCTCATTCAAATCTCGTCAGTCGGGGGACCATACCGACACTGCGGCCTTTCGAGCTACATTTCGCGAAAGGGAAATAAAAAGAAAAAATAAATAAATAAAATGACGCTCTCTTTTATTCTTAAAACTAAATTGCAACAAAGTTTGTTGGTCAGTGGCGTAGCCCGTAATGTTACACACTAGGGAGTTTTCGTAGACAGCGCTACCCCCCTCCGCTAAGCGTTCCGCAACGAAGAAGTCGCTACTACGCCTGCGCGCCGATAGCCTTGACTGTGGAGTTTCCGCTATCGTAGCGGATTGCGGAGGGCCTTGCGGGATGGAGAAAACGATCTACGAAAACTCCCTATCAACTCCACTCCCCGTCGTCGCACCACAGCGGTGGCGCTGTTGTCGGCCCTGCGCTTGCGCAGGAGCTTCCTCTGACGCGCATTTTTGGTTCTGGCGTAGGCAAACGCGGGACTGTTACTAAACGGCGAGTTGGTGATATAAAGTGAAAACCGAATATCGTTTCACCGCCCCTTTTTGACGCTACATTTTGACCGCCTTTGAATCGTCGCCATTTGCTACGATCACCTGGCTTTGGCTTTGGTTTGACCATCTGTTTAATGTAGCGTGCGGTGCGGGCCGTTGACGGCGTCTTCCGGGCTGCTGCCTGTCTAGTCATCTGTTAAAGTACGATGACCACCTGTTCGTATTCAGCGTGTGCCCTTCAAGAGGGGTCAAAACCCCTCTTAAAGGACAGTTATTTTTTATTTTTTTAATATGCTTGCATTGAAGTGGTTTTGAATGTTTGGGGCTTGCAGCTCAATTATCGAATAGAAATAAAGTAATCACGAATAACGTAGCTCTAGCTCTCTTTTAAACATCCTGCCCAGGACCCCCCAAAAGTTTCACTTGCGCTGGTGTATACCTAATAATTTCGTAGAGATTTTTTTTTTTTTTTTAAATTAAGTGTAAAGTTGGATAGATTTGTTAAAAAGCCCCTAAAAAGAAAAGAAAAAAAAATTGTTTGAAACAGTCTGATTGGGACATCCGTTCTAAGAAATAAATTTTACGCAAAAAAAAAATTTAGAGCAATATTGACGGCGAGAGGTTTATTCGAAATTCTGCGCGAAAAGTTAATGACGTCACGGAATGGTCATGGGAAGAGCCCGCGCCGCCCTTTCGGCGCTATTTTAAAGGCCTTCTTGTGTTTTTCCAGAAGGTCTATTGAAAGCACACCGCGTTCATGAAAAAAAAAAAAAAAAAAAATGACATTAAAATTGTAATAGTTCTTAAATTTTTATTGATCGTTGTTTTCTGCGATTTGTTCGTGTGTGTTTTTCTTTTTTAATCTTCAGGTGTTTTTACCGTACGTCCCTTATATATATATATATATATATATATATATAAAACGAACATAAGTTCTGGACTTGTAGTATAACTAGGATATCTTGTTTTCGGAGTTTATTTTTTGCTGGGAACTTGGGGTTTATGAAAATTCATTTTCGTAAAAAATCGAAATTTTCTCAAATTCAGAGTTAAAAGTTCACTGTACACCCTTTTCTTTTTAATTCAAGAACGAAATCTAGATAATGTTTGGACGCGAACGTAATTTAAATTTTCGCAGAACTCGCTGGTATCGAATGATATTTCTGCTGCAGCATTTGGCATCGACGCCCTTACCAGCGGTAATACAAACTGTCCCGGAACAAATATTGCCACTAAGTATTTGTCTCAATAACAGTCGATATTTCGAAAATAACTAAAGTCCTGGACTAGTTGCTGGGAAGCATAGAAACTTCAGCTGCACTCCCCCTCCATTAAAACCTATATTTTCATAACATAAAAAAATAAAAAGTTTTTTTTTTCTTTCTTTTTCGGATTTGCACCAGGAGGGGGCACTGCGCATGTGCTTGGCGCCTGTTTGGTCCATGTGGAGAACGCGGGAATCTCCTTTGTACCCTTTTTTAATGGAGTTGGTAATTGAGCTTTTGTCTATTCGATCCGGGCGTTTCATTGTGTGGAACAGGGACTGGGAGCGTAGCCAAAATGATATTCTTATCGGTCTTTTGTTTTGTTTCATATCTGACGAAATGCCTCAATTGTCTCCACCCACCTTTCTTTTTTCCTATTATTATTATTTCTTGACGTTATTACGAGAAAGGTGTTTGTTATCGACCTAGAGGAAAACGGTGTTTGTAACTTTTAAATAGGGGCGATGTTTTTCTACTCCTTTGTTGTTGGTTCTTAAGGGAAGAGGGTGATCTTTGTCAGGGTGGAATGAAAGAAGAAAAAAATTTAGATGATTTAAGTTGGGATTTAAATTACATAGATTTACCTACCTTCATTTAAATTATACCTTTTAAAAAATAATGCCGAAAACAGTATATAGATATATTAATTTTTTTTAGCGACGTTCATGAAGTACCTTATTCAACACTTTTCGATCAAACACTGATTTGCGACTCACGTTGGATAATCAGCAAGCGGGAAAGATTTAATGTCGGGGTGGAGAGAAAAACAGAGTGGTCCACATCTGTGGCAAACATGAATAAGCAACTAATAAATAAATTAAGAAAAACAATGTTCAGAGCTACAAATTAAACGCTTCAAATAAAAGCTAAAAAAAAAAAAAAAGTGTGCAATATAACCCTTTTCTTCCCTGCCCCCTCCCCCCTCGAAAGCCTTTTTTCCAGACTCATCGGCAGGTAGGATCCATCAGCAAGCCGCTTCAGTGTTGTCATTTTAAACCATTCCAATATTTACGAGTCCTTAGCTCAGCACGCCCATGTTCGTCGATCGCTTCCGAAAGCGAGGAAATCACGTGCCATACGCACGAGCACTGAAAATAGAACCGGCCAAAAGCCCCCCCCCCCCCCCCTTTTTTTTTATTGTTGTTGAAAGGTTTGCTTTAGACACTTTTCCATAAAAGCGTTTTAGGGCGCGTTCGTTGCTGTGTTTGTGTGTTATGCACGCGAACTTTTCTGGCTGGCTACGAGCGCTGGCTCAACTGTGATTTATCATATGTGGACTGTGATTTTGTAAACAGTGGAAACGTCTATACACACGAACACCGAAAATAAAACCGGCCAGGAGCTCTTTTTTTTTTTTTTTTTTTTTGGAACGGTCTATATAATAGACGTATCTCACCAAGCGTTCAGTGCATGCGTGACGCCGCCATAACTTTAGTTCACAGGAGACAGACGGCAGTTCGCGAGAGAACAAGTGCCATGTTGTGCTCAACACGCGCAAAGCTCCAGCGAGGTTGTCGCACGTGCAGAAAGACTAAAGTTCCCTCGATGCATTGTGGCAGCGGTGGCGTATATAGTCAAACTGACTGGTGAGATCGGTCTATAGGGGGTATTCACTGGACGCCATATTTGAGGACGCTATTTAGAGCGCATGCTCAGAACGAGCCCACACCGGCAACCTTGATGGTGTGGAATGCACGTTGCAAAAGAACTGTGGAAGCTTGTCGAGTCAGCACGCGCTCAGCAGTCGTGCCCACAGCTATGGCCGCCAGTGAAGCAGTAGATGATCCGCCTTTAGCAGGAGCTCGTTGTTACCTAGCGCGTGCTGAAGGGCATTGGCGGCGCGCGCAATGAAGTGTTACCAAAAACAGAAAACTCGCACTCGAGGCGTTCCGCGTTTTAGTGCGTTTAACGAGTACGCAGCGGATACAAAGTAGCTGCCACCTGTCTCCGCTGAGAGAGAGAAATAACGTTTCTTCTTTCGTATCGAAGGGCTTCGTCTTGAGAGAGGCTCGTGTGGCTAACGCTGCGCTCAGCTTGCCCGCGCAACCTGCAGCACTCGTCGAACGCATTCGAACCCGAAAACCAAACGCCGCGCGAGTGCAGTGGAGACAAAGGCTAGCTGCTAGCTCCCGCTAATCGTTCCCCCTTCTCTTCGTCTTTCTCGCTTTCTCGGCGCATAGTTTAGCGAGACTTGTTGTTGGGCTAGTTGGTTGCGCAATTGCGCAAGACGAACACGCGGGCGTGGACAAGGACAAGCGCGCTACAGTTGGGCGCGCTTCAAACGCGTGGTGTTCGCAACCTAAGCTTTTTTTTATTTTATTTTTAAATGCGAAAGTCACATACAATATATGCCTCGAGAATGCCCCCAAGTTCTGTCGTCAAGCTTTTTTTACGTCGAGCTTCACCGATTTCCACCAACGCTATCGGAGAAGCAAACGGGCGACGCGGAGAAGCAACTCCGTTGGTTCGAGGGGCTCGGACATTTCGCTCACTGTCGTTGGACTTCTAAAGGACAGCGCTGGAAAAGGAAGCCAACTTGTATTAGAAGCAATAAGGTAGTCGTTGCTTTCTCTGCCATGTTATTATGTTTTACCCGACTCATGTTACCGGGGACTTTTACCCGTTATTGGCGAGGTTTTGCAACGGATCTCGGAGTGTTTCCTGCAATTGGCGTGCTGTACGTCACAGCGTCGCGTGACGTCGTGTAGGAGTTTCTCCGCTAAATATATATTCTCGACTCCAGCAAAACGGACGGCACCAAATGGGAAAACCGGGAACCAGCCGGAACAGGTCGCTTTGCGCCTCTCCGCGTCTCTGGTGGCTTTCGCGGACACGTGTTGTCCGCGTGGTGCCGAACAATGTAATTTGACGATGGTCCGAATATTTCATAAGTTAGTTTAAGCATTCATTAGTGTGGTGAAGCCTCAGTAGATTGTTTCCTTCCATCAAGTGTTTGAAAGCCCGTTTACTCCACAACACACGGTCGCGTGCTTTCGACTTCTTGGATGGGGAGGAATCACGGAAAAACGTTCTGATTTCTTGTCTGTCTCGAATCACATTCAAAGTGACGACTACTTGGTTACTGATAAGTGGTTTCCTTGTAGGGGTGTAGAACAGTGGACTGAGGACGACAAACGAGGTGTTTTACTGAAGGGAACACCAATGTTGCAGTCTAGTAAATGGAAAGGTTTGATAGCTGCTTTTCTTGAGTTTGGTTGTGCTCGATTATCTTCAAGATTGAGCCACCCACGCCGGTCACTGCGTTGGCTATTTATCTTGGCTGTTTTTCGCCGAAAAAGCCTTTGGACCACACCGAAGGAGTTGGACTGATTTATAATTACTTGATTCCGGAAATCTTGCTCGCTGCATACAATTAATGAGGGAAATTGTTTGCTTTCAAAAAATGGGGGACGCATCTCACAAAGTTAGAAGCTGTCACGACATTATGATCTATAGCGCCTCCAATATTGATATTATACACCCGTCGAAACCAGCAGCAATGTATATCTACATCACTAAGGTTGTCCGGTTACAAAAAGATACTCAATTTCTCCGTTCAGGATTCAAAGTCAAGTTCAATGCAGAGGGGTTCTGGGTAAACCTCCGATGAAGACTCTTCAGTTTGTCCGCATTCGTCTCCGTGCTGCCGGCTAGGACCATTTTGCTGAGTTTAAGTAGTATCTCTCTGTCTGACAAATATACTTTAATCAGCAGTTCACATAATATTCAGCAGTTCAGCAGTTCACACTAAGCTCACATTTAAACCTTAAGAATATACTAATATCGCTTTAATGGGACATAGTATACATAATATAATACATAACCCGCAGATCCTCAAAATGACTTCTCGATTGCTACTAAAACCTTAATTGAAATACGAGTATCAGCTGCTTAGTAGGGTGCCAGCGGGTTAATATGCTCCTTGGCTCAAGAAGCGCTTGCTCAATTTTCGTAATTTTCCTGCAGCCTGTGTTGTTGACCGAGCAGACGACTGGAGCTGTTTCTTAAACGCGGATACGCACAAAAGCTCGATTTCGCGGACAGATAAGTCGCACGGTCGAGGCATGCGAGTTAGCTGAAAATTACTCTCAGTGGAACAATTCTGTAGTCATCGCCGCTTTCCTTAGCTGATCAAAACTGATTAGAGACTATTACCGTCTGCCCGGAGTTCATAGTTTCTGAATCTGACGGAGGCTTATTGTGGAGAAGGCGCCGTGTAACCGAGCTTTCGGTTGCACGTCAAAAGATCCCCAGGTGGTCGAAATTAATCCTCAGTCCTCCGCTGGGGCGTGCCAGATAACTGTCGTTGGTTTGGCACGTAAAACCCCCAAATTTGACTTTCATAGTTTCGGTTTTGAACGAAATCTCCGAAACAAAAGTTTGATATGGAAATAACAAAAAGCAACGGGAAAACAAAACTGTGCTCTGCAAGTTTACGTGCACTGGCTACACTTAACCGTCGCAGTTGAAATACCTATAAAATAGGGCATTAAACAAAAGAAAATCTGGTAAATTGAATGCGCCGCCCGTTCAGGCGGCCGAAGCGACCTGTTCCCAGCCGCCATGTTTGTTTGGTGGTGGCGCCCTCTATACGTCGCTGGAGTCGCGAATAGCGGGGAAATGTCTTCATTAAATTTAGCGCACATTTCGTCTGATGTCGGGAGACGTCACGTGGTTGTGTAGTTTTTGTGCAGCAGAGTATGAAACACCTCGGATGTCGCCACAGTTTTTATTTAACACATATTTGATAAGTGATTTTTTATGCGTTTAAAGGGGTTACCTTTGAAGGTATGTTTGCTGAAAAAGAATTTAAGCTGGCACTATTTTATTGCCCATGCTCAGCTCACATTAAACATAAAAAATCTGTATGGGACGATATCCGCTATGCATGGGTGAACGAACCGGGGGGGGGGGCAAGGGGAGCGCTTGCCTTCCTTCACCCCCAGTTCTCAGAGTGGGGGGGGGGACGGCAAAGCATATGTTTCCCCCCCCCCCCCCCCCCCCTTAAACAGCCGTCACTGGGCAGGGCAAACACTGGCCGACGGCGCCCACAAGATACTAAAGTCATCCCTCCCCCCCCCCCCCCCCCCCCCCCCCCGGCCTCGGGGGGGGGGGGGGGGGGGGGGAGGCGGGGTCTAGTTTACCCCCACTCTTCAAAAGCAAGTTTCTACTCCTCCACTATCGCTATAATATTCATATACAACATTCGCACATTTCTAGATATGTTGCTGTTCATATCTTACCACCGACTGTAGGTGAATGTGATGGCAAATGCGTCGAATACACTGTATCTGTATAACAGGTTTTTGCTTTTAAATTTTCCTTATTTTTATTCACGTGTCAGGGCAGGTGGTAAGCTTTGGTGCACGCATTCTTTTTCTCATATTTTTATTTCAGAAGCAGGATGTTGGGTTTATTTAATCCTAGCGTATGCAATAGGTCGACTTGATATATTACAGTGAAAAATTGCTGCTAGGCTCTGAGCTATCCAAAAACCCCTTTGTACTGCAGGATATATATATATGGCTTTGAAGTTAACTGTAGTTCACAAAGGGGGAAAAAAAGCACGAACCACAAAAAGAATTAGGTTAAAACAAATAATAAAGAAAGATGTTTACAAATCTCCGTAATGCGAAACTAGGGCGCAGCTCTTGAGGAGGAGGTGGGGAGGCTACGGAGGGGAGGGTATGCCCCTCCTCCTCCTTTTCCTTTCCTCCTGCCGCTTAATTTGTTTAAGGGTGACGTGACACGAAGTCGTAACGTCATTTCTCACGCTAAATTTAGCGGGAAAACTGAATTGGTGTTGAGGTGACGTGACGTCGTTTCCTCGCTAAATTTAGCGGGGAAACATAACCCGTTAAAGTTAACAGGAAAATTTTTCTGTTAAATTGAGGTGGAAACTTTTTCCGCTAAGTTTAGGGAAAAAATCTCCCGCTAAATTTAGCTGAAACATTTCCCCGCTAAATTTAGTGGAAAAATGTCCCCGCTATATTTAGTGAAAAACTTTTCCCCGCTTAATTTATCGGGAAAATTTCCCCGGTAAGTTTATGGGGAAACGTCCCATAATGCAACAAACGCGCGGTTACGCCAACAGCGACGCCGCTCAACCTGGAAACAGGCGCCTGGTACGTTTACACTCGCGGATCCACTAGTGAATCCACCTAGCTTTTGCCGCTGGGGCGAAACGCTGGGAGGAAAACGCAGCGGCGAGCAGTATTGGTCCAGGACCTATCTCTGCCGCCAAACGAGGCGTTTCGCTGACCGAAAGTGACATTCTTGCGCAGCGCGACGATGCCTACGTCACGAGTACGCGTTCTTCCGGGTGCAGCAACGCTCGTTGGGAGAGACTAGAGCACTATATAGCTCCTACGGAGCAGAGTAGCGCAATCCTTTGATCCGCGTGTTTCGCCGACAACATGGCCGACAGAGCAGCTCGGCGCGAGTCACGTGGTACTCAGGGTTCCAGGAGGCGGCCCGCCCTATGGGAGAATACATGGAGATCGACTCAACACGGCTGATTATAAAATAAACGCCGAGTTGACACTTTTCAAGACTAGTCTGTCGTGAAGTTAGTAAAGCACTAAACACTTTATCAAAGTTCTAATAATATTGGATGCGTGTGAAAAGTTTGAGAAGGCAATTTCCAAAGGCGATGGCATTTGAAGCAGACGATTGTTGTACGCAGCGGAGATGGACTTTATGGATTGGCTGGAGCGCGTCACGTGAACAGTGTGACGTTGCCCGCGTCGTCTGCTGCATGATGCCGCTCAGGCAATTTTTGAAAAAAGAATTAAGTTATTACATGGCACAAAACTTAGCGCAAATTAGTGTAAACTGTTCCTTTGGTATGTCAAAAACTATTGTCATTCTGTACATCCCCAAAATAATCAAGAAACAGCGATTTTCTCACGTTCCCCATGCATTTGTGACTGGAGTTGGAACCCCCGGCTGTTCGCCGCTAGTCGCCGAGAGATGGCATTCTAGATTGCGGTACTCTGCTCCGAAGGAGCCATATAGTGCTCTAGGAGAGACAGCCTGGAGCACTATATAGCTTTTTCAAAGCAGAGTACCGCAATCTAGAACGCCGTCTCTCAGCGACTAGCGGCGAACGCCCGGGGGTTCTAACTCCGGCCAGAAATGCATGGGGAACGGGAGAAAATCGCTGCTTCCTGATTATTTTGGGGATCTATGGAACGACAATAGTTTTTGACATAATAAGGGAATAGTTTACAATAATTTGCGCTAGGTTGTGCACCATGAAATAACTTACTTTTTTTAAAAAAATTGCCTGAGCAGCATCATGCAGCAGACGATGTGGCGACGTCACACCGTTCGCGTGACCCGCTCCGGCCAACCCCCAAAAAGCCCATCTCCGCTGCGCAAAACAATCGTCTGCTTCAAACGCCATTGCTTTGAAAATTGCCTTCGCAAAATTTTCAAACGCATCCAATATTATTAAAACTTTGATAAAGTGTTTATTGCTTTACCAACTTCACGACAGACTAATTTCGAAAAGTGAGAACGTTGCTTTTATTTTTTAATCAGCCGTGTTGAGTCGATCTCCATGTATTCTCCCATAGGGCGGGCCGTAGTGATGCAAAACTATCGATAAATCGACTATCGATACTATCGATAGTTTTGGAAAAACTATCGATAGTGCCCCAGAACTATCGATAGTCGACTATCGATAGTACTATCGATAGTTTTTCGATAGTCGACTATCGATAGTCGACCGATAGCTTTTCGATAGTCGACTATCGATAGTACTATCGATAGTTTTTCGATAGTTGACTATCGATAGTACTATCGATAGGTTTCCGATAGTAGGCTATCGATAGTACTATCGATAGTTTTTAGATAGTCGACTATCAATATTTTTTTTTACTACCGATAGTCAAATGTTTTGCGGCTATGGAGACTATCGATAGTACTATTGATAGTTTTGCACCACTACTAGAGCGAACACAGTTGCCACACCGCCACTCGCCTGACCTTCTTCCTCTTTTCACCCAAACTCCCGTCTTTGTCATCACTGAAAGCTGAACCAAAGTTGGGATGGTAAGCTCTTGGGCTAGTTGGTGTCCGATTTGAAAAAAAAAAGCAAGAAAAAGAAAAAAAGGAAGCGACGCAAACTGCTAGTGTCGGAAAACTACCGATAGTAAACTGTCGACAGTACTATCGATAGGTTTACGATTGTCGACTATCAATAGTTTTCCGATAGTCGATTAACGATATTTTTCCGATAGTCGACTATCGATAGTACTATCAATAGTCGACTATCGATAGTACTATCGATAGTTTTTCGATAGTTGACTATCGATAGTACTATCGATAGTTTTTCGATAGTCGACTATCGATAGTTTTTCGATAGTTTTCGATAGTCGACTATCGATAGTTTTTCGATAGTCGACTATCGATAGTACTATCGATAGTTTTTCGATAGTCGACTATCGATAGTACTATCGACAGTTTTTTTCACTATCGATAGTCAGATTTCTGGCAACTATCGATACTATCGATAGTACTATCGATAGTTTTGCACCACTAGCGGACCGCCTCCTGGAACCCTGAGTACCACGTGACTCGCGCCGAGCTGCTCGCAGCTGGCGCCGCCGCCGCCGCCGCCGCTCGAAGGAAGTAGACGTAAACCCAACCCGCTCGTCGCCGCCGCCGCCGCCGCAGGGAGCGAATCCGCTACCGCAGCAGTGGATTTCTTCTCAGGTGTAAATGTACCATTAGAGCTGCACTCTAAAAAATGCCCGAATGACTTTACAGAAGGTAAAGTGTAACAAAAATTAGTTTGATTACCAAAAAAAAAAAGTTGATTTTATTACATCAGTGATTAGGTAAGTGGAAAGTTAGTCTGGCTTACAAGTGGTCTCTGTTGTCTCCATTATAGAGGGGCAATTTTCAAAAGCCATCGAGCAACATTGACAGTCGCCATTCCATGGGCACAGAACATGTGATTGGGTCAGGGTCCTCGCTGAACGTTGACGGAGCTTTTGATTTTTACATGAACCGAGCCGAGTTTACACCGAACGTTGACCCAGTCATCGTGTTCAATGGAAGCTCGGGGTACGTGCCTTAACACGACTGCGGACCCGTGGTCTTTGACGTGCATCATAAATTGCGGTGCAGGTATCTGTTATAGGAATGTATGCCGGTACAGCTGCTTGCTGTTCATGTAGACATCGACAGGGATGTGTATCGGTGTTTAGTTTAAGCTCCTCGCGCTCTCGAGCTCCTTTGTGTTAACTTGCTTTGCTGCCGAACTTTCATGATTTTTAGGCTTCCAGGTTTTTTTTAGGAATTTATCTCATACAGCATGCAACTACTAGCAGAAACAACAAAAAAATGTAATTTGTGCTGAAAATTCAGTGGCAAAAAATAACAACAACAAAAAAGTTGGAGCTCCAATCCACGCTGTGAAGGTGGTTGGCCAGCGAAGCTGTGGTACCACCCAGGCATGTAGTCCGGGGGTGGGGGGGGCAGGGCAGGCAAGGCGGGGCGGGGCGGGGTGGGGTTATGGGGCCTGGGCCCACCCCCCCCCCCAAAATGTTCCATTTTGCTGGGGCCTGCTCTCTCCCCTTCCCCTCATACAGCACTTTGTCATGGGTGGCCCCCCCTTCCCCCCCCCCCCCCCTTCCAAACAAAATCCTAGCTACGTGCCTGGTATCACCTGCAATGATTGCCCACTGCATTATAGGCCCTTTTTATGGCAAATGCCACCAGGTGGTGCTTCAGCCTTTCACGTTCCAGAGAACTTCCGGTTTAGAAAAGGAATGAACAAAGCCTTAACACCGCTGCTTGAAATTTAGGTAAAATGATTAACCACCGATTCTCCAGGTGAATGCCGGAAAAACTAAGGAGTGCAAATCTATTAAAATGTTTCGAGTATTCTTGTAAACCAACTTGCCTCCTCCAAGATGTAATATTGTACAGCCGAAGGCCCTCATTAGATCTCCAACTTTGTTGTCTGTGTAGCATTTATGCTTTCCAGCGTCGTGACGTAAGCAAGCTCAACAGGCTCGCAAAGGCGGTGCGATCGGAAGTTGCTTGGGACGCAAGTGGCAGTTGATGTTTGTAAACAGCAAAAGGCTCCATACCAAATGATTAACAGAAGAAAGCTAAATGCACTGTACCAAAACTTTATTATATATGAAAGACTTCATACGCTTCCATTGCTGCAGCAGCTTATGCAACTGCAATCTTTACTGAGAAATGCTACTTTTTTAGCATTGTTAGCGGGGGTAGTGACCTCACTCCCCACTTTGTAGTCTGCCTTTGCCGCGGCAGCTTATGGAACCATAGTTTTTACCGAGAAACGCATGTGGGAAGCGCTACAAGCTTATCATCGTTCGTGCACGCCTTATCTATCACGCGGTTTTGACACTTATTTTTTGCAGTTTTCTTATCGAAACAAGTGTCAAAACTACAGGATAGATGATAAGGCACGCGCAATGGTTTTCCGCCGACTATTCTGTTCACTGCTGTTCTGTTGACGGACACAAAAAAACCTGACCAACGAGTCATATACAGCTGCGCTGTAAAACAAAAAACGATAAAGCATCTGCAGACAACCACAGGTGAGCATGCACGTCATGCGCGCATTGACCGAGAACCTCTGACCCATCAGATATTCCTCGTAGCGCGTTGGCAGGTGGCAGTGAAGCGGACGCATTGGTTCGGATTGGTAATGCTTTACGCCAGAGCAATGGTGCAGAGCAGTGAAGCTTGATCCGAGAAGCTGGAGCATTGCTGAAGGCATTATTCATAATTTTTAAATATTGAAAACCTTTAATACTTTGGACAGGAAAAGTGTGCTACGAATCGTATCGAATAGCAAACACTATATGCGAATTATTCCAAGTTTTGAATATTGGCACATCTCTACTTATGAGTTATAAATGGCTTGTAAAGCAAGGCATAATCAGTTTTGATTTAAAGGTTGGTCAGTGTTGAATGGGACCACTCTGCTACACGTTGTGTAATCTACTCTTGAAAGGAAAACTGGTATAGGACATCACAAAAATAAAAAATGGCAAGGTTGATTGTAGGATGAGTGTGCTATGGTACAAGTGCTCTGGTACAAGCAGACATTCAGATTTTGTTGCATCAGACCTTGCGATGACAATATTTAAACAGTAAGCTAGAGTCCGTGATTGGATTTTAATGTGCCACATTGATTATAACGGTGATTGTTTTTCATAGATTTAGAATCCCATATGGGCGAGAAAATAAGAATTTGACTCAAAACCAGTGATATAGCCAGGAATGTTTTTCGAGGGAAGGAGGGGGGGGGGGCCTTTGAGGTGGTTGGGTTATCTAGGACTTGGGGGCAGAGGGGGGCTGGGGGGGGGGGGGTGTGAAAACACATGTGTATATATTATAGGGTTGGCTGGATTCCGGGGGGGGGGGGTTCTGGAGCTTGAAAGCCTCGCCCATGGCTATGCCACTGTTCAAAACCATGGTTGTCTGCCCAATAAATGACAAAAACAGGTTGACCCACTTTTGATGAAACCCTCTGAATTTACTTCTCCGTAGAGAATTCACAGATCCAGTCATTGAAATCTATAGGAGCCTAGCAATTAGCTGCTTGTTGGAAGGTGCACACTGGGCCAATGGTATTTTGCATCTACAATATTTTTTTGTTTTTTGTTTTGAAGCCATTTAGTGTTTTTAGGGAAAGGCTAGAACAACTTGCGGAGAGTCCAGATCTGTCGTAAAATGGTGCTGCTTTACAGGTGGGGGCTTTGATGTTACGATTATTGCGATGTAACATCTTTTTTTATATATTTTCCTTTTGGGAACTTGTAGGGAGCTCATGGCTTCATCACTCAACATCCCTGGGCCAAGGAAGTGGCTGCCTTCGTCAACTTGGAAGCGTGTGGGGCTGGTGGAAAGGAACTGCTCTTTCAAGCCAGTGAGGGACCCAGATTGTTCGTCCTTTGTCCCCAGTGTCCCTTTAGGGTCAATTGTAGCAACAATGAGAAGACTTCGTCCTCTACTTCGGCGTACCTAATACCACTGGGGGGGGGGGGGGGGGGGGGGGAGAAGAGGGATTACGAAGGAACCTGTTTCGTTTGTTGTTAAAGAGTGGAATCTTTTCTATCTAATTTCTGAAAAACAAAGTTTCAATTGTCTACCTGCTGAAAAAAAAAAAGAAGAACTGAAAACTAAAAACAAAGTTTCCTGTCTACTCGCTGGAAAACGAAAAATTTCCCACCTGCCTGCTAAAGCACAGAAGGATGCCCAGCTAAATGCTGAAAAACGAAAAGTTTCTTGTCTGCTTGTTGAAAAACGGAAAATTTACCATCTACCCGTCAAACGGAGAGTTTTTCGTCTTCCTGCTCAACGAACATAAATATTTTTGTTTGCCTGCTGAATATAAATATTTTCTCTTCATAACTAGCATGTATGAAGACAAACTGATACCTAAAGAGAGAGAGAGAAAATAAATGTTGGTCTTGGAGAGATTGACTCCGGTACCTTAAGCTTTCATGCCTTCATTTGATGAGGCCAAAGTCGGGAGTCGGTGATGCCGCATCGAGCTTGAGTATTGACAGTGGTGATGTTTTGCAGGCAATAGTCACCCATGGCTGGTGCGATCATATGTGGAGGGGGCGGTGCGGCCATTCGCTTCCATCATCGCGGAGGAGGTATTTCAGAGTGGGCTGATTCCATCAGACACGGACTTCCGGATATTCCGGGATTTCGGGGGTTTGCCAGGTCAGTTAATTTATTTATTTATTGATCCTTGAGTTTAAGATGTTTACCAACAGCTAAATGCCTTACCGGTGGTACACCATAATGCATTGAAAATGAAACAAGCAATGCGAACACTGCAATAAAGAAAGTACAAAGACATCATTGAAATGCAGATGTTCTATGACATTTCTGCTACTACCCCATTTTTAAAGTTGCTGAAACTCATAAAGACACCTTTTGCAGCTGACGTACAAGTCCACCATTCTTGTGAGAGTGAGAGGTTCAAATGTCTAGGAAGATAAAAAGAAGTTTATATCTCAAGAAGCAAGATGGTACACAAATGCTCATATCTGTTAGCAACCCTGGGCAAGCTACTCCGCCATCCAATAGTTTGTGCAAAAAAATGACAAATTCCTATAATCTCTCTTCACTGCAAGTGCAGTCATTTGCAATTTACATAATGGACAGTTAAAATTGTAATGAGATTTCTTACCGAGGTATTGGTCGTAAACCAAACAAATAACGAGTCTCTGCACTCCTTCTAGACAAAGTTAAGATTGCCGGGGCAGTCACTGGGACTCATTTTGAAGCTAGGGGTGCTTTTCTAAAGTGCAAATGGCTTGCCGATGGTGTTCAAGAGACATTGTCATGTCCATTACGACTCTGTTTTATTTTGATATGGAACCTCTCACTGCTATCCAAGATTGTGTAAGAATTGGAAGACTGTTAGAACTTGTGGTAAAAAAAAAAGGATGATGTTATAATTATAGTTTTAAAATCTTGATGAAGCAATTACACAGGATGCTTGTATGTTACTTTATATGCTGATTTAGTGTCGTTTGTTCTCGAAATTGTAGTCATGTGCAAATAGTGCATCTTGGGTTTTCGGAGCAAAGTGTGGTTTTGGCGGAATATTTTTTACCGTATTTTCCGGGCTATAGTCCGCGGACTATACCTGTTTAAAAGTTTAAATTTCTGGCTGTGCGGACTATCTACGCGTGCAGACTATACAGGAATTATGTTTTTCAAGATTGTTTATTATGACGAGACGTGACGAATTTTGTGCACGAAAATGTATGTTAATGATGATTTATGCACATTATAGGCTTTATTGTGAGCTAAAAAGCAGACATTTGTAAACGTGTGCCGTCTATGAGAAGATTTTCGTGTCGACTAAGCACCAGGTGCGGGCTATGCGCCGGGTGCGGGCTATCTAAGCAAAATCTTTGATTTTTTACCCCAAATTTTCCCCTGCAGACTATACACCGGGTGCGGACTATAGTCCAGAAAATACGGTAATTGAATATCGAATAGTTTCTCCAAGCCTTTCACTACTGCTGCACCATGCTTAAACGAAGATTCAGTTAAACTCGTGAAGTTTGGTCTGGAGCTTCCACTTGTCCATTTGTAAGCTAATTTTTATCTAACTATATTTATGGACTGTGACTTCAGAAAGTTCCGACACCTTGGAATGGCAAGTAAATGGCAGATTTGACATAAAATTAAACCTGAAAAATGCTTAGCTATATATCTAATTCTGTGGATTTACAAGTCCTGCTATATGCAAACATTATTTCTTCAATCTCGAATTTGAAAAAAAGAAAAAGAATCACAAATATGAACTCAGGTTGCCAGGGCATCTTGCATTTTAGCCTCAGTTTAATATTGAAAAATATTTCTGCAATGTACAGATGAACATTCCCATAGTTTCAGTTTATATTTAAATACACCGAGTGCGCGCTCGCACCATCCCGCTTTGAAAGTGTGCTTTTCTCCCAAGTACGCCATTGCGATATTTAAACTTTTCCAAATATTGATCACGGCGAGTTACCTTGTTGAGTGCGCTTTGTACTGAACACCGGCGCACTGTGGAGAAGCAACATCTGCATAGTTTGCTTCTGCGGGTGTTGCTTCCACGCAGTGCAACCACGCTTAGTAGTAACCCAGGCAAAAATTTGTAACTGGGACCAGTTGGCACCTCAACTGGTTTCAACTGGGAGTCTGGGACTAACTGGTACCAACTGGGACCAATAGGAGTCCAACTGGGACCAGCTGAGGGGTCAACTGGTTTGAACCATTCCCAGTTGGGAGTCAACTGGTTTGACTTCCAGTTGGGAATGGAGTGAACTGGGACCAGTTAGGAACGTAACTGGTTGGAGCGATTCCCAGTCGGACTTCAAATGCCTTTCCCGTTCCCAGTTCAGATGGGGCAACAATTTTGACAAGTTGGGGTTGCATTGGCCTTTGCTAATTAAGAAAACTAAAAACACTTACATTTTTAGATTTTTACAAATAGGAAAATGTTTAATTACTGGGTACATTTATATATTTATAAAAATAATATAAAAGTTTTAATTAACAGAATATTTTTTTTAATTGGAAAATATAATTAGAGACAAAATGTGTTCACCTAAATGAACATTTAGTGCATCATTAAAATATATTAAAACATTTATTTAAACACCTACAGTATTTTTTTTCTTTTAATAAATAAATTTATCTTTTGGCCAATCAGAGCTAGTCAGCCGCCGTGGCTCGCGGGTCCGGATTAGTGGTACGCGCTGTCGACAGATAGCGCTGCCTATGCTGACGCCGCATGACGCCGGAGTCGGATGGACGCGGTAGGCGGTAGAGAAGGGTCGCCATCGTCGAAGTTGGCGTCGTTATGAAAATGTCAAAACTACAGCTGCGCTTCTTTGGACCTAACTGCACACACACCATGGTGGCGGCGGTGAACTTCAGGGATGGAAAGATGCACTTCAGCGATCGGAGGGCACCCAGGAAAGACCGAACGGAAGAAAACGCCGCGGAGAGCACAATGGCAAAAATGGCGGGAGGTCTACCTCGAAAATGTTCGACTGTTGTGACAGAGATTGCAAGGTGGGAGCGCTACCGCATCCTATCAGGACTTCACCTGCGCAACGCGGGATCACGGGTGAGCACCTTTCTTTTTGCGATGGGGAGAGAAGCTGAGGACGTCTTCACTAACAGACGCCAGCGGCTGATCTTCCTTCATCTCACGAATACTACGTACTCCTGAAAAAGCGATTCAACCGTGGCAAACAAGTGGCTAAACTCGGAGCGTGTACATCACCGAATCTATTATTTAGTTTCATTCTTCAAGTTTTTGACAATAAAGTCTTATCAACCTTCCATTTTGTGCCGTGTTTCATTGTTGCTGAAGTTGGTACCAGCGGTAACTGGGACCAACTCCAACTGGGACCAGTTGCAACTGGGAATTGTTCCATAAACCAGTTGCAACTGGGACCAATTGGTCCCAGTTGAAAATTTTCGCCTGGGAAGCCCACTCAACGGGTCTAACCCGCTGCAATCCACACTTAAAAGAATACGACTATCGCCGAATATCTCAAAGCGAATATCGAATAGTGTATTATTCTAAACTACTATTTGAAATATTGAATATTCGCAATGCTCTACCAAATTTAACGCAATACTGTTATTCTTTAGTTTGACCAACACCAATGGCATCTGAAAGGCACAACCTTTTATGGTTACAGCTTGAGAGTGTTGCCTTTTTGGTGTGTCTCATCTGGTGGTGTTTCTCTCTCTTGGTTTACCACCAGGTCTTGACTTCGCATTTGCCAAGAACGGCCATGTCTATCACACGAAGTACGACAACCTTGATTATGTGCCTGGTGGATCCATTCAGCATGCTGGTGAGCACCGTGTTGTTTGCACAGAAAGTAGCATAGGCTATTCTGATCCCTCAGCTATATGCTAGTGTTAACAACCTCTTTCATTTACCATCATCGCCAGCCACATAGTTCACATATCCAAATGAGAGACAGAAAACAAGCAAGACCTTACAACCTGGAATGAGTAAAAAAATATGTAAACATGTAAGAGGCGAAACAAGGATGAGTAACAGAAATTACAGTGGTTTAAAATGTTGCATAGATTCTGTTCAGATTTTACAAGCAAACACTTCTGGAATCAAAACCCTCCAAATGAAATACTCTATTTGTCAAATGTGTTGAAATAATTCTATAAAGAAAGCTGTTGGCAGTTTGAGCAGAACTAAATATTGCCCCGTTATTTCTTGTTATGATTATCAACAATCTTCAGCGAGATTTATCATCAGTGTACATGAGAGATTTGTAACTACCAAGTGAAATTGTTTTTTTTTGACAAATCAGGAGACAATATCCTGGGGCTCCTGCTCAAGATCCTGGAAGCTCCTGAGCTGGAGCTCGGCGGGGTGCAGTCCATGGACGGGACGCACCAGGACAGCAGAGACGGAATGGTCTACTTTGACTTCCTGGGCTTCTTCATGGTCACCTACACCTACTCGGTGGGCAACTTGCTGGTCAAGCTGGTGGTCCTGGTCTCTCTGGTCTCTATGGCGTGGCGCATAAAGTCCTCCTCCGGTAAGTGTGCCCGAGCTAACTCGAATCGGTCGTCCCCTTTTTACGGCGATAGCCATTATAAATGGCTTGCACGTGACGTCATTCAAAAAGCGCTCTGATGACCACCAGAGAAGAAGGGAAGAGGGAGCTTCCCTCTTATCAGGATCCTCTTTTGTGCCTCCCGGATTTACACAGACGTTGCTATTCTCCTCCCAGAAGATTTTAGAAGATTATCCCGTCACTCAAAATTCTTCAAAAGCAGCTTCCCTCTCCTCCTCTTACATGGTGGTCAAAAATATGCGATGTGATGTCAGTGCATCGCATATTGTGTGATGTGATGTATTAGTGGGGTTTTGCAGTGGACCCCCAGGTGTGATTTGGGCAGTGTCGTAGCCGTGGAAATGTTCTTGCTATATTTAGCACAGAGATTTTACCTTAAGGTAAAGAGGAACGAGCAAGGGATGGTGGCTGCAAAGCAAGGTTGCCGGGCCCAGCCGCGACAGGATGCCAATGGCCATTGCACAGTGACCAAATGGCAGTTTAAGTGCCAGTTAACGAACAATCCGTCCATTCTGGTGTGGGATGCGCGCTACAGATTGTGCTTTCAGGCGGACATGAGAAAAGGCGTTCTCGGTGTAGTGCATTTAGTAAGAACGCTTTTGAGAAATGCCATAGAGACGGACACTTTTGTTTCCCTTTCATTATACACAAGCTGAGCAGATGGTCCAAACAGTCAGTCTTTGCGGAGACAAAGGTACAAAATAAAATTTATTGTATGGATTTGGTGGGAAGTTAATCTGGCTTTTAATGTGTTACCACTTTGGAGAGCAATTCAGCCAGCATAGTGTTACTGTCCTGTCTGAATTGGCGTTTCTGACGTGCGCACTAGCATGGATATTTCATAAAATACACGTTGGTACAACACCCATTTTCTGTCGAACCTGGTTGGAATGTTAATTGATGTGGAAGGGGCTGCAGGTCATAGGAGAATTGCAATTGTCTTGTATGTATATTTAGACAGTTGGAAGTTTGTAAAACCCAGTGGGCGTCTGCTGTCTCCACTGCAGATGAAAAATTTAGTCAGTGCAGTAGCACCGCTAGTAGCCTCGGGTCTTTAATGTGCGTCACGCAGGAGTGATACACGACCGTAGGCCGGTACAACGTTTATCCAGGTCGAAACGGGCAGAAGTGGGGACTGAACCTGGGATATCCCTGGGTTCTGCAGTGCGAGCTTTCACTCCACATACTCTCAGCTGCAGTATGTCAACACACTTGGCTAGTGATCCCTTGGTCATAGGAGAGCGAATGTGCATGCTGAACAGGATGAAAAAGCAGCACTCAAAGCGACAGGACAAACGGAAGGAGGACAAACACATGCTGACTTAGGGTCTTTTTGCTTTCTTTTTCTTTCTATATTTCTTTCTGCACGGTGCCTTCTATGTTTGTATTCCTTTGTCTCACTGCCTGGTTCCTCTTCTTTCTCTTTCTTTAATGTATCCCATTTGGGAGTCAGCATGTGTTTGTCCTTTGTTCCTTCCTTCTTAACTGTCTTTTTAAGCACTTTTTCATCATGTTCAATGATTACCAATTAGCCTTACTTTCCACCTAGCGAATGTGTGTTGTCACAACTCTACGGCTCCTTTCGACTAGTTCATCGTGCCTTTCCGTACCATTTCCCCCCTTGCCAGCGGGACGTCATCTCTATCACCGTGAGCTGGCGCTCCAGGTGTGGGGCCGGGTGCTGGCGCTGGTGGTGATCCTGTCCAGCTGGGGGCTGGGCATGCTGGCCTCTGCGCTGGTGGCTCACCTGCTCACCCTGCTGGGCAGTACCATGGCCTGGTATGCCACGCCCTACCTGGTGGTGGGGCTCTACTACTCTACCACCGTGGCCACGTTGATCAGCGTACACTGGGGCATTGCGACGCTGCGACGCAGGAGTAAGGCGGGAATGGTGAGTGGGGAACGATCTGTGGTCGAACTCTCGTAAAGTACCGAGCAGGAGCACATCCAAGAAACTAAGGTAAATTGGTAAAAAAAAATAAAAAAACAACCGCATCTCCACGTGGTGAATGATGTTGATTGGGGCGAAGATCTGGTGGTGCTTGTCTGCGTAGGCGCTGAGCCGCAGCATGCCGAGCCTTTCGCTTGTTTTCATCCATGTCACGCTGCGGTCAAATGCTTAAATGCGTATATAACCACGTTCCATACCACACATTCTCTTTCTGACATGGATGAAAACGAACGGAAAACTTGGCATGCTGCGGCTCACCGTCTACGCAGACAAGCACCACCAGAGCTTCGCCCAATCAACATCATTCACCACGTGGAGATGCGGTTTTTTTTTTTTTTTTCCCTACACAAGCACGGGAGCACGTGCTCACATGCTCGTGAGTACGAGCACCTGATGCCGGACATCGGACGGACATATGGACATGGCTAGCTTCTAAGGAGCTTCGCCCCTAAAAAATGGGAATGGGCACTTGTTTGGCTAAAGAGCAAAAAAACAGAAAAGGCACAAATGGCAAGTTGGACTCTTGTTTGATCCAGCCGAACAATATGCAAGAGATGCCTTCTTATAGTTTCGGTAACTCGCATCCTGCCATGTTAATGAACAGAGCCTGCCAGCTGCGTACGCCTGTGATCAAGGTCTGCACTTTAACTTCCCTACAGAACACACATACTACAGCCAATCATCGCCTTCCACTTAAAAAGATGTAGTGATCGAGTGACAAGGTCAAGAAATTAATTTTCCGGACAAATACAATCCAGTACCACTCTAGCATGAGCACGTCATATTTGTCCCACAAGAAAAAGTGCTTTTTCTGTCGATCGCGGCGATTGACAGTCTGCATGCTCTGCGTGTAAAGTGGACATGCAAGTACTGTACTGATAATGAATTGTGCATCTATTACTTGAAAAATTTATAGTTTTCATGGCACAGAGCAGAAAAAATGGAGAAAAACTGAAACCAAACATTGAATCGCCTTGCAGATACATGTGCCGAATGGCACCTGCCGTCCTCTCTGGGATGCGAGTACGAGAAGCTTTCCGCCGTTTCGTGCAGGGAGCGAAGATCATAGGGGACCCGACTGAGCACGAGGACGACTGGTCGGTTCTGGAACGCTACCTGGACGCCACTCAGCTCCTCTGGATGGTCGTCTCGTGCTGGCTCATGTCGACGGGTGTCCAGAGCTGCTACCTCAACATCTCCTGGCTGGCCATCACGGGCGTCGCCATGTCCGTGCTCTCGCGCTGGGTCCTCAACTTCGGCAGGAGAGGTGGGTCTGCCACTGCGCCTGTGCTCGGCCCTCTGCACGTCCGGCACTGCATGAATAAAAAAAATATATTAGATGGCAAGAAGTATTATATACTTACGGACAAGTATCTGCATTATGCAGCCGCAGCAATATAATCGATCGATTCGTGTTTACTGTGCTCCCCGAACAGCAGGCAGGCCTCAGGAGGAATGCACATACTAAAAGCAAAAGACGAAAAAAAAGAAATGGGAGCCATTTTACTTTGAAGGTGGATGACCAGTGAAGCTGTTTAGCACACGACACAGACGTGACACAGAATTTTGAACAAAGGTACGAACATATTTATCGTCTTGATCGGTGGTCATTGTGGCGAAAGGTACGCACACACGTGCCGCCCACCGCCGCCGCTGACATTCTCATTGCTTTCCCACCGTTGCTCTTCGTAGGCGCGTTCCTCTTTGGGAGTCCGGACTATGCACGGCCTCCCCATTACGAGAGAAGAGAAGTAAAATTGAAAATGGAGAACAGCAACTTGTCTTTCTGGTTTTTTTATATACATTCGCGTGGACGACTACCGCCACCCCGAGAAGCCGGGGGAAACTAGACACGTGCGACGGGATCGCCACTCGGCGGAAAGTAGACACGCGCGACGAGACCGGCACCCCCAGAGAGTGCAAGGAAAGGAAACTAGGCTTGCAAGCATCTGGAACTACGGCTAATTGAGGGCGGTATGAGCGTAGAGTTATTGGTCACGCACGCGAAAATTGCTAAATTACCCAAGCTTGAAAGAATGCAGGGAATGGCGTTCTGTGCCAAATGCACACGCCTTCCTCATATAAAAGATGTGATGTAAATAATCAAAATAAAGCGTTGACGAACGCACCTGCAAGATGCCATTTGTTTTAGGCTTTTGCTTTTTAACAGTTACTGTTGCAGACGCCGACACGTGCTGCGCATGGGTGCGGTATGGCGTGTGGATGCGATGCGAGCGTAGAGTTTTTGGTCACGCACACGAAAAATCCACGGAACCTTAGCCCTAAACAGCTTTGCTGTAAAATTACTAGTAGCCAGAAATAATTTGTGTAATACACCCCTCTTGGAGCTCCTCAGAATTCCGAATGAAGGGTAAGCCCTGTCAGAATGATCTAACCTGTCATACTTGTGCTACATGTGTGTCAATGGAGGGCCAGGTTCTAAGTCTGAAGGGTAAAAAGGGTGCATGTGCACTTGCACATCTTGAGCGCTCATCAAACCTGTGCCCGCACACTCCTCACATATTTTTATTCTTTTTTATTTATTTTTATTGTTATCCCGAAGGCCGGTACAGAGCATGTGAAATGAGTGCAAAAATGGCACCACCCACAAGACAATCGGGAAATGGCGATACCCTAAGCATAGCCGTTATTTAGTGGCTCTATCGTATGGCGTGAGCCCAGTCTGCCGCAAGATCGGGTGCCTTGTTTGATGCCTCTACAGATTGAGGAGGATTAACTATAAAAATGGTGCCGAAATCTCTGCTGTCACTACGCAGATTCTCGACAAAATGCGTTAGCATGTAGCGCAGGGGTTCCGACTCAGTGGAGGATGAGAGTTACAACCTTGCTATGATCTGCATACTGTTGCGTTTGAAGGGCCAGTCTGTTCTCCTGGGCGTTGGCGGTTTCAGATGCAGCCACCACAGCCTCCCTCGATCGCCGCCTACGATCCCCGCATGCTGTTGCCTTCAAGGAGCCAGCTAGTCTCTTTCCTCACGGATGTCGGCGATTCTGCAGAAACCGCGTCGTCGAAGTGCCTTGGTTTTAGATTGTCGCGTACCGTGCGTGTCGCGACGGCCGCTCGATCCCCCCTCTCCCGCTTCCGCGGCATGCCGTTGGAAGCATGCCAGGAGACTTTTTCCCTCTTGTAAGAAAGAAAGTGGACGTAACGAGCGAAAGAGCGCAGCAGGAACTGTGCCACGGCCTAGCAAAATTAGTCTGGTCCAGTCCAAACCACGACCGTCCAAACAGAAGATAGGTTCATGCAGCAGGGCAATAAATGCTCACGCATTTGATAGCTGCCGCCGAAAAAAATTGGGGTTCTCCTTGCTGTGTGCGTGAGCTGTAAACTGCTTGCTCAACGATTTGGAAGCTGCGAAATGGTGGTGGAAAAGGTGTATACAAAGTGTCTGCCCATCTTTTGGTTTACAGTTTACTGTAAAGTAAACCAGTTTATTTGCTTACACAGGACAACATGGCAGACTGCTGGCAGTGGTGCTTGGCTCCCACGTCCTGCCCCTACTCATGGCCGTCTACTTCTGCATCAACCTGCACATGGCCATCATGCCCATCATGGGCCGTGTGGGCACGCTCGACAACCCCGAGGTGTCGGTGGCTGTCATTTCCGGTTTCCTGGCCATTGCCATCACCTCCTTCATGGTGAGATCGAGCTCACCGAAATCCCTCAATATATAAGGGCTAGCCCAAAATCAAAATCGGTGTGTTTGCTCCCATTTTGTCACATATATAATTTGAGTTGTTTGCCAGTCACCCTTGTTCGTGAGACGATGAACGATGTCATGTGAGCCGACAAGCCATCCTAACATATAGTGTGCAGGAGACATAATCTAAGTGCGTGATGAGTGGTACTTGGATTTTTCTCAGATTAATAAAAAAAATAGAATTAAAACAATTGTTGTAGTGGAACGTGGGCATCTGTGGTTAAAATTGCCATAAAATATCGAGCAGGCGGCCACGCGAAAACGACGGATTCCTGTGTGGACGAGCGGGACTGGTCAGCCGCTCGTTCATTCCCATGGGCGAGCGGCTGGCCAGTCCCGCTCGTCCATGCGGGAACCCATCGTTTGCGAGTGGCGGACGAGCGCTGTCCGTCGTTTGACCATGTTCAGCAAGGTCCGGCACCGCCATCTGTCATTCTGTGCCAACACTGTGTCGGGATCTTTTATCACTTTTTTTAATACGCAAATTGGCCTTGATGAATGTACTTTTGGGTTTTTTAGGATGCTTAGAGCTTTTAGATTGATCTATGACTATAAAATGACTATCTCATAAAGCACTTTAGTGCCCCTTTAAGCTTGATATAACTCTTCCTTGCTTGATGATTTTTTTTATTTAAATAACAATAAATGCACATAGAAATCATCATCATATGCAGAAACGGTAAATATAAACACAATTTGGAAATCATTTTTTGTGGGATTTAAATTATCTTTTAAATCTGGCATGCTTTAAATCATCTTAATTTTTATTCTCCACCCTGCTACCAATATTCATGAAGCATGGGCACCCTAATAAAGACAGACTACAACCTCCTCAGTACACGAACTCTCACTTCTTTGTTATGGGTGGTCTTTGGTAGCTCTTGTATGAGAAGGTTGTCCCTCTCTGGCATCAATGAAAGCCTTTTTTTCCCTCTATTTCTGCTCATCAGCGGGAGGGGAAAGAAGCCTCGTGTATAGAATAGACTGACCCTAACAGCGCACATGATCCCTTAGCTGAATGTCCCTAAAACGTCATATGTCCTTGTGCAGCCATTGGACCAAATGTGTTACCTGGAGCCCAGGCGAAAATTTTCAACTGGGACCAATTAGTCCCAGTTGCAACTGGTCCCAGTTGGAGTTGTCCAACTGGTTCCAGTGGAGTTGGTCCCAGCTGGAATTGGTCCCAGTTACAACTGGTCCCAGTTTGAGTTGGTCCCAGTTACCGCTGGTACCAACTCCAACAACAGTGAAACACGGCACAAAATGGAAGGCTGAGAAGACTTTATTGTCAAAAACTTGAAGAATGAAACTAAATAATAGGTTCGGTGACGTATACGCTGCGGGTTTAGCCACTTGCTTGGGACGGTTGAATCGCTTTTTCAGAGGTAGTATTCGTGAGATGAAGGAAGATCGGCCGCTGGCGTCTGTTAGTGAATACGTTCTCAGCTTCTCTCCCCACCGCGTGAAGAAAGGTGCTCACCCGTGATCCTGCGTTGTGCAGGTGAAGTCCTGATAGGATGCGGTAGCGCTCCCACCTTGCAATCTCTGTCACAACAGTCGAACATTTTCGAGGTAGACCTCCCGCCGTTTTCGCCATTGTGCACTCCGCAACGTTTTCTTCCGTCCGGCCTATGTGCGTCCGGTCTTTCCTGGGTGCTCTCCGATTGCTGAACTGCATCTTTCCATCCTTGAAGTTCACCGCCGCCACCATGGTGTGCGTACAGTTAGGTCCAAAGAAGCGCAGCTGTAGTTTTGACATTTTCATAACGACGCCAACTTGGGCAATGGCGACCCTTCTCAACTGCGTCCGTCCGACTCCGGCGTCAGCATAGGCAGCGCCATCTGTCGACAGCGCGTACCACTAATCCGCACCCGCGTGCCACGGAGGCCGGCTAGCTCTAATTGGCCAAAACATAAATTTATTTATTAAAAGAAACAAAATACTGTAGGTGTTTAAATAAATGTTTTAATATATTTTAATGATGCACTAAATGTTCATTTAGGTGAACAAACACATTTTGTCACTAATTATATTTTCCAACTAAAAAATTATTTTGTTAATTAGAAGTTTTATATTATTTTTATAAATATATAAATGTACCCAGTAATTCAAAATTTCCCTATTTATAAATCTAAAAATGTAGGTGTTTTTAGTTTTCTTCATTAGCAAAGGTCAATGCAACCCCAACTTGTCAAAATTGTTGCCCCGTGTGAACTGGGAACGGGAAAGGCATGTGAAGTCCGACTGGGAACCTAACTGGTTCCAGTTCACTCCATTCCCAACTGGGAGTCAAACCAGTTGACTCCCAACTGGGAATAGTTCAAACCAGTTGACCCTTCGGCTGGTCCCAGTTGGACTCCTATTGGTCCCAGTTGATTCCCAGTTGGTACCAGTTAGTCCCAGTTGAAACCAGTTGAGGCGCCAACTGGTCCCAGTTATAAATTTTCGCCTGGGGGGCAACATAAGGACGCAGAAGCATTGTTCAAGACTCGGGAGGACTAAGCAGAGAGTCTATAGGGTGTCTGAAATAACCAGACCCAATCTAAAATGGGCCGTAAAAATTGGTCCCTCCATGTAGCAATCTAAAATTTTCCTCAAAGGTTTATTTTACAGGTTGGTTTTATCTTAAAAACTCACAAAGTGTAGCTCCCTGTCTGTAAAATATGGGGCCAAACAAGTTTCCAGGGTCAACAACGGACGGCTAAGCAAAAGACTGAATTGAGTGGCGGGGGGAGCGTTTGGCGCACGTATTGATAGGTGGCTCTACCTCGAGACTGCTCGCTACGACTGTGGTCTATTCAAATCGACAATGTTTTTGTAATGTACCTTTGGTTCAAAAATAAATGTGGACACCGAGAGCAAAACTTAAAGTAAAAAAAGAAATTAAAAGAATGCGATTGCAAAACGACGGCTTTCTTGCTGTTGACGAATATCGTCTGCATGTTGTCTGCCTTCTTTCGCTGGTCGGCTACACGTTCCCACTCTGCTCCCAATGCCATCTATCAATATGTGCGCCAAACGCGCCGCTCCACTCGATTTGGTTGTCTGCATTGCCGCCGCCACTGACCCTGGTAAGCTTTTTGGCCCTATTTCTTACAGAAAGGGAGCTGGGCTTTGTATAGTTTTAAAAGATAAAACCGATTTGTGAAATACACCTTCGACGAAAATTTTAGATTGCTGTGTGCAGGCGCCAAATTTTACGGCCCTTTCTAGATCGAGCCCGGGTATTTCAGACACCCTATATATTACTCGTTTGTGACAATTGGGGACTAGGCCTGCTATGGTCCAAGTTTCTCACGAAAAGAGGGTGTTGTTTTTAGCTGTTTCCTCTTAATTACGTACGTCTTTTTGACTGTCTCTGCAGGCACCCCTGATTCAAGTGTCGCGAAACGGTCGGCTGCCCGTGATTTTCCTGGCTGCCCTCTCTGCCCTCTCAATCCTGTTTGCCGTCAGCCCCCTGGGATTCCCTTTCTCTGCAGCGCCTGGATCTGCCTGCCCACAGAGGATGCTCATTTTTGTCAGTGCCTCTCATTCGTCGAACTTTTCAAGTCCTGGGTAGTATTGCGATACTTGTATCGCTATAGTGTAACTCTTTACTTTTTTTGGTAACTCTTAGCTGTAACTCTATACATTTTTTTCAACTGCACCAATAACTTAGATACTTTTTTTGAAAAAGTAACTAAAAAGTATTTACATACATACAGATACTTTTCGCGGAAAAAAATACCCTACTTTGTGAACACTACTGCGAGTTCGGCCACGTGCAGAGGTTGGGCTTCACATTAGACGCGACAAAATAAAACAAGAACTCAAAACTTTTTTTATCGGAGCAAAGTGCCAGCGCAGAGGGCAGACGTTTTTCTACTCTTGTTTTTCCTTTTTGATTGCGCAAAGAAAGTGCATTTGGCATTTGCTTCATTTCAACCATTTTGTGCGTGGCTGTCTCGCCCCGTCTTCATCCTTTCCGGCCTCATCGAACACTCGCGATTCTTCAGTCAAGCAACAGAGGCACCTCCTGGAAATATGCGACGCGTAGACTCCTTAAGTCTGGTTCACAAATTTGCGTCGACCGTGTTGCGCTGTGTTGCGTCGTAGGGGATAACACCTTCCTATTGGCTCGTCATAAGGGTCGCCATAGCAACAGCTTGACACAAGCTGTCTTAATGAAGTCAATAACAGTCAAACGCAACCATGCGAATGGGCCTTGACAGTTAGTAACGTCGTACGCCAGCCTCTGTCGTCGGCACAGCAGCAGTAGCGGGGATAGCTTTCTTTGCGAAAATGGGGAGGGGGAGGGGGAATCGGTGGCTGAGTGGACTAGCGCACACTAGCTCGGAGCATGTAGAGCGAAAGCTCGCGCTGCAGAATTGAGAATCTTGAGCTCAATCCCCACCCCTTCCCGTTTCGATCTTGCCCTTTGCCCTTTTTCAGGGGTCGGTGAGCCTGTGACCCACGGTCGAATCTTTTCTTTCACATTGCTTTTCGAAACGACTTTGTGTTGTTTTCGTTCACCCCTTCTTTACCTTGTTCGATACTAATTGTATCTTCCACTTTATTCACTTCCAAATTGTTTATCTTTCCGCTCCCCTCCCTATTATTGTAAATGACCTTTCTGTTCATCGATATCTCCCTTTCCAATCAGCTGAGAAAGAAAAATAAGAGAGCTCTTAAGAGTTGGAGGAATGTAATACAATCAAATCGTGGTCATTGTGTGTTGTCATCAATGTCTTCATAGCTAAATTAAAAAAAAGAAATTAAAGTATCTTGAAAGTAGTTAAGTTACTTTGAGGAAGTAACAGTAACTGTAATGCATTAGTTTTATTTTTAAGTAACTATAACTGTAACTTAAATACATTTTTGACAAACTGTCTGTAACTGTAACTAATTACTTTTGAAAAGTAACTTGGACTGATTTTCCATTTGCATGCAAGATGGTAGTGTGGCGGATGGTTTCACAAAGGATGCGCAGTATGTCATTACAGTTGTTAGTGCTTGGGCCCAAAGTCTTCAGTGAGCAGAATGCTGAATCAGAAGAGAACTGCACCGACATCTTTAGAGCTTTGCAAGAATGAACCGCTGATCAACAATTATGGTTAAAGCGGGCGTGTTGTCATCATGAATACTTAAAATTAGCAACACCATGCATGAAAGATTGTGGTTGTTCATGACTGTCCCCAGGTTGTTATTCCTTCAAGTATTAACAATTGGTAACACATTTTGACGTCGTGTAATATTTCAACGGAAACACAACTGCTCAGCTACTTTTCGTGAGGACCATAACTCTGACTGTAACCACCAGATATGTTTGTGTTAATGTAAGTACTTATAACTTGGTAACATTTAGGCTTGAGTAACCATAAGTAATTTTTACACCTCTGTTCAAAAACACCGTTGTGGTTGATGCCCTTTGAACCCTGTCATGCACGGGGTCTCTTATCGAGTTTTCTTCCCTTTTTTTTTTCCTTCCATAACAGAATGTGGAGCGTACATTTCACAACCAGCAGATGAAGCAAACCCACAGCGACACGGGTATTTGGGTGGTTCCGCTGGACTTCAACGGACCACGGAGCGTGCGGGCTCACATGTCCAAGGGACGTAAGGTGCATCATGTAGACTGCAGTCAGCACGTCTACTGCGGCATGCCTTACTACTTCCCCGTCATCTCCAAACTCAGGTAGGACCTGTATACATAAAAAACGTATGCATACAAAATAGATTCATTCAAAGCATATCTATACGAAACATGTGCACACGAAATGTACGCATACGAAACGTATGCATATTTATGTATTTATTTGTTGGTGGGCACTAGCCCCCAAGGCATTCATACAAAACATACAGTAATCCTGCGTTATAACGAAGTCAACGGGGTGGCGAAAGAATTCAATGTAAGCAGTAATTTGGTAAAAGCGATAGAGCCAAAAAAGGCAGCACTAGCTGCCTTCCAGGTGGACGGGAACACTGAGAAACACCCTGACCGTACATTTAATCAAACAATCCTTGGTTATGAAAAACAAGCGGCAGCATCACCGAATAAAAAAAATAATTACCGTAGAATACCGCGCATTCGCCCATTCCACATTAGGCGCCCGTTACCAAATTTAATTGTTAGATCTGAGAAAATATGCACAGTACATTTATATGTAAAATTGATGACCGGACAAGCGCCGATCCCCCATTTTTTTGCGATTATCTCCAAAGTATGAGTGGGCGCTTGCCCGGTATTTTACGGTAAGTGGAGTTGGGGCCGATAATCTCATCTGGGCATCAGTTCTCCTCGAACTGCTCTAGGCATTGCAACAACACTCTCACCACCGCTGCACTCACTTTGTTTCGAAGCAGCCGTAGGATGTTTCGTGTCTCCGCAGTCGTCGGCGTTTCCCAAAGCGCCTTTCCGACGTCGTTTCGTGTTCACCCTGACCGCATGCACGGTTTACGATCGCAGCATCCGTGGTAAGAGCAACAATGGGAACGTCCGCATTGACATGAGCAAAGGAACGAGTTATCCTTGGTGGCTTTGCCAACATGTTTTCACACACTCCTGTAGAGATCGAAAAAAATCCGACGTGCGCAAAGCAGTTGACGATCTCCCATCTTCGGACCGCAGGCGTGCTTTTTCTTGCATGAGAAACTTCTCAAACCTGCCCAGTATGCCTTGGTTGTTGCGTAAAATGGCGGACAGTGTGGAAGTGCCGACGGCAAAATGTCGAATTATTTGGCGATTTCAGATTTGGGCCGGCCACTTTTCTCAACCTTGCAGTCAGATTTGGGCCGGCCACTTTCCTCAATCTTGCAGATCTAAGCGACTTTCAATAAACACTCCCACTCCTATACGACCCATGTGTGCGTGTAGCGTGTGGTACGCCACAAGCGCACCCGTGCAGGTGCCCATGTGAGGGATGATCTCCCGCGGGCTCTACCATTCCCTTGACCCAATTCCGACAGGAATCGGGCAGCGTCGGCTGCGGGCGCCGTGAGTAGTGTCGGATTGGGACAGTGCTCCTGCTGCTACCCCCCGCATTGGCGCATCGGCATCGGAAGCGGCGCTCTGCCCTCCGTCACCCGTTTGTTTCGTTTACTTGTTTTCTGTTTTCCCAGTTTGCTGCTTACCTCGGTGAAGAAGTGGGAGGAAACGCAAAGATCTCCGTGCACCTCCGTGTAGACTTGCGTGCTTTCGGCACCTCAGCCTTCATTATAAGCGCGGTCGGCCGCTGATACACTTAAATAATCCGGTTAAAAATCCATGCACTTCGGTCGGGACCACGTTGAACTTCGATAAAAGTGATAATTCTAATAAAGCGATTTCATTGTAACTAAGGATTACTTATGTATATATGAAACACATGCACACGAAACAGGCATACAAATATGAATATGAAACATGTGCATGTTAAACATATGCATACAAAACATGTGCACACAAAACATATCTACACAAAACATATATATTCAAAACATGCCCATACGAATCAATACTTTTTTCTCGATTTGGCTGAAGCAGTTAACCACTTTGTATACATCACCAGAACATCATGATGACGAAATCTTGCGGCGCAGAGAGGGCCTTATTTGGTTTTCCACTTCCAGTTTCTGTTTCATAATCCCTAAGGGACCATCGAATTGAAACAGCTCGAAAAAGAAAAGATTGAATTTCAAGTGTCTCAATTTTATAATTACCGTATTTGGCTGTATTATAGGGTGACCCTTTTTTTAACAGAGCATGTATGACTCATTTTTTACAAAGCACTTGAAGATGGGCTCGAAAATGTGAGCTGCACTATGTGAATGTCACACTATCCTAGTGCAGCCTACTTTTTTGGGTTCAGACGTTGTGTGCTCCGTCATAAGTTCACTTCTTCCACGCACGGCAGTGATTGGTTTTAACTTTTAGGTGCCGTGTAGAAAGGTAGAAATGCTGGCTTCATGGCATGAAAAGGTTTACCCTCATTCTGCAAACTGGTAATGTTTGTCCTGTAAGCAGTAGGATCCCCAATATGTGATGTGTGGCCAAGAGTTGCCATGAGCACAGCAAACTGGAACTTGCTATGTTCTTCTTGCATTTGTATCATCACATGGTTTCCTTGTACTGCTAGGCTCTTGCAAAGGTGAAACATTTTCTTGTTTGTTGATGCATAGTTTGATCGTTTTTTTGTTTCGTTCAAACTATTGATTTGAGTTCAATGAAAATAGCTGCACCAACATTCCAGCACAGTTCATATTACATTTCTTATGTGAAGTAAACTAAAGAAAAGGCCCACAGAGACACATAGGAATTTGCCAACAAAGCATTAGGAATGACGACGAAAGGGCAGACATTGGAAACCAACCAGGCATTGCAGGTTTGTGAAAGTACAACTTCAAGGAGATTTCAAGAGATCTAACTTAAGGCAGTTGAATGCATTCCAGAACACATCGAATAACGTTTTCTGTTTATAGTTTTTTTTTTTTTACTGATAAACCCCTGAAAGTAGATCCCAAGCTATATAAGTCTTCCTTAATCGGGGGGGAAAAAAAATCCGGATTAAGAGTTCATTTTGACTAATACCATGCATCATGAAAGAAGCTATCCATGCCTCATGAAAGAAATCTTTATTTGTGTCTTGGTTTTTCTTGACCTGGAACATAGCCTGCGCCGAACCGTCCACGAGGCTGTTGTTCCCTTGAAAGCTGCACCCTTTCTCTTGTTTCTTTTTTCTTAGTAGGATGGGGACATTTCCCAAGCATTCAGGTCACATGTGTGTTTCTTGGAGCTTGTGGAATCCCACCGCTATATATGTTCTGCTTTTTTCAGCATAATCTTTGGCAAATGCTGATTTCCTGCCGACACCAGAAATGGTCCCCCCAAAGCACCGAATCCATGAAAAACACTAAAGTTTAAAAAAAAATCATGTACCTCCAAATTCAGAAAAAATAGCAAAAACGAACCCTAAGAAAACATGGAATCCCGTTTTTATGTCACAAGGAATACTTTAGCTCTCTCCCTGTTGATCTTGTACATTGTTTTGTTATTTGTGTTACTATAGTATTTAAATTTTCTGTCTTTAGGGAGAGCTACTACATTGAAGCCGCCGGTCCCATCTTTCACGCCAAAAGGAAATTCGAGCTCATCTCTCAGAAAATGGTTCTGCCCAACGTGCGGAGGCTCAACCTTAGGCTTTCAGGTAAGCTTTGCCAACAGAAGTACCAGTTTTGTTAGCATGAGCAAAAATAACCGAAAATTGAGGGTTTCGTGCTATTTGCTCTGTGGTCAGTTCATTTAACGGGAAATGCAAAATTTCTTGTCATTCTTAAGAAACTATCACATTTAAAGGGGTACTCCACCGGTTTCTTCATTGTCTCCGATTTGCTTAAAATTTTGCTAAACTGACCAACAAACATTGCTAAAATAGTATCCCAAATATTAGGCCAAAATATTGATTTTTCGCAAAGTTATTGAATTTACAGTTTTGGTCTTCATCATGTTTTTCAAACTGAAAGTCTCTACTGGCAACAACAACAAAGCGACGTCAGTGGAAGGCAGGGGTTAACTTTTTGGACTGCAGAAGTTGTTCCTAACAATATTTGAAGCAGTTTCTTGGTGTCAAATGGGTGCTTTGGAAGCTCGCTCCTGTATCCGCGCTCCAGCACGGAACAAATGATTGGAATATTCTATTTTTAGACTACTTGCTCGACTGGCAAGCCTGCCTGCCACTGACATCACAGCACTGAAAAGTGCACGAATATTTGAATATTGGTTTTGGCACCATTTTCATTTGCCGATTTCACAATACCTATTATGAATTTCGCGATTCTAAATAGCATACCGGAAAGGCTAAAGGCCGGGGAGTCAGAAAATATAGTTAGTTGAGGTAGCTCAAATAATCGGTGGAGTACCCCTTTAAGACCTCCCATCATTACTAAGTAAATTAATAGACAACAACTTAAGCGTAAAAACTACATGTTTATATAAACTTATTAATTCTGACTGATTCTGAATGATAATGCAAACATACATTTTTATCCCACATTTGTGAGCGTTTGTGTGGTCTCTTCTTTCGTTGCATGTATGCATTCTTTTCTTTTTTTGTTTCTTACGACCGTGTGCCTGCCCCTGCCAGGAAAATGGGTGTGGACCTAGTCAAGTCAACATGTGTTGACTCTTTGCTAATGTCCCCATTGCATTTGTGTATGTATAGATGATATAAAGTGAATTTGAATGTTGAATTTGTTTTCTTGCCATGGGCTTGTTTATGCTTTTGGCAGGCCCCAGCCACATGGCACTGGTGATGTCGCCCCGGGACGGGGTGGAGTTGCGTGGGTGGTCCTTCACAGCGGGCGTCGCCACGAAGGGTGTCTCCTGGCAAGGAAGACCGACATACTTCGTCTATTTTTCCCAGGGAAAGGACGAAGGACCCTGGGACTTTTGGCTTGAGCTATCGGTAAGCGGATGTGGAAGCAACCCTTGTTCATACGCTGTGGGTCAAAACCTAGCCTAACATTAAACTAACCTAACTTAATAGCCTAAACTAGCATAACATAAACTAAACTAAACCAACTTCACATACCATAATTTGAACTAAACTAGCCTCACCTAACCTAATTTAAAAAAAGCCTAGCATAAACCAGACTAGCACTTTAGTTACACTGGTTTAGTTTAAGGTTAGTTCAGGTTAGGGTTTGACACCTAAACTAACCTACCGTAAACTAGCTAACCTAACCTAAACTAAATACTAGCCTAACCTAATCTAGCATAGGCACTGACTGAACTTAAACTAGTCTAACTTAAACTGAAGTAAACTAGCCTAACCTAACCTTGAACTAACCTATAAATTAACCTAACCCTGTAACCTAGCATAACATATTCATGCTTGGGAAGGATTTTATTTTGCAACTCAGGGGAAGGAAGGAATGCCTCAATACTTAGCTGCAGGAGCGATCGATATCAACACTCTTCTCAAAACTTCTGTTTAACCACACACAAGGAGTGTGACTTGGTATTTTCAACTCTTCCAGCTTCCCCCAAACCACCCGACCTCAGAGCCAGTTTTGGACATAGCCTTCCACACACACCTGATGCAACAGTCCGAGCATCGCCAGCCAGAGTTCCTTCGTTTTCTTGACGAACTTCCAGACTGGATCCACGGCACTGCCTGGTCTTCAAGCGTGGACCTGTTCGTATTCTGAGTGCCTGTTAACGCAAAAGAGGCGGCAGATTGCTCGCAGATGGCGACACACGCAGACGTTCCTGCCATTGTTGCTCGATTTTTGTATTTTCGGTAGAGCCGGTGTTGAGCCAGACTCGGCCACGGTAGCAGTTCTGCCGCTGGAAACAGTCTTGTCCGGAAAATTGCTCTAGACTAGCTGTTGCTTTCTGTTTCAACCATTATTTCCTGCTTCCTCGAACCGACATTCCTTTGATGTTTCTCTCATTTTCAGGAATTTTCAAAATGGGGGGTTTTGTTAGCTCGTTTCCTCTTTTTCGTTGTGTTGCGGGGTTTATCGTTTTGTTTTTATAAATGAGTGTACGTGCGTGTGTGCAGGTTTCTAGTAACTTTCATTTGGATTTTGACAAGCATAATGCTAAAGTTTTAAGTACCTGCATAACCAGGTTCGCCCAGTGCCGACGGCATGTTGTCATGTGCATGGCAACAGCATTTACATTGTGCGCGACCGTAGTGCCGAGACAGTGCATCAGTGGCTTGCTCACTTATGTATGTGAATGACCGAGTGACGTGCGTCTGCCCTTGCAAACGCCCTTTGAATGAACAACATAATCAAGCGACGCAATTCATATCATTTGTACGGCTTACGCTAATGCAGCTGCTTTTCTCAGTCTCGCAAGCCGCTTGGATGAGAGCTTTTCTTTCTAAATGTATTTGAGGCTAGGATGGGTCGACCGCCGTTCAGAGCTCGTATGGGGCGGCTTGCGTTCCTTAAAGGAGCTGTGCAACAATTTCAGGGCTTTGATTAAATAATAGTGGAAGTTGATGCCTGACACTTTTGGAGTGAAATACAGAAAACAGATTTTGCCTGGATACCATAGTTTTTATTTAAAAAAATGAAAAGATCCAGGTTTTTGCCACCGCTCAACTCGTACATCGTCTTCCGGGTCACGTGCGCAGTGACGTCACTTGAGCAGGCGCGGGGTTCCGGAAACGTTCTCTCTTTAGAACCATCAGCGAGCAGCGAGAACTCATCCGCTCGCGACCGCGTGACCACGTGCTGGCGGGCGCCCGCGAAATATACGGTGAAAGGAGGAAAGTCTCATACGGGTCCGGCCATACCCGTCCTTGCCCGTCCGGCGCTGTCCCCCTCCCCCTCCGGCCTCTGGCGGCTATTCGCGGTTTTGTCGACCTAAGGTAGATGGCGCCACTAAAACCCCTTATTACAAAGTTTTGTCGATGGTACCAGGGTTTTCACGCATTTATATATATGTTGGAACGACAAGATTTATAGAAAAGTTACCTTTTATCGAGCAGGTATTTGCAAAACTTGCTATCTTTTTTACAACTACCCAAGAGACGTCACGCCGCTTGTTTCTCATGGCCGCCGCTCGTGGCTGCAGGTCGGGAAATATTCCAAGTTTTGCCTGGCTATTACGCGGCGGAATCGCAACATTTCGATGAAAAGAGGTGTGTTTTCTGCCATTTGTGACACAGTGAACAATATCAAAAGCAGAAAATGCCTATTCTTTCAACGTTAAAATCGTTGCACAGCTCCTTTAACCACTAGAGCGGACGAAACAAGAAAGAAATAGTGTCGTTTGTTGCCACTTTTCTAGTCTATTGTCGTAACAGAATTGGATAGCTGTTAATTGTGAGAGGGTAGGTGGTGCAGGGTAGGTACAAATACTATAGTTGCTAGCAGGGTCTTTATAGGAGCATTGGAGAAGAAGAGATTAAGATTTGTATAAACGAGTTAAGATGTGTAGATTTTTTTTCGGAACGACACTTCGACCGTCCCGTTAACGCGCACACATCTCAAAGTACACAAGTGCACCTAGTTCTCTTAAGCTTGTGCGTGCCTTGTAATTTGGGCGGCATTTTTGCGCATTCTTGGTTGTGTGTTTCTAGTCGATGTCACGGCGAAGCACTGTTTTTCGTTCTCTCATTTGAAGATCTATGCAACATATCAGTGCTCATGTAACGCTTGCTGTAATATGTTTACGCGCTCACCTAGTCATGTCCATTGCCACCAGACCCTTCCCTGTATAGCGTCATGCTGTCTTAGATATATATATATATATATATACTACGTCATTTACACAGAAATGAAGTCGGCGGAAAGGCATTGAATGTGGTGACGATGTGTGTTTGTGACGAAGGATTGCTTATTTACCGTTTACTATTTATAAAAGTGCTATATGCCGTTTTTGCAATGCCATTGCCATCCCAATGTGAATTCAAAACTGAGCAAATGCATTCCTTCAATGGCCGGACTGAGACCAGTGGAAAGCGGATGAATGTCGGCAAAGCGTCGGCACGTTTCCGCCAAGCATGGTGCTAGCATGGCGAGTCCAGTTGGAGAATGGTGCAAGTGTGACGGATCACGAGAAAGCACAAATACTACTTGGTTGTCTCAGAAATGTCTGTGATTTCGAAAACACACAAAAAAAGAGATTTGCGAGCCTTGTTCATTCTATCGTTGGTCGCTGTCGTGTGCATAACCAATATGCAATTTTGAAGATCAAACTAGTATACAGTAATGCCTTTTCGGAGTTGCTTCGTTGTTGTCTGCGTAACGCCGTGCCTTTGCCTCTCTCGTAGCGACGCCGTTGACGAGTTTACGGAGCGTACAGAGCATTTGTTTCGTCATTCCTGGGGACCGCGCTTCCCAAATGGTGGCGCAGCTCGCCTCTTAGCAGTTCAAGACATGGGACCAAATAGAAGTAGAGGTTGTTAATGTGTACTTTGCTAGTTGTTTATGATCAAGTTGTGTTTGCCATGGTACCTAAATGTAGGACCAGTCACCCTTGTGTTTTTTTTTGTAAGCACAGGCATTTAGATAATAAAACTGAATGCATAAATGATGTTTTGGTGATGACTGGGAACAGGTTGTGAGAGTGGGCCAGTGCCAATTATCAAGATGCTAAGGATTGATGGACAAATCAGCTGAGGTGTGGTTGTTTTTGCACGTGAAGTTTGTGACTGGTGATTGACAAAAATGTATCACAAATTGTCCTGCAACTGTGTTGCTACGTGAAACATTCTTGGCTTAGCGCTAGTAACCCCCAGGCATTTCTTCCCGAGCAGTGCCTCTAGGTCTCTCCCCCAGAACCGTTTATACTGAGAGAGTTTGACCTCCTAAGAAGAGATTTTGACTGTCTGGCAACCACAGCAGCATAGTCTGACAACCGGGGGATGACTACTTCCGTCCGCCATTTTGTGGTTCTGACTTATACGAACTCTGTGATTTCAGGAATAAACAAGGCAAAGAAGTAATGTCATTTTGTGTTATCACGAAATCCATAGGTTCTAGCGGGCAATAGGCTCCGCCCATTGACCAAATTCTCTCGGTATAAAGGCTCTGTTCCACTCCATCGACTCCACCCACTCCTCCTGACTTCATTGATCCTTTGACTTTCTCTGTCGGGTTGGCCCCTGTCCGCAGAGCATGAGGAATGGTGGGTAGGGGTGTCGCGAACTTTTGTCGAACCGGATTTTTAGGTCGAACTTTCGGGGTTCGACTGGGTCAAACCGGTTCGACGAACCTTCGAAACTTTTCACCAGATTCGACCGGTTCGACTTTGCGGACAGTGTGGCCAGACCTTGATAGACGCATGTCTAGGTTTGGAGAATTTATTTTTATGCAAACGGTTATTTTATTTTATGAACAGTTGGAATTAAAAGAAACCACTTCTATAATCACTAAAGACGTTAATAACTTAATTTTTTTTGTACTGTATTAACTGAAATAACCAATTAGCGGTGCCCTTAATTCATCCATTAGCCATTACCATCCAATCCGAAGCCAACTGGCCAGCCATTCGCGCATGCGCACACGAGTCGAACCTCAATACAAGGTTCGTCGAAATTTCCACGAAAAGTTCGAAAAAGTCGAACCAGGTCGAACTTGAACCTCAGCCGGTTCGCGACACCCCTAATGGTGGGTAGCGGGTAAACTACATTTTTGTGTAGGTCACGTCAGACATGTACAAATTACTCAAAGAAAGTAATGAAGTTACTGAGTATATGCCTCAGAAGTAAGTTGAATAGAGTAGAAGTTACTCAAATGGAAAGTAATTTGAGTAAATTACTAACTATTCGCGACTCCAGCAAAACGGACGCCGCCAAGCGGGAAAACCGGGAACCAGTCGGTCTAGATCGCTCCGCGCCCCGCCGCGTCTCTGGTGGCTTTCGCGGACACGTGCTGTCGGCGCGGGTGCGAGCAATGTAATTTGACGAAGGTCCGAAAATTTCTTAAGTTTGCCTGAGTGTTCATTAGTGTGGTGAAGCCTTAGTAGATTGTTTCTTTCCATCACGTGTTTGAAAGCCCGTTTACTCCACAGCACACGGTCGAGCGCTTTTAATTTTTTGGATGGGGAGGAATCACAGAAAAACGTTTGATTTCTTGTCTGTCTCTAATCACATTCAAAGTGACGACTACTTGGTAACTGATAAGTGGTTTCTTTATAAGGATCTAGAACAGTGGACTGAGGTCGACAGACTGTTTCACTGGAGGGAACACCAATGTTGCAGTCAAGTGAATGGGAATGTTCGATAGCTGTTTTTCTTGAGTTTGGTTGTGCTCGATTAGCTTCAAGTTTGAGCCACTAACGCCGGCCAGTACGTTGACTGTTCATCTTGGCTGCTTTTCGCCGAACAAGACCACCCTGAAGGAGTTGGGCTGATTCGCAATTACTTGATTCATCAAACCTGCTCGCTGCATAAGATTAGTAAGGGAAATTATCTGCTTTCAAAAGGTGGGGATTATAACCCCTGTCGAAGCCAGCAGCAATATACGTCTGCATTGCTCAGGTTGACCGGCCACAAAAAATACTCATTTTATCCTTTCAGGATTCGAAGTCCATTGCAGAGAGGTCTGAGTGAATCTCCGATGAAGACTCTCCTCAGTTTGTCCGCATTCGTCTCCGTTCTACCGGCTAGAACCATTTGGCTAAAATTAAGTAGTATCTCTCTGTCTGTCAAATATACTTTTATTCAGCAGTTCACCTAGTAGTTAGTCAACTAAGTTCATATTTCAACCCGAAGAATATACTAATATCGCTTTAGTGGGACATTGTACGTAATATAATACATAATCCGCCTATTCGTCAAAATGACTTCTCGATTGCTACTGAAACCTGAATTTAAATACGATTATCAGCTGCTTAGTGAAGCGCCAGCGGGTTAACATGCTCCTTGGCTCAAGAAGCGCTTGCTTAATTTTCGTAATTTTCCTGCAGCCTGTGTTCTTGACCGAGAACGCGACTGGAGCTGTTTCTTGAAACGCGGACACGCACAAAAGCTCAATTTCGCGGACAGATAAGTCGCATGGTCGAGGCATGCGAGTTAGTTAAAAATTACTCTGGGTGGAACAATAGACCCTTTCCGAAATTCAGTCTGGCCACTTTGATCACTATCATCATCATCCGAAAAATGGCATATGTGCCATACCAATGGCGGCTTTCTATTTACTGATGAAGGAGCATGTTGAAGATACTCCTAAGCTGAGGATTCGAGGCACGTTGCAAAGCCGGAATTGAATGCAAGCGCTGCGTAAGCGTTCATTTCTCTAATTCGGGCCCTGTGAACCTGTTAGTGGCACAAAGTTGACTTCGAAACCCCTTGACTTATAGAACTTTATTAAGGCGTCTGTCTGGGCTGGCGCATCGTTCTGACTGGTTGCATCTTTGTGGGAATCGACACTGGAAGAGATCATCCAGAAAAACCTGTATAGCGAAGAGTTTATTCTCGTCTGCCGTTGGCACTCAAAAGTGATGGTGCCCGATAAAATTGCAGGCTACGGGTTCACTGCCGCCATTCGTATGGCAAAAGTTAAACCGCCATTTCAGCCACCAGATGGCACTGAATTTCGGAAAGGGTCTATTTTGTAGCCATCGCCACTTTCCTTAGATGATCAAAACTAATTAGAGTCTACTACCGTTTCTCCGGAGCCCATAGTTTCGGTTTTGAACGAAGTCTCCGAAACGAAAGTTTGATATGAAAAGAACAACAAACACCGGCAAAACAAAACTATGCTCGGCAAGTTTATGCTTACCGGCTACACTTAACCGTCTCAGTTCAAATACCCATAAAATTGGGCATTAAACAAAAGAAAATCTGTTAAATTGAATGCGCCACCCATTCAGGCGGCCCGGCCGATCCGACGCGACCTGGACCCAGCCGCCATGTTTGTTTGGTGGTGGCGCCCCCTATAGGTCGCTGGAGTCGCGAATACTGTAACGAAGTGACAAATTACTTTTGAAGTTACTTTTATATTTTTATAATAAGAAAGTACATAAATGTTTAGATTCGTTAGCAAAATTCTGCTAGCCAAATATAAAGCGGCTTGTGTTTTCACATATATGCTTTATAAGCTGATTCTGCTCCTGTGTGGTTAATGGACTTCTTCCAAAACCGACGCGCCCCACCGCGGCGAAATACCACGCAGTGCACTCTGGGAACTAGTTGGCCACTCAGTTTCGGTTTCGACTGAGCAGCTTCATCTCGTGCTATCACGCCGCGACCGAACACGCTGCTTGCGTTTTCGATTATCTGACTTTTCACGAACGTACAATACACTCATTCTCGAGCGATACAAAACGAAGGCCGGGGCACTTTCCTTGGTTGCCGAAACACCGGATATTGTGCGTGCGTATGCGAACGTAGTTAGTCGTGGCTTAGTCACCTCACCCCACGAGTGTATCTTTGAGCTCAATGTCAGTAATCCCGTCTAGTACCAGTGAACTACAACTGAAATTTGTTCGTCTGGAGCCTTACACGCATTTTGTTTGCCAAACGTCCTCTCCTTGTTACTTCATTGGGCGAAAAGCAAGCCGCATCCTCACAGGGTATCAAAGTTGAGGCCAGCATTTACGCATGAACTTTTAAGGAAACGCAATAAATTCGACCTCACTACTGCACAAAAGTTACTATGATGTCTTTCTCGTGTCATCATATATCTCCCACTCAAATTTTATGCTGATAGAAGATTAACTTTTCGCAAACGCTGAGATCGGCTAGCTACGACGGAGGCCCTAAAAAGCGTCCCCTACTCATCGCTAAGCCTTTTTGGACGAGTTTTTACTGACGCCCGAGATCTACCGGGTGAAACAAGGAGACGGTAGGCTCTTTAAATCGACTGTAAAATTCGGTTTCTTAACCTATCGCGCTACGACTTTGTGCAGCGTCGCCCACAGATGGTGCATTTTTTTTGTAAAATTGGCAAAGAGCAAACTTACCTGAGGAAAAAGTAAAGAAAAAAAAAGGCTTAGCTCCTATGGAAACGTAGCGACGCCACTGGTCTGCAATCAACACGGCGCCGTTTTGCACGGTAGACAAGAGATGGCGCAACGAACGCAGTATATAGGGACCTTACGCCAACGAATGAGCGTACGGCGCCGAGAGCCAGCGTTTTTAGCAGACAATCTTTTCGAATCAAAAGCGGCGCGCGTTCCGCAAACGGCGACAGTTGCAGACACAAAAACAGGCGCGGTAACAACAAGCAACTGCAGTTCCTTGTCTGCTAAAAACGCCGGTTCTCGGCGTCGTCTGCTCGTTCGTTGGCGGCAGTTGGCGTCGCGACCGCTTGCGCCATCTCTTGTCCACCGTGCGAAACGGCGCCGTGTTGATTGCAGACAGGTGGCGTCGCTGCGTTTCCATAGGAGCTAAGCCTTTTTCTTTCTTTACTTTTTCCTCAGGTAAGTTCGCTCTTTGCAAATTTTACGAAAAAAATGCACCATCTGTGGGCAACGCTGCACAAAGTCGTAGCGCGATAGGTTAAGAAACCGAATTTTCCGGTCGATTTAAAGGGGTAGTGAAACGAAATTTTAGCGCCGATCTTGTTGCATAAATATGGGCTAGGGACAGGCACCACCTCAGAAATATAAATATTGCGCTGTAAAACACAGGAGAACTAATTTTAAACATAATTAAACGATTTCAAATTCTCATCTGGTGGATGGGGGTAAGTTCTCGTGACATCACTTGTGCCAAAATAGCAGCGCCGTTCTGCGGCAATACGGCGTGCCGGCAGAATTCGCCTAGGCCTGAACGCGTTGCAAAGCCTTGGCGGAGAAAGCCAAAGCGTAGTTGGCCACAGTGAGCTCGTTCTCGTTGCGGCTCTTTGCACGACACGGCCCGAGCATGCTTCTGGCACGGCCGGTATAGGTAGTTTGCACATGACGTCAATCCGCCATTTTTTTGTTAGTTTGTTTTTTCAAACAAATTTACTACTTTGAAGGATTACATCGCAACCGGTTGAGATGATATCAGCGTGGTAAGACATAAGCTTATGTGCTCTACGAATTTGAGGGGTCATGTAAATCCTTGGAATGCTCGAGTTTGACACACGCCAGATTGCTCACAACAACAAAATGGTGGGCGAAATTACGTCAGTGAAAACTCCCTATTAGTTGCTGCGAGTCGCGAGCTGCAAATCGACGTTAAAAAGGATATGTTTGAACTACCAGGGTGTCAGCAAGAGCCACGCAAATGCCAAATACCTGTTCACACTCGGAGCGGACGCGCGCGTTTTATCGAAGTGCTGGATTCGCTCTGTTAGACCGCGTTTCGGTAAGCGCTTCTGGACCGATCTTTTACGATTGCAACTCGATACTGACATGACACTCGGCAAAGAAAGGTTAGACCGACATCGCGTAGCTCCCACGAACTGCTATAGCTCGACAGTGACGTAGCGTAGTGTCAGAATAAAAATGGCATACTAATAACAGAGTGTACATACCGTGTTGCCAAGGTAATCCGTATGGCGTTTATTTGAGCTCTATATCACACAAAACAAGGAGATAGAATCAATGAGTCCCTTTTCGACGACAGCGTTCGTCACCGCTGTCTCGGAAAACAAGGAGATCGAGATGACAAGGGGAAAATATTGACCTCTGAAATTTAGTTCAGGGATCAAATTACTCATCCGGTAAGGGTCCACAAGGGTCGCGCGGGCATATTCCATTCAGCAGGCCAGCCGGTCATGGACAGACGGTCTTGGCCTAGGACCGCCGGAGCAACGGTGCGCCGAGTCGATGTTGCTGCTAGGCCTACTATATTCTGCCGAGCTCGCTCGGTCGGCAGAATCGTGGCTGTTGTAGCTCTTCTCGTGTGTTTGTGGATCCTGCGTTCTTGATCGTCGTGGTCTGTTTTAAGTACTCCTTCCTTTTTTCTTGCTGGTTGAAGTCGGGACGCACGAGAAGAGCACGAAGAAAAATAAATGTCCGTTGGTGGCCGATACCAAGTAACTGAGCGACGCTGTCGGCCTTGTTGATTTTATCGTAAAAAGTGCGTAAGACAGCTTCGGAGCTGTCGTAGGATTCTGTCATAACCTGCGCAAAGGTTACGACAATTTCGTTTCGAGAGCACGGGTTTTCTCTCAAATTTGTCGTACGCACTTTTTTCGTCGTGAATTCGCTTTGAGAATCCGGCCTCAGAGCTGGTTTTGTCAGTGCTGCCGTGGTTGCCGACTTGCCGTGGTCCCGTGTCCCGTGGTGCAGACGTGCAGACCGTGCAGCGTGCGTGCAGCCCTTGCACATCTCAAACGGCCACGTTGTCACAGGTCGTAAATCGTCGACGCGCCACCAAGTGGCAACGCTCGTAACCACAACATTCACGCCGTAGCCTTTCCCGACCGGCACAAGTGACGTCACGAATGCGCCCAATATCCCAAGACGCATCGCGCTCTCCGATGGCCGATTTTTGAGCGCGCGCCCAATCGGGCCCATCAGGGTGAAAAATATAGCCATCCGTTCAAAATACAAACGCGCGATTATGATTTATGAATATCATTGATCATATTGAACCTATTTCTGACCATAATAGGTGTATTTCAAGTTTCGCTTCAGTATCCCTTTAAAGAGCCTACCGTCTCCTTGTTTCACCCGGTATATGCCGGGAACGGTGTGTCTGAAATTATCTCGGCATACTCAGGCAGGAAGAAAGAAAACACATAACAAATATTATGGCCATTAGCAACCGTCAAATGCGCTTTGAATTCGTTCGAGCACTTGTGTGAAGAATGTCGCACCGTGCGCCGGACGGGCATGAACCCCAATGCGGTGCGCATAGGGGTTCATGCCTGTCTAACGCACTTCCGGCGAACGGTGCGACATTCTTCACACAAGTGCTCGACTTTTGCATTCTTAAAACGGTCTGTATGCGCGAATTTGCCTATATGATTGCAGGATAACTTTATGCGCATACGCGATGTTGACTATTAGTGGAATGCAAGCGGGTGGGGGCAAAAAGTAATATTTCGTCTATGGATGCACGAAGCAAACAAACTTCCTGATCAACAACAACAATGTAAAGGCGGGAGCTCGATGTATGCATACTTATTGTTTGCTACAGCTTGTTGATTCGTACACAAGCAAGATCCCCGAGCACCCAAACTTCGCGGCGTCGAGACTCCCAGCACTGGCTCGTCCACGTACCTCGATTGGAACGCTAACAGGAAGGCTCAAGTACAAAAATACAACAAGCATGTGTTAAGACAATCTATACGTCTCAGGATTGTGCTAAAGCTTCGAGGTATGACCATTTAGGTTAGTTTAGAGACCACAAATGACGCTCTCGGGACCAGAAAACAAGCTCTTGTCGACGTGTCGATCGAAACCGAAACCATGCCACCCTCCTCCCTGGCCAACTAGTTCCCAGAGTGCAACGCGCGCCGTGTTGCATGCAGGGCTTTATGGAAGTAGTCTATTGTTTTTTATATGACAGAATTAAAGGCTCATTCACACTGCCCCATTTTCTTACATTAAAGGGCGTCTGACACGCCAAAACAATTTTTTTTTTCGTGCTAGGCGTTGAAATGGCATACATTACAAAAAAAAAAAAATTGTTTTACTATAGAATTGTGTTGTTTGTTTGTTCTTAAAAAATAGAAATACGAGGCCCAATTCACAGTTCCCGTCAGTGCACTGTGACGTAACAGTGTACCGCAAGATGTCAAGGCGGTCAGAAGGGAGGCATCGCCGGAAGTCACAGGAGTTGTATCCCTCCTCGTGCTTACCGCGAGCGCGTGTAATATTTTTTTAAAAATATTTTTGTTATTCTCCGCACCTCCACGGAGCGATCCAAAAAGACAAGGTTTCGTTTATTTGCTTTTCGTCGCTTAATGTTGCTGTATAGGTAGAGGAAGAGGAGTCAGTAAATTGACGTGATCAACTACAATGCCTAGAAGGTGCTGTGTGAGGGACTTTCCCGGTGATATCACATATGCTTTTCCGAGAGACGTACAAGAGATGGACCGGTGGCTGGCTGTGGTTCCCGCAGGACAGCCATTAGAGTCCGTGGGTAGGCGATGAATATGCTCGATGCACTTTAGTGATGAAGATTACAACCCTAGGCGAAGTTTACTAAAACTCGCAGGTCTCGATGTGAGACCTCAACTGCAGGTCTGTAAGTTTCCTGCCCATCCCTCTGCAGCACCGACACTCGAGAGGTTTGAATTCAGGCATCACGATGCATCGGCTGCATGTGCACATAGTAAACAAGTTCTACTTATGTTCTAGACAAAACACGTATTTTATGCTTGACGTTTACTTGTACTTGGTACACTCACCAGTTCGTATTCTTTAGACGGCAGGCATCTTCAGCCTGGAGAGTATCCGATGATTCAACGCGTTTATTGTAATAACTCTATGGATTCAACCTATGGATTCATCGACCTCGGTGTCTGAACCTTCGGCAATGCGATGGGGTGTGTCGTATGCTAGCAATCCTAATTTCTGCGAGCGTTCTAATTTTTTTTTTTTTTTCAAAGCTTGATAGCTTGTTTTGTGCCCAGTATAGCTCTTTATTATCGGACTGACGGCATGCACTCGTACACTGGCTTGTACTCGCAACGCTTTCATCATTGACCTCCATCACGTCGATCCACTGACTCTTCGTCCTCAACTTTTACAGCACGCAAACTAACCAACGGTGCAGCGATAAAGAGCTAGTGGAACTGAAACTTCGTTTTCTACGATCGCTCGTACAAAAAGCAAATTAAAAAAGAAAAAAAAAAGTCTTAGGCACGGTTGCGGAGAGCACGAGCAGTGAAACTCACGTGACTTACGGCGAATCCACATTTAGTGACGTAGTCGATGCCTCCCTTCTGTCCGCCCCGAAACCTTGCGGTACACTGTTACGTCACAGTGCACTGGCGGGAACTTTGAATTGGGCTTCGTATATCTATTTTTTTATATAAAAAAAAGCGTTTTTGTAATGTCCTTATGTGCCATTTCAACGCCTAGAACGAAAAAAAAAATGGGGGGGGGGGGGGGGTTAACTGTTTCATGGAGCGAGCCGACATCATCAGTTTGAAGCGCGCCAATAGGCACCTTAAATCCTTTCTCCAAGTGGAGCCAGCTCCCAGCTATGATACCACGCAAAAAGCCTAGACAAAGGCACCTAGTTTCTCCGATACCAAAGGAGCGGAGTAAAACTGATGGATTTTGCCTTCTATCCCATTGGATGGCGCGCGTTGACGAGGCTCCCATTGGCCGCTGCGCGTGTCAGTTTCAACGACTGCCGCCCATGGCGCTGCGTGTCCGTGCCACGTAGAGTTCCTGTATATGCTACCTACGGTAGCAGAGTTGCGCATTCAGCCTCGGCGCGTGGCCGTAGCGCCGGCTTTCCCGCACGAGATGGATGCTTTGCTCCTCACGTGACTAAATTTGGCAAATAGCGGCGCCGCGCGCGCCGCCGCGCATGGAAAACAGGAGAGGAGGAAAAGGAGGCGGAAAGCAGGGAAACATACGCCGGGGCGCGAGAAACGTCGGCGGAGCGACCGCAAAGGTGGCTTTCTTGCACGCCAACGGATGCTTTGCTCCTCACGTGATGGATCTCGGTGAATAGCGGCGTGGCGGCGCGGGGAAAACAAATGCGCAACTCTGGCTCCCGTAGGGAGCCTATGCAGGAACTCTAGTGCCACGAGTGTGCCTGTAGCAGTCCAAGGTCAGAGCTGCGAGGAGAGCTGGGAGAGCGCTCGCAGGGCCGACGCAAATACGCCGCAAACGAAACACGGGAGTGGACTAACGGCACGCATGCTTTTGTACTTTTTGTTTTCTGGTCAACAAAAAAATGTGCACATGTGCACCACACCAACGGGTGTACGCGCCCCTACCTACTGTAGGTAGGGGCGCGGTGGGCAAGGGCAACCTTCTCCACCGCGCCCCTACCTACAGTCACCCGTGACCGAGGGACGGAGCGGGTCCCGAAACTTCGGGTTTGTGTTTTTAATAAAACTTTGGTTAGAGTCCGCAAAAACTATGTCAGCTCTAATATTAGTTTTGGCCACCGCTCCCGCGTTATATTTAACAGTTGAGCACACTGTACTACTTCAAATAAAGTACAAGTTTTCTAATCCTACTTTAAATTGTACTAGCTTTAAGTACCATTTCCTTAAAGGGATACTACACTCTAAAAAAAAGGTGTCAAGCACTTACACCCCACAGGGGGTGTAAGTGCTTGTCGCATATACTACACCCTTTGGGGGAACACTTGCACACCCCAAATATGGGAGTACATATACATCTGTTGGTGTGGTGCACATGTACACCTTTTTTATAGAAATCTCTCACGAAGTGAATACGGGTGCACCCCATTCAATGGTGTACGGCTACACCTCTTTCTACACCCAATGAAATAAAAGGGAACACAGATGCACCCCGTTCAAAGGTGTACCAGCACCGTTTCATTAACCCGCCTCACTCAAAGGGAGCACAGATGCACCCCACTCAATAGTGTACCATTACTGCCATTTCTACACCTACTGCCCTCAAAGGGAGCACAGGAGCACCCCGTTGAATAGTGTACTGTTACACCTCTTTCTGCACCCACTGAATTCGAAGAGGGCACAGATGCACCCGATTCAAAGGTGCATGGTCACACCACTTAATGCACCCGCTTCATAACTAACTTCATAAAACTAATTAAGACATCAGGGAAACCTTTCAAAATGTATGCGCCCCGGTGATTGCAAAAAGGCAGGTAAACGGACACACGGGATTGTTTTCAAATCTCATAGAAGTTTATTATACAGCTTATTCCGTAAACAAGTAAAAACTTGCAAGTAATCCGTGGTATGTGAAGAGGTACGAGGAAGCTGTATACACAACTGAGAAGATTACTAAGCAAACAAGAAACGGATGTGAGTCTTAGGTAGCGCCTATTCTCCAAGCAGCCGGCAGAATTATTTCCACGAAATTCCACCGGCAGTCGCCATTCATTCATCGAACGACGTCTCATCGACAGCTGTACCCGCGAAGTGATGTGTACGTGGGGGGGGGGGGGGGGGGGGGGGAGACAGGTTGGTTAACATTTTCGTAATGAACCGCCGCAAACTGTCGCCACGAAGCGGCGTGAACGGGTGGACTGAGTCGGTGAGCACGCGCCTCAGAGATACACGGGCGACAAAATGTCCCTACAGCGTGCATTTCGCGTAACGAGTGACGATGAAACGTTAGTGTCGATGAAACGTGTCTACAGAACCTGTATCAACGAAAACGTGTGCTTTTCCGCGCAATTTTTTTTTTTTACACCGGCAATTATCAGTAATTTCAGGGGGTACATTCTACAACGTATGTATATAGCCATGTATGTATGTATGTATGTATGTATGTATGTATATATATTTTATTTCAGACACAAAAAAGGGTCTGGGGGGCTGGGGCAAAATAAGACGAGTTGTCTTCTGACGAGGCTCCAGCCCCTTTTTCACAGCACTCGGAGGAGACACAGGAACATAAACAGAATAAATATACAAAGATACAGCAATTTTAAAATCCGCAACAAACACAACAACACACAACTGTCAACTTCGTACTAACTGCAGATCATGAGTGATTTAGTATATATTCTACAATCCTTTTTTTTTTTTTTTAAATGGCAAAAACGAAATGTGTGCTTGGGCCATTTCTGCTATGTTTGGGTGTTTGTTTAGTAGATCTGGTACGAGATATGTAAGGTGCTGTGTACCGTAATTAGTTCGAGCCCTGGGTTTCGTATACTGTGCACTTCTAAGACTGTAATTTGCCGAGGTTTGATTGAAGATATAAAGAAAGGGCGCTTCGTTCTGTCTAGTTTTATTAAAAATGAAAAGAGATAATTTGAGAAGCAGGATTTGATCTATATTTAATATTTTATACTTTTGAAATGCTGGGAATAAGTGTTCGTACCTTGTAAGGTTCTCAAAAAATCGAACAACCTTCTTTTGCAAAATAAATAGTTTTTCCTTATTTGTTTGTGTAGTGGTTCCCCATTCTAACATACAGTACTGTAAGCGTGAGTAGACCAGCGAATAATATAATTGCAGTTTCACCCTTTTTGGTAGTAATTGTCGGAATTTGTTTAATATTCCTATTGCTCTTGCAATATCAACCCTCATTTTTTCTATGTGCACAGTCCAACTGAGTGTTTCTTCAAACCATACACTTGTGATATTTAACGCCTTCAACTTTTTCCCCGTCAAAAAAGATGTTCAATGTACGCGAAATAGGTTTGTTTTTTGATCTGAACAACACATATTTTGTTTTACAAGTGTTAAGATTAAATTGGTTGCGCTTTAGCCACAATAATAATTTACTGAGCCAACTATTTGCAAATTCCTCGAGCTGATTCAGATTTCCACTAGAGAAAAAGACATTGGTATCATCAGCATATAAAATAATATCACGCGATTCAGGTATATTCACAATATCGTTTATATAAACCAGAAATAATAGAGACCCCAGTATAGAACCTTGCGGAACGCCATATATTATCGGTGCGAGTTGAGATTGAAATCCATTAAGTACCGTATATTGAGAACGCGAATATGAATAGCTGTGAATTAATTCTAAAGCATTACCTCTAATTCCGTACGCCGATAGTTTCTCCAGTAAAATTTTATGTTTTATTGAATCAAACGCTTTTCTGAAATCCAGGAAAATCCCAATGGTATATGCGTGGTTATCTATATTAGTAATTATTTCATCTTTGATATATATTAGGGCTGATTCGGTTGAGTTTCCTTTCTGAAAACCAAACTGTTTGTCAGTTATAACATTATTAATAGTAAAAAACCTGTAAAATCTTGAATTAATTATTTTTTCTACAACCCTGGAAAAAAGTGGTAGTACAGATATAGGCTTGTAATTATTAAGGTTCTCATATGTGCCTCCCTTGTGGATAACACTGACTTTAGCAATTTTCCTTTTTTTCTGGGAATATACCAGAAACCAATATTTTATTACAAAGATCAACAAGAGGAGGCAACACTAACTCTGTTACTGCTTTAATAGCGGTAACCTTGATATCATCAACACCACTTGCGCAGTTATTTTTTAGGGACATTAGTATGTTGCGAACTTCTGTTTCATCTGTTGGTTCTAAAAATATTGAGCTTAATACTGGAACAGATGAGCAATGGTTATCATACACGGTCGCTGATTCACATGCACCAGATGACAGAAAATGTGTATTAAATTTATCTGCCAATAAAGCTTGCGTATATAGAGTACCATCTATTTTAAGTTTTTCAGGGATGAAAACCGGATTTATTGGCATTAATTTTCTCATAGTATTCCACAGCTTAGCTGGGTCTTTATACATTTCAGAGAACGTAGGTGTCCGTCGCTGTGTGTCAATGTTAATCACCGTGCAAGCGTAGCCGTGTGTTCCTCGCCGGTACCACGGCGCATGCGCCGGCGAGCACAAATCTGAAAAAACAAAATGCTTGCGCGCTGTGCCAGCTGCGAAGTTGGGGGGGGGGGGGGGGGGTAGAACACAGGTCCCTGTGCTTCTGAAGCAGTATTCCACTCGGCCGCGAGTCTTACCAAACAGATTAAGGGGTGTCCACACAGGACACTACAAAACGCACGACTCCGACAAATGCGTTTTGTAGTGTCCTGTTTGGACACCCCTTCAAGCGGACGTAAAAGTGGTCGATGCCGCGTTACCTTCTCGCCAGAACTAGAGATTGGAGCTAACGAAAGCACGCTGGGATTCCAGTTCCCATGTATTTTGTCAATAAAGGCAACGTGGGCGTTATTTTGTCTACATGCCACTACTAGAAGCTCGTTACATGGCACGTAAACAGCGTCTCGGTAAGGATCATGGCCCGAGGGTAGGGTGACCACCTTCCTGCAGACGAAATGAGGGACACCCTGACCGGGGGGGGGGGGGGGGGGGGGGGGGGGCATAAAGGGGAGGACGGTATTTTCACGACTCAAGAAAAAAGTCTTAAAAAAATTCACAATCGCGCACACACCGATGTCATGTGCAGTCCGAAAACATATTATATACCTGAAAATTGTGTGGTGGCAATTAAGCTAAATTAATTTTCACTCGCAGTGATATATCTTTTGTCTAAATATAATGGTAAATATTTTATTATATGTGCCTAAGTTGAAAACATATAAATCGACTGC